>NC_081298.1:938571-1248928 GCF_030435805.1 Mustela lutreola | reverse complement strand
CAAGTGGGCCACCAGCTCCAGCTCTCTGAGAATTTGGAGCCCCCAGGAGGGGTGGGGCCCGAGGGCGGATACCTGGGTTGGCGACAGCTGCGGGGGTCAAAGGTCCCCAGCATCCCTTGCATGTCCCCTATCACAGGGGACCATCACCCCAGCAAAGGCGCTGCGGGCTTTGGCCCCGGGACCCTCCTGTCCGCATCACCACGGGAGCAGACCCTCCGTGCGGCGTGCCCGCCCGAGGCCCAGCCCCCCTCCCGCTGAAGACGGTGAGGGCCGCTGTGTCCGTCGCAGGCCATGGTCATTCAGGTCTTCATAAAAATGAAGTTCCACCATAAATCCCGTTCGAGGGAACGAGCAAACTGTCGCCTCCCAAGACAAGCTCCTGATGGACGACACGGGCCTCGTCTACACTGTGCCCCAAAACGACTTTTCTCATACTGCAGACGCCTCTTCGTGGCTCCGTGGCACTCGGCCCCACGTGCGGGGGCTGCTCCCAACCCAGGCAACGGTGGCCTCATTGCTCCATGGTCACTCACCCGCAGTATCATCGTGGGGCATCGACACCGCATCTCACACTGAGTAACGATCGGAGCCGGGGCTGAGGGCACGCTGCCGAGCCCTGATACCCCTCCACGGGGCTCCAGGGCCTGTGTCTGCTCAGGGTCTCTTCTCTGTCTCAGAAGACATTCATGGGGGACCCAGGCCCCTCTTCCTGCGGCGGTGGGCTGTTCTTGCCTGGGGCGTCTACTGCTGCTCTCTTCTAGCCCATGCATTCCCGGCACGGCCTGTCGGCTGCCGTCCACACTAGAGCGTGCGGCCCTGGGAAGATCAGTATGAGTCGGTTCCAGGAGGTGGGATTTGGGGGCCGTGTCTGTGTCGGTGAGGCGGACTCATGAGGACAGAGCCAGTGCAGATGAGGCACAGAGAAGAGAAATCTCATCTTAGCAATACCTTTTAAAGCCTTGATCAAGCCATACCTGAATCAAACATGCTCTGAACTTCCAGGTTGTGTCTTCTGTCACCTGCCACTGAAGGAGGCCGGCCCGTGTTCAGGCTGAAGCAGTGGGCTGGGGTGGTGCGGCACTGGTCTCGTGTGACCTGCATCGGGAAGCAGAGAAGACGGGAAGAGCCCACCGTGAGAAAAGCCTCAGACACATCCAAATTGAGGGTCATTCTACAAAACACTGGACCAGTTGTCCTCCCAACTGTCCGGTCACCACAAAAAGGACAGTCTGAGAGAGAGAGCATCCCAGCGGAGAGGAGCCCAGGGGGACGTGCTGGCCCAGTGTTGAAGCCGGTTCCCATCCTGTGTTCCTTCGGGAGCCGCCGGCTGGTGTGGGGCATGTGGTGACCCCCCACACTCTCTTTGCAATGTTTCTGTAGATCCAAAACTCTTCTGAAATTTCAATGCATCGTCAGAAAAGGAAGGAGAGAAATAAATCAGTATCTGAACGTTCCCTACAGAAGAGACGGTTTTGCAGACACAAGTTAGCCCATGCGTGTGCTCTGGATGGGAGGGGCTTGAGGGCTGTGTAGCCGCACGTGGGTCTGACGCCTTGTTGTGGGTGCGAGTGGCCCAGACAACCACAGAACCCCACAGCAGGAAGCATACAGGTGCCTGGCCCGAGGGATGGGTGGACGCACGCCGGGTTTTAGGCAGACGTACTAGGCAGGGGCTGAGAGCCATTGGCCACAACAGAGATGGGTTTAAATTCATGGCTGCTGTGCAGAGAAGAGTAGGGGAGGAGGTGAGGTGTGGGGGTAGGTAGGAGGCAGGGGAGGTCCCAGCGTGTCCTGAGGGTTGTTCTGGAGCTCCGGGGGCAGGGGGGAGAAGCCAGCTGGGAAGGGCACCCCTCCTTGCCTGCAGCCCGGTGGTGCCTGGCAGCCTCTCCAGGCAAGCAGGAGCTCGGCCCACATGCCCTTCCCAGCTCGCTGCTCCGCTGAGCGGCCGTGGGGCCGGACCGGGCAGGCAGTACCAGGAGCTGCTGGCCTGTGTGGACCAGAGCCTGGGCCCCTGCCCCTCGTGGCTCAGGACACCGGGGAAGATCACAGGGTTGGCAGAAACTCTGGGTGAGGGGCTGCGAGGACCGTGGCCTCTCCCGCCCCATTGGAAGGAAGAGCTCGGGCATAGCCAGCAGTCCCCTGGCTGTAGCCATGGACGCGGCTCCTGCCCCAGGGCAGGCCGGCAGGCTCACCGGTGGCCGGGGGCTGCGCTGCTCTTCCAGGAACACCATGGCTGGGAACGGACGGGGTGGGGGTGGGGGTGGGGGTGGGGGGCGGACAGACAGAGGCAGGAGGGGCGAGCTCCCCACGGGAGGCAGTGCGGCCCGGCCCGAGAGATGTGGACTTGGCCGCCGCGGGGGTCAGCTTCTGAGAGCGAGGGAGGGCAGTCAGTGCGCTTTGCCCTGGAGGGGAAGAGAGGAGGAAGGTGACACCTGAGTCTGTGAGACCTCCTGGCGGTCAAGCTCCGTGTCCGTCAGTCTCTGCTGCGTGACAAGCAGCCCCAGCGGCAGGAGGCAAGGAGCGTTTCCTCCTCACTCCTGAGTCTGAGGTTGGCGGGGCAGGGCCGGCCCAGCCGGGTCCGGGCTGTGGGCTGGGCTCTACCCCCACGTGGCTTCCTCTCCCGGGACCGGCGGGGGCTCCGGCCAGGGGGACCGGCGGGGGCTCCAGCCAGGCCACGTCGGGGTGACGGCACACGCACGAGAACGCAAACCCGGCCCCTACACACAATTCAGGCCTTCGCTTGGGTCACGTCCGCCGATACCTCACTGGCCGGTGGACAAGGACAGAAGCGCCCGACATGGTGCGGGCGGCAGAGCTGCTGTCCTTCCTCGGCGGCCAAAAGGAGGACCCGCTCTGTGGCGGAGATGTCCATTAGGAAGGGCCGCTACGAGGCTCCCCGCCCCTCGGTAGGTGCAAACTGGGGCACAGTGAGCTGCTGGTGGTGAGTCCCAGCCGCCGGGGGCTGTTCCCGTGGACCACGGGGCTTCGTGGTCGTGAGGGTCCAGCCAAGACACCTCAGCGTCGGCCCAAGGATCATAAAGCGCCAAGATTCCTCATCGGCCAAAATTTTTAGGATCGGAGCACACCAGGAGTGGGACTGACACCGGTCCCAGGGGCCCCGCGCCGTCCCCTGCCTGCTGGGCCCTCTGCCGCCGCCCACAGCCCAGGCATCGGCTCCAACGCTGAACATAAAGGCTGCTTTCCAGAAAGCTGCTGATGCTCGAGACTCCGGCAAAGAGCGAGACCGGCCTCCCACAGGACACGTGACAGCTCCGGCGTTCATCAATTTTCAACTCTTGAAACAAAAATAGTCTTGACGTATGAAATCCCACAAGTCCGGTCTTCTCCACGCCGCCCAGCACTGTGAGCAGGGGTGTCCTTGCCTGGTGCGAGGCAGCCTTCGGTCTGGCCCCACCCTCCGGGGCACCCGCCCCTCCCCGGCCCACTGGGCGGACCTCCAGCCGCAGCCCCGGAGCCGCAGCCACACGCCACATGGAAAAGAGGATGCTGCCCTGGTCTCTTCTTACCTTCGTCAGAGACCTTGTGTGCACACGTGGTGGTCGGCAAAGGCCCTGTGAGGGACCCCAGACCCCGGGGTCACTGCCCAGGACGCGAGAAATCAGCAGTTGGGGGAAAATCATTCTCTCCAACCCCACGGACTGAGGCCAAACAAGTTTGCTCTGGGCGGTTGATGAAGATCTGTAGAAAAATTAGCCTCTACCCATTTTTAACCACGTAATTACGTTCCATCTGCCGACTCCGGTCACTACGCTGATTACTGACATAAGCATTTGAACCAAAGCTTAGCAGCTTCACATCACTGTGTACCCAGACCCACCCGTCGGAGGAAATAGCAGGAACGTGGCTGAGCCGCGCTATTGCTCCGGGATGGTGAGCCCTTCCCAAGTGCCACAGAAGACGGACATATCGACCACGTAAGAATTTAAAACAGCTGATGGTTAAAGATACCATGGACCCAAATTAAAAGCAAACGGCAAACCAGGAGAAAGTGTTTCAGGGTGTGCTACAAAGGGTTGATGGTGGTCTCGTAAAGCAATACATTCTGAAGGACGAGCACAGCCACCGGAAATGCGCAAAAGACCCGCACAGGTGTCACGCAAGTCGCACCGCTGCCAGGGAGCCGGCAACCAGCGCTTCCCTTCACTGGAAACGGAGACGCCATGAAAGCATCGACGGCTCTTGGCTAATCCTCTGTCAAACTGGCAGGTAATGTTTTAAAATCATAAAACCAGTTCTGGCCAAAGAACAGGAAAGGAGCCTCCATGCCCGCCGGAAGGAGTGTGGTTGGCGCTTCCGGAGCGCGGGCAGACGGGCAATGGGGTGCGCTTGGAGGCAAGGAGCCAAGAGCCCAGCCAAATTCACGGAAATATGTCCCAACCGCATACGTCCCTGTGTGAAGATTTGCACGCGGTAGTCATGACACCGCTAGCGCTGGAAACCGTCTACGCATGTGGTCCGTTCAAGGGAGAAGCGTGTGCGGCCCCGAAAATGCTGCAGAAGCAAGGAGTGTGAGCTGCAGCCCACACGCCCATGAGCGGCTGCACGAGGAGAGGCTGTGTGTCTGTCCGAGGGCACACGGCACGGCGAGGCCAATAAACAGGCTTCAGCTGGGTGTGAGGACCACACGCGTCTTCAGAACAGAGCGTTACCTGCAAGAAGCCGGCCGCGCCGGCCAGCACCGGACATGCCCTCCCGGAGGACAGCACGAGACAGGTGGCGCCGGGAAACGGGTGGCCGTCCCTCGCAGAGTCAGAGTCAGGTGCAGAGTCCCTGTCTGACCCGGCCGCTGGACTGACGGGCGTAACCCCCAGAAGAACGGACAGGGTCTGGAGGGGCGGTCCGCGCGCCCCGGCTGTGTGCGCAACAGCTGTTCCCGGAGCCGAGAGGCAGACGCGGTCCAGGGGGACATCAGTGCAGGAAGGGACCTGTGTGGTCTGTCCGCACGAGGGAATATAATTCAGCTTAAAAAGGCTGGGTGTGCCAGGGCGGCTCAGTGGGTTAAGCCTCTGCCATTGGCTCAGGTCATGATCTCAGGGTCCCGGGATCGAGCCCCGCATCGAGCCCCACATCGGGCTCTGCTCGGCGGCGAGCCTGCTTCCTTCTCTCTCCCTCTCTGCCTGCCTCTCTGCCTACTTGTGATCTCTGTCTATCAAATAAATAAATAAAATCTTAAAAAAAGAAAAAGACTGAAACACACCACGTGGCTGGAGCTTGTAGACAGTCTTGTGAGTGGAGTTAGCCAAACACAGACACGTGTGAGCCCTGCGCTCCCAAGGTTACAGAGCAAGGTCACTTTCCGTCTACAGCACTCGGGGGAAGCCACGGCTGCTGAGCTCAGCAGGGTGCGGCCCCCGGCCAGCCGGACGCCTCCGGGCTTCCGCTCAGGGCCCGCGCTATGGGCCCCTCTCTTTGCTGACCTGCTCCCTGCGGGACACCTGCAGACACCAGCGAAAATACCCCAGGGTCCTGGGGCCGCTGGAGCCAGAGGGGCCCAGAGCAGGACGCCGACCCGGGCAGCCTTTCTCAACTTGCCCTGAAGCTGGGCCACCAGTGTGCCCCTGAGCCAGGAGCACAGAAAAGCTGGGCGCTGCCCCCGTGGACACAAGCCCCTTCCTTCGAGGGCAGCTCCCTTCTCAGCCACACGTCCCTACAACGCTTTCTGGAACAGGAAAGAAGGGAGAAGATGGGGTGACAGGGAGACGGGGAGCTCCAGCCCTGGGCGCTGTCCAGCCTGCCCCGTGTCCTTAGCTGCTTTGGGCGGCCCCAGCACAGCTGGCTGGCTGCTTTCCCTCCCTTCTGAGTGTCGTCTGCCTTCCCAGAGCCCAGCCGTGTCGTCCACAGGTACCTGCTCCTTTTCAGTGGCACAGAGAGGCCGTGTGTCCAGGGTCCCCGCTGACTCGTGCCGAGAGAGAAGAAGAACACGGCAGCTCCCTGTGCCTGGCGTCCCTCAGTCTCTGGTCCCATGTCTCTACTAGGGGGTGTAGCCAGGGCCGTAGGGGCCACAACAAATCCGAGACCTCCTGCCCCCTACAACCAGAGAGATGCAGGCTGCCGGGGCGGAGGGTCCCAGGAAGGCCCCCGACTGGTGCTCAGCGTGGCTCTGTTGGGTTCTCTGTGCCACTGGGCCCCTCTGTCGCTACGACAGGACAGCAAGCGTTAAAAGACAATTGTGTGTCAGCGTCCACCTGCCTCATTTGCAAGGTGGGGAAACCAAGACTGGGAGGAGCAGGCACCTCTGCAGGGTTGGGGAAAGTTCTGGTGCTGGTTCAGGACAGGCGGAACCGGGACAGAATGTGAGGTGTTGGCATAGGGCCCAAGCGCGCTGTGGACACAGGTCAGTGGCCAAGGGTCAGGACGGCACTGGGCGTCACTGCTTGGGACGTGACTGGCCACAGCCCCGGGGCCTCCAGCACGGATGTGCACGCACCGTCAGCTTCCCTGGCCCAGAGACCGTGTGGCCGCTGCAAGTGGCAGGACACACGTGGGTCTGCCGTGGTCGCCCCGGACACCAGCCCCGGAGCCTCCGCTCGCGCCCAACCCGCTGAGCGGCCGCACGCCAGCCCCACCGCGACCGTCAGACTCACATCATCACTAGTGCAGCTGGGACCGGACCTCCGATCGCCCAGGACGTCCACCAGCTCTGGATCAAATGGGGCAGTGCAGTCGTCCGTGTGAACAGTACCCGAGCGCCGGTGGGGCCGGGGCGGCCCGACTCGCTGGGTAGAGCGCCCGCTAGAATCGGCGTCTCCCGCTCTGAGACACTGTGCGACCCGCCAGGCAACAGGCGCCCTGGCTTGGCAGCCGGGAAAGCGCTCCAGGAGCACTGCTCTGTCTCGGTGGAGCCCGGTCAGACCCAGTTACTGGGAGACACCGGCCCCAGGGCTGGGCCTGCCTGGGACCTTCCCTCCACAGTGGCAAAGAGGCTGCGGTGCTCCTGAGATGTTCCCAGCCGACTCCGTGGCCAGCCGTCCAGAGCCACCCGCCCCTCATGCTTGGACCTCAGCGGTGGCCCACGTGGGGCAGTGGGCCCTCCCAGTTCCTCCCCTGGCAGCCTGGACGCGTGTCACATGAGCGGGCCTGTAAAGGGCCCGTGACACCAGCCGGACCTGGCTGTCGGCCCTCCCTGCAACTCTCCCTCAGCCCGTGGGGAAGACAGTGCTCATGCGGGAACTGGAGGGCTCGCCCGGCCCACGGGGGTTGCAGGCGTCCCCTGTGGTAAGCCCCAGCAGAGAGGGGTCTGAGCTGGGGGGTGGGGGTGGGGAGGGGGCGGGGGGGCACCAGGGCCAGACCTCCATGCCGTGCCCTCTGAGCCAGGAGCACCGTCACCCGAGAGGCCAGGCAGCTTGGCTGGCCTGGGTCAGGAGCCCACAGGTGGGCAGGAAGAGGGGGCGCGGGGCGGTCTGCGCAGCAGGGAGGGTGCCGGCCCCCAGCGTCAAGCCTGGTCTGCTGCCTGGAGACTCACACAGCCCTGCGTGCCTGACAGTGACAACAAACTAAAACAAGGGACCAACCCATGGTCCGATTTTAGAAAGGGCGCCTGGGCAGCTCAGTCTGCCTGAGCGTCTGACTCTTGGTTCCGGCTCAGGTCCTGATCTCAGGGTCGTGAGATCGAGCCCCGTGTCGGGCTCCATGTTCCTGGGGAGTCTGCTGGAGGTTCTCTCTCCCTCTGCCCCTCCCCCTCTAAAAAATTAAAGTAATAATAATAAATGTTTCTTTCTTTTTTTTTAAAGGCAAGGCCTCGAGGCTGTGTTTCCTGCGTGGACTCGGGCCAGGAGGGCCTGCGCGGGTGCTGCGGGGTCAGCGCTAGCAGCGGCCGAAGCCCGTCTCCGGCTCTCCAGGGGCCTTGTGCTCTCCCCTGCATACTTGTGCGGGTTCATGGTTTCCCGAGCCCGATGGGGTGGGAGCTCGGCCTGCGGGAGGCGGGCAGGACTCCGGACGCGCTCGCCGCGGCCCTGCTCACAGCTCTGGGTGCTGGTCTCGCGTCTCAGCCCGCAGTCGGGGCCAGTGCGGGACACGGGAAGGGAAACATGACGGTGACAGAAACTGCGCCAGCGCACAGCCGGGTGGCGAGCTTGGGGATGAGATGGGCCTCTGCCTGTTGGGGTATGTGACGCGCATTCCAGGAGATGCTCTAGGAACGTGAGTGGAAAGCCGCCTTCTTTCTCATTTACCCAGAGTCAGGGCTGCGGGGAGTGCTGCCGGCGCCTTCCTGGCACTTCCACGGGCCAGCTGGCCTCCAGGGGGACACGGGAGGGCTGGGCACCTCACCCTCAGGGGACCTGGGACACGGGCACCATGTCCCACGCCACTGCGTCCCGCTGCTCTCCGGACGGGCACAGCCCTCACCCCTGTGTCCTCTTGCCGCCCACTCCCTCGAAGCCTGTCCCAGCATGGGACAGTAGGTCCTGTGCCTCAGTCTCCCCATCCGCCCTGCCTGGCCACCAGCAAATGGAGGCAGAGGCCAGAGGTCTGATGGCACAGCAGCCCCACAAAGACCGGGGACTTTCCCGGGGAAAGATTTATGGCTTATTGAATGTTTCCACTCCAGGTCCTGGTGACAGTCACGGAGAAACCACGGTGACCCCACATGACCTGCTGTTTCCTGAGCCTGGAGGCCTGGGCTCTGAGTCATGCTGGTGTCACGGTGCCCCTGGAAGTGGCCTTGATGGGAGAGACATGAGGCCAAGCCCAGCCCCTTCCCCAAGGGCCCACGGGGCACGGATGAGCATGAGCCCCTCCCCCGAAGTACCCCACAAGGGGGAATGGAGCGGGGTGGCCCCCCACCTCCCTGCACTCGGCCAGCTGGGGGCCAGCAGGGGACACAAAGGAGGGGTTGGCGGGGGCCCTCCATGCTGGCTGGTCCCCGGCACAGCAGCCTTGTTCCTTGCTGGGCATTCTTTTTGGGGTTTCGGGGTTTCGAGGAGAGGCCTCCAGCCCCCACGGAACTCCCAACCTGCGGCCGCATCCCAAGCCAAAGCGCAGCCCGACCCGCACCGGCAACACGCTTCCAGCAGGTGGCGCGGGGACGTCCCCGGGACTGGGCTGGGCTCCCGCGGACCCCGCACCTGAGAAGCCCAGGCCTTAAAAGCAGGAGACATGCATGTCATTTTGCAGGAACCAGGCCAAACTGATCTCAACGGTACGTCCTGTGTCATCCAGTGTAGCCAGAATGTGCCACTGCCGCGCGTCACGGACCTGAGGAGCCGCAGGGTGAGCCCCCTCCAGCCGTCGAGCTCTTCCGTCCCACGGCAGCGGCCGGTCTCCGCTCACCGCTGAGTTCTTGCTGGAAATCGCCGATCCTGCTGGGATGTCCCGGAACGCCGGAAAGGACATTCCTTTGCCGAAGTTATTCCAAACATCCTTCGACCTCCTCGTAACCGAGCCGCCATTAAAATTCAGATCTAACTTACGGGGGCGCGCGGGGGGCTCCATCACTGGGCGCCTGCCTTCGGCTCAGGTCGTGATCCCGGGGCCCTGGGATCGAGCCCTGCACGGGCTCCCTGCTTGGGGGGGAGCCTGCTTCCCCCTCGCCAGCTCCCCCTGCTTGTGCCCCACCTCTCGCTGTCTCTGTCATTGATAATTAAAAAATCTTTTAAA
Source organism: Mustela lutreola (assembly GCF_030435805.1). Lineage (NCBI taxonomy): Eukaryota > Metazoa > Chordata > Mammalia > Carnivora > Mustelidae > Mustela > Mustela lutreola. The sequence continues at coordinate 1,239,310 of NC_081298.1, read as the reverse complement.
AAGTCGAACTGAATTAAGGTTGAATTAAAGCAGCTGCGGCTGCCAGGCGGCCCCGGGTGTTAAAGGCCGTGTCGCCGACCCCTGCAGGCAGCCCGCCTGGGTTAGTGGCCATGAGGTGACACTATTGCCATTCTGAGGGACAAGCAAGGGCCCCAAGACCACACGAGCTGGGGTACCCAGTGCGGCCGGCCACCCTAGGAGACCCACTCAGTGGGGTTCCAGAGGACCTGACAAGTCCTGCAGAGAGAGGTGAGGCAGGAGCCCCAGGAGCCCCGATTCTGCCCTTCTTCCTTCATCTCCTCTGCTTCTGCGGCAAGTCCATGCCCCCCACCCCAGGCCTCTGCACCCAGACAAGGAAAGCAACACTCCCAGGAGCCAGAACAGACAAGGGCCTGGATTCTTCCCGGAGCCTCCAGAAGGAGCCCCAACCTGTGCACACCTCAGCCGGGAGGCCTGGGCTGAACTTGGGCCTGGGGCTGTAAGACCATGGATGTGGGTCATTCTCAGCCCTGGAGTCACGGTGATCTGTCACAGCAGCGGTGGAAAGTTCTCACAGCCTCTGCGGGAAGGACAGTGAGGTCACGGGGCCCGTGGAGGGCTTGAAGCCGGGAAGCAATCCCAGTCTGATTGGTGCTCCGTGACTGTGAGCTCCCACTGGGATGGTGGCCCCAGGGCGGCCCGGGGCGCACACGGCGCCAGCACACGGTGGCACCGCTCTGGCCATGGTGCAGCCGGCGCCCATTTTACAGCCGGGCAGACCTGCTGGCCCTCGCGGCGGGTGCGGGGTCGCAGAGCCGCAAAGGTGCACCCTGGGGGCAGTTCTGGGCCCGCCCCTCCCGAAGCCTCCAGGCTGAGCTGACCGCTCGGGGATGCTGACTTCCGTTCGCATGACTGACCACGTGCTTTACCTGTCACTGGTGTGTACCTGACACCAGGTGCTTTCACAGGGTGGTTTACCTAGGGAAGGGCTGGGGCAGGGGTGCGGCTGCTGTTTTAGTCAATTCAGCTGGTCACTGGGGTTTCCCGAGACTTCCAGAAAGGGCCCACGTATGTCCGAATGCGCAGCTCCTCCTCACGGAGGACAGAGTCTCTCCAGCACAAGCCGGTTGGTGTCTGTGGGGACAGCCTGGGACACAGCTTTCCCAGCTGCACAAAATCCGGAAATCGGTTGGTTGGGTTTGTTTGTTTGTTTGTTAGGAGATTGTTGCTAATAAAGGTTACCAGGAGTCAATGCTTCTCGCAGGCTGAGACCAGCCCGGGAAACGTCTCCCTCGGACCGGCCAGGGCAGAAACTTCCCTTGCTTCCCTGCCTGGTAATTTTCCAGAGTCGAAACTTTCCTGTCGAGAGACAGGAAGGACATTCAGCCGCTGACAGCTCAACCAGAAACGTTTGTGCCCGACCAGAAGTCCCAGCCGCCCAGAGTGGGATCCAGGACGTGACTCGGCAGCGGAGGGGATGCCAGCGGATTGGGGGGTGCTCTGTGAGGCGAAGCAGGGGGCAGCCGCCGCTGGGGGAGCCGCCGGCCGAGACGCATCTGGAGCCATGGTGGGCGGGGTGCCAGGCCGTCAGGATGTCCCCCACCTTCAGACCATGCACACCCCTGGCCACATGTGAGCGTCCCTGACTGGGGACAGAACATTCCAGGGAGGAGGTCCAAGTGGCCAAGGACTTAGGACCCTAGTTGAAGGTGCTAGAGAGGACGGCTAGACGTAACTCGCTCCCAGGTCCCATTGGGTGGAAGATCCAGGGGAGACAAGTGTTAAAGGTGCTGTGTCCTTCCAGCCCGAAGGCCTCGGGACCCCGGCTCGCGGTGCGGCTGGCGGGGGCTGTGGGGCTGAGCTCCGCCCCCCTTCCCCGAACCAGACCAAAGCAGAGGTGCTTGCTGAGCGAGGGGGTCCTTCTGTACCTTCAGGCGCATGGCGGGCGGTCTCCTCCTGCCCAGGGTGGGAGGGACCGCAGAGAGAGGGACAGGAAGTGACGGTCTCTGGTGCAGGTGGCAGACCTGAGCCCACGGCCGGTAGCTCACTGGCTCCTCTTCCACTGGCCTGGCTGCGACAAGTTCAGCCTCCCCAAGGGCACCGCCAGGGGCTGCCAGGGACGGAGCCTGGGCCCTGGTCCCCGGGCGTTCGTGCCTGGGCCCACGCCCCATCTCAGAAGTGGGCTCAGCCCCAGAATCTCCCGGAAGCAAACTTCCTCTTCAAAGAAACCTCCAGGCAATTCTGGTTTTGGATATTTCTTTTTTTGCATTTGGATATTTTTAAGGGAAGTTCTTCATTATCGTTCCAATATGTCACTATCAAAAAAAGGAAATGCCCGCCACACCACACTCTGTCCGGCTTCACCAGGAAGAGCAGGTGGTGCAGGACTGGGGCGGGGAGGGCACAGGCAGCCCTCGCTGCAGACCCGGGAAGACGGCCCTCTCGCCTCCCAGACACGGGCACGAGGGCTCCGTGGCTGCGACACGTGGGAGCGGGGAGGGCGGTACCCGCCAGCAGCGGAAAGCCACCGGCGGGTCGGCAGCAAGTCCCGCGGGGTCCACGCGGGTCGGCGGCGCCCAGGCACAGGCTTCGGAATCACACACGCAGGGGCCTTTACTTCCTCCCCAGAAATGAGTCCAGAGAATGTTTAATGCAAGTCCCATGGTAGGAGTTCAGTTTGCCCACTTCCAGGTAACTGACGGCCTGTGATACAGAGTGGAAATACAGAAAGCGCATTCCTGCTGTGTGCCCCGGGCCGCAGGGGGCAGAGCCTGGCCATTGTCCGGGGCCAGTGAGGGCGAGCGGGCCAGGCACCCAGGGGCGACGGCTGGAGCCTGTGAGCGCTCTCCGCTCCACCATGCGCAATGGAGTCCCACTGCTTTCATCCTTTGGTTTAGAGCTGAATGCCACCCAACACCAAGACAGAACAAAACGCAACTGTGAAAACCCGCCCTGGGCAGGCCACCTTCCTGCCCACCCAGCCTCAGCGCCTGGGACAGAAGCGGCCGGAATGCATTTCCGGGTGGGGTCTGGTCCTGCCGAGGGTGTGGTTGGCACAGGTAAACAGTGCCAAGAAGGGAAGGAGGAGGCCAGCCGCCCGCTGTGACCAGGCAGGCATGCGGCTAAGGGCAATCGGGCTTGAGACACAGGATCATAAAGCGGGACGTTACAAGAGACTAGAAAGACCATGTGCCCAACACCCCCTCCTTCCCAGTCTTCTCCCTGCCAAGCCGACACAGAGGGCCCCCAGCTCTGGTCTCAGATAAATGCCACCTCATTATTACAGATAACATTCCATTTTTCACCTCCAGGCCTATCCTCAAACCCAGAGCTATTTGTCCGGCTTCTGACCTACCGTCATCTCCACCATCACCACCACCATCACCACCACCACCATCACCACCACCATCACCACCACCATCATCATCACCACCACCATCACCACCACCATCATCACCAAAATCACAACCACCATCATCACCACCACCATCATCATCACCAAAATCACCACCACCATCACCACCATCATCTTCAACACCATCATCACCACCATCATCATCATCACCACCACCATCATCATCACCAAAATCACCACCACCATCACCACCATCATCATCCCACCATCATTACCATCATCTTCATCACCATCATCACCATCACCATCACCACCATCATCTTCATCATCACCACCACCACCATCACCACCATCACCACCATCACCACCATCATCTTCATCACCGTCACCACCATCATCACCACCACCACTATCATCATCACGGCTTGTCTATAAAGCGAGGGAGCATTGCCCTACAAGTGGGATCCAGGAAGCAGAGACACGCCCAGAGAGTGTTTTTGTCACTGTGAGTGAGACCTGGACGGAAGGAAATTAACATCTCCCAGGCCATGGAGAGACACAATTAATGAAGTATATAAGGAAAATATTTATTAACCCTCTTGGGGTTTTTCCATTTCCCTGATCGGAGGCAACCAGCTATGAGTCACTCATCACTAGAAGTTGAGTGAAGCAGGCAGGGCGGCCCCAATCTCACTCAGCCAAGTATGCTGCGTGCCGTCCGGAACCCCACCCAGCACCACCGCCCTGTACCAGCCCCTAAGCCTGAATATCCCTCTGCATAGACATACATACCTCGTTCATCCGTCTGTCTGTGGATGGACCATTGGGCTGCTTCCCTCCCCCCCGCTGGCTGGTGTGAGTGGGGCTGCTCTGAACGTGGGTGTGCTCCTGTGACTTGAGCCTGCCTGCCCATCTGGGTCAGCCCCTCCCCAGGGAGTTACACCTCGACCCATGCAGAAGCTGCCAGAACCTCCCATAGGGGAAGGGGTGAGGTGGGCACCTTCTCTGGGGGTCCTTAGGGAGGAGCGAATATCGTCCTGTGGATGCAAAGCGTCCCAGTGCAGCCTGTGTTGGAGTTGAGATGGCAGGAACGTGTCGGAGGCTGTGGTCGCAGCAGATCAGGAGCCTGGAGCTGGGAGAAAAAGATGGGGGTGGGGCACCAGCCCACCTGGGGCAGAGCTCTAGTGAGGAGCAGGGTAGAGAGGGGGAGGGGGGAGGAGGGAGAGAAGAGGCGGAGCAGCCTGTTTGAGGAGGGGGCTAGAAGCAGGAAGGCAGTCTCCCCCACCCCGTGGGTGGTGTGTTGACCGAGGATGGTGGCCGGCCTGGCTCAGGACGGAGGCGAGCAGGAGGGACTGAGGGGGTCACTGCTGGGCGCCAGGCGCCACCCAGGGAGTTGGCGCCAAGGGGGAGGACGGAGCCCATCCTCAGAGGCACAGTATCACGGCGGGGCGTCCTCCTGAGCTGCGCAGTTCACCAAGTTCCCATCTCTGGCTGCTCCCAGGGTACCAGATGGGGGGCGGTTGGCTTCTGGCGTGCCTGGGCCCCAGCGCATTTCTCAAGACCGAGGACTAGGTGCTTCACGGCCCAAGGGAGAGTGTCCAGGAAGAGCCAGCACTCGCCCCTCCCCTCCTCCTGCAGCCCCCGTGCCGCAGCAGGCGCCCTCCCTCCTCTCACTAAAGCAGGGGCCACATCGGAGGGACGCAGCTGCCATGCACGGTGCTCGCACGGACACTCGTGTGACAAAGGCCCGGCTCCCGTGTGATGGCCGCGGCAGCTCCCCCGTGACGTCCCTCTGCTCGCCTGGGCCTCCTCGGTCCGGGCCTCAGGAAGTACGCGCCCAAGGCTGTTCCCCCCACGGCTATGGCAGGGAGCCCACGGCCAGGGCCGAGGTCCCCTGTGCCGGCTCCCTCGGGACAGGAAAGCGGGGGACAATCTGTGGTCTCTGCGTGGAGCAGCCTGGGACGATGGCCCCGCCCCCGTCTGCACCGGTTGTGGCCGTCAGCGGGAGGATGGTGACAGCACTGGGGATGAGGAGGGTCCGCGTGGGAGATGTGTTCACAGTGTTACCCGAGGACGGCGGCCTCTGGAGCCGCGCAGAGCCCAGGCCGTTGCTGCCCAAGGCCAGGACAAAACAAGAAAAACAGGGAAAGCAGCCGCCGGGCTCAGGTTGTTGGGCCGGGAGCAAACGCTTCTCCTTTAAACACTTCCTGTGATGCTGTCGTAATGTTGCTTTTGCAATAAATAAAATTCCTGAAACGGGAGAAGGCAGAGAGCGAGAGAGACGAACAGCGAGAGACAGAGTCAGAGACAGAGACGGAGAGACAGAGAGACGGAGGCGGACAGCGGGTCACAGAGGAAGGGGACAAAAGGCCTGGCAGGGAGGAAGGGCAGTGGGACCCCTAAGGAGGCTGCGGGACATTCTGGCTGAGGGGACTGGGGGGTCCGGGCAGCCGTGGGGGTGGGACCCTGGGGAGGGACCCAGACGTGGGCAACAGGCGATGAGACAAGACGGAGGGAGCGGCGCCGATCACTCTCCCGACACGCTGAGATGCGCAGGGGCTGTCGCATGGGGGCCCAGCCCGGCCCCTACCGACATCCAGGGGGTCCACCAGGGGACCAGCGAGGCCGGCCGCAGGCAGGGGTGAGGGGAGACGGGGGAACGGGAACACTTGGGCCCACAGGTCCCTATGTAAGACGGGAACACCCGGGAGAGAGCACACCGGGGTCCAAGGAGGCGGCCCTGGGCCAAGACTGAGGTGGGATTCAGCCAGAAAGACCCACACGGACGTCCTCCTGGGGAGCACGGGGAGGTCCGTGGCGGGTCTTGGGAGGCAGAGCCAGGAGGACTCCTGGGTCTGGAGCTGGAGCCCCGGCGAGCCTGCCTCCCAGGCTGGGTGGGCGGAGGGAGTGGAGGACGGCGTAGGGCCTGTCGGGCCTCAGAGGGCAGGGGTCCGTGCTCCCAGCGGGGAGCATGGCGGGGGCTGCACCAGAGGATGTGGGGCCCAGGTTTGGAGGTGACCTCGGCGGGCTCAGCGGGGAGCCTGAGGCAGGGTTTGTGGGAAGCATCTCTGGGGGAGGTGGCTTGTGTGACTGCGGACAGGGGCCCTGCAGGCTCGCCCTTGGGGAGGCCGGGAGGGAGGAGGAGCCCCCAGGGGAGCGGCGAGGGAGGAGGGAGGCCGGCGCCCTGCAGGCCCTGCAGAGCCTCGAGCCACCCCTTTCCTGTGACGGACAGGCCATCTGGGATCCGGAAATGAAGCCAGATCTTCAAATCCCCTCGGGGTCTCTGTGTTCCTGGGGTTTAAGAGAACATCCAGTCCTCTCCGCGAGCCAGAGAGGACCCTGGGTGTGTGTACCCTGGGCTGGGGAAAGGGCTCGGCGGCCACCGACTCTCAACTCTCGGGGACTCTCGGAAGATCTCCTCACCACTACGGGGTCTCGGGGGTTGTCGCTCACCTTCCCCAAGGACCCACCCGAACCCACCCAGCCCCCTGGTTCAGCCTGCCCCGGCGTGGGGCAAGAAGACACCGGCTGATGGGTCCAGGGGCACCTGGGACGCTGGGGCAGGACTCTCTCCCATCCCCCAGGGGTCCTTCTGGGGGCATCCGCCAGCTGTTCTCTGATCACAACCGCGCTGCTGGGAGAGAGTCACCCAACCCTCTGCCCCCCTGCATGGCTCTCCAGGGACACATGGCCTCTCGGGCCAAGTCCCAAGTCAGCCCGTCCCACGAGGGTGGAGGATTGCTCTGGGCTAGAGGGGTCTTCTCTCTGCCTGTGCCCCTTGCTCCCCCAGACTCACGCCTGGCCAGCTCCCGACGCCACGGTCCTGTCTCCCTGCAGAGCACGGCCCCTCCTCCGTGGGACTGCAGCCCTCTGCCCTTCCTCCACAGGGGCCACTGGTTCCCAGGGACAGCGGCGTGCGGTCAGCTGCCTGAGGTCAGCCTGCCTCTGCCGCCCGCACCTGCCGACTTGCCCTCCCCAGCTACCCCAGAGCGGGGTTCACGGTGGGAGAGCAGGGCTCCCCCCCACAGCAGCTCCCCTGTGGGAGGGAGCCGTGTAGTCCAGGACAAAGGTTGGGGTCATGGATGGGGAGGAAGGTGACCCAAGGGCCACTCACTGCTCTGGTTCAGCCAGACCCGTGTCCGGGTGACCCAGTGAACAGAACCACCTGGCCAGAAGCAGTTCTGGGAGCAAACAGAAGGGACCCGGGGCTGGCGCCAGGCTGTGGACGTCCAGGAAGTCTCCCAGGGCTGGGAGAAACTGAGGCAGCCCCTTGCGATCATGTCTCAGGAAGGTGTGTCCCCTCTTTCTCACCCCGGGTGCCTCGCTCACAGCCTGGGGGGTCAGACGCTGCGTGGCCCGATTGCTGGAAGGTGTGCCGCCTGGGAAACACCAGGGCGAGGCCTAGGCCCACAGACAAAGACCTACAGGGCTCCGAGAGCCGGCTTCCAGGGCGGGGAGAGACTTCCTGGAGGAGGTGGGCTGGAGACGTCCACAATGGGCAAAGAAGGAATTTTCAGGAAGGACACAGTGGTGTGTAAGCACGGGCGTGGGACGACCCGCGGCATGTCTGCGGGGCCGGCGGGGCCGACTGGCGTGGGGAGGGCGACCAGAGCGGGCAGGAGGGCAGGGCAAGGGGCCGGATACCAGGCAAGCAGTGCGAGCTCCAGCCCCAGGCCAGTGGGAGACACAGGTCGGGGACATTGGACGAGCCGGGCCAGGGCCAGTAGGGCACGGGGGTCTCCACAGGCATGGGGACAGGCCCCCAGCTTCACGGTGGGCATGCAGGTCCCTGTGCCCTTCCCTTCCTGGGGTCTTTCGCTCCTGTTCGGTCAACGTCCTGGGGAGCAGCCGCGGCTTGAGGGGACGAAGACGCGGAGGGCAGAGAGTGTCGGGAAGAGCTCCCGCCCGCGCCGTCGGCGGTGGTTCCCGGCAGCAAACCGTGAAGGAAGGCCGGAGCAGGCCTACGCGTAATTGTTGGCTCTGTGCACGTTTGCCTTAAACGTCGCCACAGAAGCACCTTCGATGCAAACGACCTTGCCAGTCAAGGCAAGGACAGGATTCACGAGTGACGGGGTTTCCGTGGGTCCCCGGGAGAGCAAGCTGGAAGGCCCGACCCTCTCGGGGCTCGTCGGGGGGGGCCTGCGCACACTTGTGAAGCTGCCAACAATTCCCCTAGCTCGAGGTCGTTCTGGAAGGAAGGGCCCTGCCAGTGCACCCTCTGACCCCACCCCTCCCAGCCGGGGGCCAGGCCCGGGCAGTGCGGATGCCCTCTGGCCGGCAAACACAGCTGTCTCTTTACAGAAGCGAGTGCCTAAAGGGGATTCTTACGAAGGTCAAATGATCCTTCTAGGGAAGTGCTGGCAGCCGCCCCGGGTCTGGACAAGGGCAGGGCTCTGCGGGCAGCGGGGGCCTGGCCGCTGTCTCCCCACCGCTCTGGCACGCCGGGCTATGGGGCTGCCGGCACAGAGGGGTTCCCCCCACTCTGTGGGGCCTGCATCTCCTGGAACTGAGAGTGTCCCCTGTGTCCTCTGATGCGGCCCTCAGAGCTCGGGGCTGTGTGGTCCTCCACCCACACCCTCGTCTCTGTGACTGGTCTCTGAGCAGTGACCAGTCTGCTGGTGGCCTCTGCGAAGAATGCGGTGTCTCTGTCCGCTGGGGAAGGACCAGGACACCTGCAGTTTGGCCATGAACCTGTCCCAAGACCCGGAGAGAGTTTCTTTCTGTCTTCGCTTCTGAGCTTGGGAGGAGACGTCTGGCCCAGACGTGAGTTGAGCGGAGAGCCAGCGAACGTCCAGGGGGAGGGCAGTGACAGCAGAAGCCTGCACGTTTCAGTGCTTTGGGGTTTGGGGTGCCTCCAGAGATGGTAGCCAAGGAGAATGATTGACCATGAACATGAACCTAGCTTGTTCAGAGTCCCTGGAAGCATCCTGATGCAGGGCCAGGCATCCCCCTGGAGGACCACAGGGGAGCCGGTGGAACTTGGGTTCTTTCTTTCTTTTCCTTTTAATTACTTCCGCTCCAGACAAAACCCCGCCGGGATAGACGTTATTGAGTTCAGAATGTTCCAGGGCATTTTATCAGGCTGCTCTGGTTCTCAAAGCCTGCTGGGCTCCGCGGGTGACCTCTCGCCAACCTCCTCCCTCCCTCTCTAAGGTAGGGTGGCTGGTGGACAGCAGGCCGCAGCCCGCTCCCACGGCTCCAGGGGCCTGGAGTCTGGGCCGGCACCCAACCTGAGGCACCACCCCGTCCCTAGGGGCAGGCTGCACGGGGTGGGTCTCAGGCACACCGGTGCTCCCCGGGCCTCTCGAGGTGCCTACGCACTCGTTAGCTTCGGAGAACCGACGGCTGCAGTTTGCATTAATATGTCTGAAATGTTTGCTCCTGATTTACCTTTCAAATCGTGCCCGTGGGTGAGTGCCTCGGGAGGATTCCCGGGGCAGAGCCTGTCCGGTGAGAGGCTCAGCCTGGCAGTGCTGACAGGGAAGGGCCCTGAGCCCAGGCTCGCTGGGGGCTGGCGTTTCTGGGGGGTGGACGCGGGCCGCGTCGCCAGGACGATGGATGGAGACAGGACCCAAAGAGCCCGGACCAGCAGTGAGTCGCAGGGGAGCGGCCCCTCTCCTCCTTCCTCATCCCGATTGCTGGTGGACAGTCTCCTGTCCCTCGGCGACAGCCTGTCCCTGATGCTGTCTGACACCAGGCCTTTGGCAAACAAGGAAGGAGCAGGTCCCAGGCTCAGAGCTCCCAGGTGGTAGTGCTTGGCTAGAAGTGAACTCTTGTCCTTTATCTGGTCGAAGCTAGCCTCTTTAGCATAAAGACGCGCATTTACTTCTTTAGAAAGAAACGTTCTGTTTTAGTAAAATGTGTGAATTGTTCATGTAGATACGTCTCAAGGAATAAAATCCAAAGTGAAGTCTGGGAACAGTGAGTCCAGTGCTGCTCCTGACGTGTGACATGCTTTCCCACCATCAGCTCCGGAAGGTCAACCCGCTCCGTTCACACACTTCCCGTGACGGGGACCTCACTACCTACCAAAGTGATCTCTAGTCAGCTCCACTGGGAAATGCTGCTCCCAGCGTGCTCCTCCCCGAGGCCAGGTCTGCAGAGCAGCTCGCCGGCCTTTTCCAAGCAGACAGGGAGGTCCTCCCGCCAGTCCCTCATCCTCAGACAGAACTCCTGGGAACGCTGTTGGTGGTTTTTCCTCTCACACGGTGGGGCCGGGAATGGAGGCCGATACTCCAGGAGTGGCCAGACCTCGCCCCAGCGTCCAGGTGTGGATGTGTGCATGGAGGCAAGGACAAAGCCGGGGGAGGGGGGCTGGCACGAGTGGGCAGCAGCCAACCCTCTGAAGGCAGAGCATTTCACAAATAACCGAGCAAATATGGATGCATCCATGAGCCCCAGCACCGGCCCTCCCCAGCCCCCACAGGAAGAGGTCAGCCCACGTCTCCTCTCCTCCGTGGCTGCGCAGGCCTCAGGCTCCCTGCCGCCCCGAAGCGGCCCCTGATCATGCTTTGGTCGTCTCTTCCTTACCCAAACCCAACTGCCGTCAGGATTTGAACACACACGCGCTGACTTCTGTAGACTTCTTTCCTTTCCTTCTCTTTTCCCCTGTATTTTGAGAGAGAGCGAGCACACGCACGTACAAGCGCGGTGCAGGGGCAGAGAGAGGAAGAGTCCCACGCAGGCTCCACGCTCCGCGACGAGCCCAGCTCGGGCTCCATCTCATGACCCCGAGATCAGAGCCTTGAGCTGAAATCACAGGGTGGTCTCTTAACAGACAGACCCCCACCCTGACGCAGGAGCCCCTAGATAGACTTTTTCTAAAATGGATTCATTTTGTGGACACTAAAAGGGAACCCTTGTGGGGCATCAGTGTGATCCGCTGTTGCTGTACTAACTGGGCAACCCTGAGAGGCCCTCTCTGTGGCTCCGCCGGGCCCCTGCCTCAGTCCACCTACGGCCATCAGGGACCTCGGAGGAAGTGTTGTCATCGGCCCCGTTGTACGGATGATGTAACTAGACCCAGAGAAATTAAGCAACGTGTTGGAAGTCACACAGGGGAGGACAGCGTGAGGTTCGGAGGGGACCTCCTTCTGGGGGCCCTGCCGCCTATGCGACCCACCCTGCTGCGCCCGGCACAGGCACGGTCATTCCAGCCAGGACGCTGCGGGCAGGAAGGGCTGGGTTCCCCGGGCGAGGGTGCTGGCCTCACCGCGAGCCAGGGTGGGCCCCCCACGGGCATCCCCCCCAATTCCCGGACCCCAGGAGGCGTAGCGGAGGCGCACCCCGGCCGGCACCCCCGCGCCGCTGCCCTGCCCCCACCGGCCCCGGGTGGCTTTTCCGAAGGGTTGGCGGGAAACTACACTTCCTCTCACCCTCGCCTCAGGTCTGACTCAGAGACCGAGTCGCCGCAGGCCTGGGGACGCCACCGCTCGGCTCTCGGCTTCCGGCCTGCAGCTTGGGGCCGCGGTGTCTTGGAGCGTCTCGGGGCTGCGGAGGGATCCGTCAGGGGCAGGCGCGGGAGCCCGGGCCCGCGGAGACCTGGGGACCCGCCCGGCCCCGCCGCCCCCGCCGCCCCCGCCGCGCGCGCCCGGGGCTGTCACTTCGGGGGCGGGCCCGGGGCGCAGGGGGGCCGGCCCAGCCCCCGCGCGGCGCAGCCATTGGCCGGGGTGGGCGGGGCCAGCGGTCGCTGCGGGGCCGGGCGGCCCCCGCGGGGATGAATGGAGCCCGAGCCCCGCGCCCGCAGCCGCCAGAGCGCGGGGCGCAGCGCGGCGGCCGGGAGTCGGGAAGGTGAGTGCTCCGGCGGGCAAGGGCGCGGGGCTCGGGGCGCCATCGCGGGGCGCCGCCCGGGCGCGCCGGCCCCGGCCTGCTGACGTCAGGAGGGCGGCAGGTGCCCGCTGACGCCGGGCTGGGGCCAGCGGGCTCCAGGTGGCGCCGCGCCGGCGGGGCGGGACGCAGGGCACGGGCGGTGCGCCCCGCGGCCCGGCTGCCTCGGGGAAATCGGGGGCAAGCGCGCCTCCGTCGCCGCCAGCGGCCCGGGAGGGGCGGCGGGACTGGTGGCCAGGGCAGGTGGCTGGGCGCGCACGCAGGCGCAGGCCCCGCGGGTCAGGGCAGGGGCGGACGCGGCTCCCCGGGGTGCAGAGGCGCGCGGCCTCCACCTGCGGCGGATCGGCTGCGGCTGAGTCCAGGAGGAAATCGTCAGGCGCAGAAGTTTCTCGCGGGCGGCCGGGCTTTGTTCGAGCCGGGGGCGCGGCACACACGTCGCGGCGGGGGCGCGGGCGGAGCCTTCCCCGCGCGGGGCCACGCCGGCCGGCGCCTATTCCGGCCCCACCGCGGGCAGCCGGCGCCGAGCGGGGCTAGGGGATCCGGGTGCCCGGTTGCGGGCCGAGGGCTGGGGAGGACGGAAGCGAAGAAGCCGACCCGCTTTAGGCGCCCTGTGGGCGCCCTTGGCCCCGGGCCGGGAAGCCCGAGGTGGACGCCGGCCTCCCACCTTTGCGGCGGGCACGGGCAGGGCACACGGAGTGGAGCCTGCGGGGCCCGGCGGGGTCAGCGCCACGAGGACGGAGACAGGCAGCGAGCACGCGCTCCCTCGTGCGCGGGGGAACCTGGTGGCGGGGCCTGTTCTGGAGGCGCGGGGGCGCCTCAGTACTTTTCCGCCCAAAGGAACCGCTTCCCATCGCTGCGCCACCCCGTGCTTTTGGGGGCCTGGGTTCCCCCCGCCTAATCCGAAACTGGCTTTACTCAGTGAACCCAGACGGGGCCGAGCTGGGAAATTTCTGTCGTTGCCGGCGCGGAGTGGCGGGGTTCCCAGGAGCCTCTGGTCGTAGCAGGTTCGTAGTAGGAGCCTGGGCAGAGCTGCTCAGGGAGCCGGTGGCCCGGACCGGGGCAGCCAAGTGCTGTGAGCTCTCAGCTAAGCCCCACACGGCATCTGAGGCGCTGCTCTTGCTCTGGTCTCACAGGGAGGAAACTAAGGCAAGAAGAGATCGGGGCACGTGCCCGCGGGCACACCGCTAGTATGTGTTGGGGAGGCTTCAGTCCAGCTTTGGGTGACTCCTGACACTTTGCAACTCTGTACCTGGTGGGGAGCAGACAATCCCGCTGAGGCTGGCCTGACGGACAGCAGTGTGGAAACAGGTGGGGGGAGGCTGGGGAGGCTGGGGCCGTTGGCCTGGAGGGCCGATGCCTGTGGGATCCGGGGAGGGGCCTCTGGGGAGTGAGCCCATGCAGCCAGCTTTCGCAGGAGCTGCGAGGGGAGGGGACAGCAGGTCCTTGGGGTCAGACCCCCATGGCGGCCCTGCCTCAGTGCTGTTTCCTGCTGGGCAGAGCTGTTGGGCACTGCCTGGACATGGTTTATGGGGCTGCTTCCCTCGAGGGTGGCCATGGCCTCATCTGCCCGGGGTGTGGCCCCTTGAGCGGGTCCCTGAGCAGGTCCCAACCAAGTCCCTCCCAGTCTGTGGTGAGGTGGCTGGGTGTCCGGAGGTTGGGCTCGACAATGGCCAAGTGAAGGGGGCTTTGGGGGCTGATGTTCCATCCTTGTCAGAGGACCCAGTTCTGAGGGACTCCACTTGACTCGTCTGGCTGTCCCTGGTCTCCGGCGGACCCTGCCTCAACAAGCGGCCGCAGCATCCTGAGCTCTTGGTCTCTGTCTGGCTTCCAAGCTACCTAGAAGGGTCGGAGCACATTCATCCGGCTCCCAGTTCAACAGGGCTGAGCCCGTGTCAGTCTCTGGCTTTGTGGACTCATGCTGACTGTGGCAGTTTGGGTCCCCAAGGCCTCGGCGTGGGTCAGAAGGGAGCGGTGCAACTGGTACCGTGACCAGAACCCTCAGACTCTCCCGGCCACGCTTCTTTCTCCGTTGGGGACAGAAGCCACAGAAACATTCCCCACTGAGCCACGTGGCCTCCTGTTTTCAGGTGTGGCAAAGAGCCCATTGTCTGCTTTTGGAAGGGGACACACAATAATCCTGAGACACTCCCAGCTGCTTTTGTTCTGGGACACTGAGCTGCCTGTCTGACTCAGCGTGAGGGTGATGTGTGGAGGCCCACTCTGGGGCAGGACCCGGTTTCCCCCACGACAGATGGTCCCCAGGCCCCTCAGGACCCCACCCCAATGAGCGGGCAGGAGGCACCAGCTTGGTCTCTGGCAACCAGGGCTTTTGTGTGAGGGGGTGGGCCCTGGGTCCTGTTAGCAGGGGAAGAAACTGGCCTGCTGGGCCCCGAGTCACCTCCCCTCCTTGGCGGGTCATGGGGACTCTTCCTGCCGCAGGCCCTCGGCCTGCTGTCCTCAGACACCCCTCATTTCCCCTTGGTGGCCATGGTGCAGGCCCCTCCCACCAGCCTAACACGGAATTAGCCTCTCGAACCACAATTCTGGGGGCTGGTGGACACGCTTTGCAAACCACCTGCCCTTTGGCAAAGGTGGTCCCTTTGTGGCAGGCGAGGCCCCCTGAGGACCAAGCACCGGGTCGGGAGGGTCCCAGGCTCCTGAGGACCAAGCACCGGGTCGGGAGGGTCCCAGGCTCCTGAGGACCAAGCACAGGGTCGGGAGGGTCCCAGGCTCCTGAGGACCAAGCACCGGGTCGGGAGGGTCCCAGGCTCCTGAGGACCAAGCACCGGGTCGGGAGGGTCCCAGGGGAATTACCCACACGTCCTCTTCACCTAGGGGTGGCTTTTTCTCCATGGAGACTTGGAGGTCCTCAAGGTACTGCTCCCTGGCCCAACGCCTTTTAGGACTTGGGATCTGCTGGTCTGAGAGTCACCCATTCCGGCCCCACGTTTATGTGCGTCCTGGTGGTCGGCCTCTCACAGATGCCCTTGGGCTGGTCCTTGGACCCACGGGCCTAAGATGTCACCCGGACCTGGCTGACCCTGCCTGTGCCCAGACAGGCCCATTATGGGGCCAAGCCAGTGCCCCCGCCGCTCTAAACCCTGTGAGGCCCTTCTGTAGGTCTCAAGTCCCATGAGCTCCACGTGGTGCCCAGACCCACTAGCAGGAGAGAGGCTATCTCCCTCCTCCCCATGATGCCACATTCTTGTTAGGATCGGAGAAACGCAGACACAGAGAGGCCTACCACCTGCCCAAGATGGGAACAGCGGCCTGGCCGCAGCGCAGCCTCTCTCTGTCCCCTCCTCGGAGCAGTCGTTATGGGTGGGGAAGACGAGTAAACCTGCGTGTGCCTCTCTCTGGCTCGTCCTGCCTTCCCCATGTGTCTGCTTGCTGGTGGGGACTGGGTGGGGAGCAGGAAGTCTGGGCGAGACACCCGTGGAGGGGCAGGTCCTCCGTCTCTCTCTCGGACAGTCCTTCATTGTTGGCCTCCATGCAAAGTGGCCAGCTTCCCGCCCACTCAGCTCTGCATGGTCACTAGGCATGCAAATACGGGAGGCCAGGCACTGCTGTAGTCACCCCAGATCCTGCCACCCGCTATCTGCTCTCTCAGTAGCTTCGAGCCCCTTCTTCAACAAGCAAAAGCCCCCCCCCCCCCCAGTCAGAGGGAGAGACACCAGGATGGGCCTCGGTGGCAGGAGAAGAGAGCTCCCTGAACAACCTCCATGGGTCACGAGAGAAGGACCCAGGGTCGTGGCGTGGGGTGGGGGGGTGGGGGTGGAGACCCAAGGTCACAGTAAGGGGGAAAGTACCCAAGGTCACAGGGAGGGGTTGGGGAAGGACCCAGGGTCACATGTGGCGGGGGGTGGCAAGGAACCAGGGTCATAGGCAGGTCTGGGGAAGGACCAGGGTGGGAGGGGGCGAGGGCAGGAGCAGGACGGAGGAGAGGGTGGAGCCCTGTGGTGTGGGAGCTCAGGCTGGGGCCTCCATGTGGCGTGTGGCACATGTCACGGTGACATGGGCTGTGGCTGTCAACCTCGGAGCATCCAGGGGCGGTCGGAAGGGGTCCTGCTGGCTGGAGTGTAGGGAGGAAGCAGAAATGAAACCGGTCCGTGCCCCAGCTGCCACAACCCCAGCCAGTGGTTCCGGAGGGAGCCTGGGGGCGCCCTGGCCCCGACATGGAGAGCCCCTGCTTCCCCTACCCTGGCCCCGGCCTCCCCGGGGGCGTTTGCTGGGCCAGAGCCAGACTGTTCCTGGGAGCCCGGCAGAGGAGGACCCGCTGTTGTGGCGTCAAGGGACCCTGGGAGCCTGGCAGAGGAGGACCCCGCGCCCCTCCCACCTGCTAGGACTGCAGACAGCCCTGTGCAGGCATCTGTGGCGAGCAGAGGTGGGCCCCCCTGGACTGAGACCAGGGCCCCGCTCTCGGAGACGGGGCTGTGGCGACCCACCCAGGGGCCCACTGGCTTCTCACCCAGCAGCTGCCAGGGGGGCCTGTGGGTGGGGGTGGGGGAGGAGGAAGTGAGACCCAGATTTCTAGGAGCCTAGTGGCTCAGACTCTGGGAGGTGTGGCTGACGGCCAGGCCAGTGTAGACCCGTGGTCTCCTCCCGAGTGAGCCTGCGAGCACACGCGCACACACGCACATGCACACGCACACACGCGCGTGCACACGCGCCCTTGTCCCTCCCACTGCAGCCCCAGGTGCAGAGCCTGTTCCCCAGGCTCCCGGGAACACACTATCCTCGCGGCTAGTCCCCAGGGGCTTCTCTCCCCACCGGAACAGACGGGGGGCTCCTCGCTGCGGTGGGACCAGGGACAGGCCTGGAGGGTGTGATAAGGTCCCAGGACCCCGGGCTCCCTGGGAAGGAGCTGGAGGAGGGGGAGGCCGTCCAGGGTGTGTGTCTCGGGTCTGGAAAGCCGTCCGGGCTTCTGCAGGGAAGCTCACAGCCTCGCTGTTCCCCCACGACGGGGACGGCCGCAGCGAAGGGCCGGCCCGACCTGTGAGCTGCACCCCAGACAGAGCCCCCAGCCCGCTCAAATCATGGGGAGGTGGAGGGCTCCTTCCTGCTGCTGGCATTCCCATGGAAGCCTTGTCCCTCATCCTGGGGCCGCACCCCTGGCTCCGTGGGGAGGACCCGCCCCCCGAAACAGGCACGTGGCTGAGGACTGGGCCACAGAATGCTTGTGAACGGCGATGGTGGCAGGGCAGGCCCCCGGCCCTGGAGCCCTCCTGGGGCCCCTGCAGGCCAGCTCAGCCTCTCGCCTCTGCTGGCTCTGCTGTTCTCCCTGCTCGAGGACCGCTGGCCGCTGGCACCCACGTGACTTCCCTGGGTGTAGGGGGCTGCGAGCACCTCACGCATAGGACCGGGTCCTGGAGGTCCCCAAACGCCACTGCCCGGCACAGGCCTTGGGGACAGCAGATGGTGGTGCGAAACTACCCGCTGCGTCCCTCGGGATTCTCCGCAGAAATGGTCAGGAGGAGAGACAGACACAGAGAGAGATACATATGTATCTGTGCGCACTTAGATCTTTCTATGCATCTCTTTGTCTCTCTGTGACTATTTATATGAATCTATATATGTTATTTACATTATTCTATCAATAAGTTATAATATAATAATATAAATATATATTGTGTAATTATATTATATATAAATCAATATATTATATATTATAAAATACAAATAATGTGTTATGAATATTATGTATTAATATAAATTTATATTTTATATATAAATACGCATGTTTTATATATTTATAGACTATATATCAGATAACAATTAATTATTAGAAACCTGGCCCATGCAGTTACGAGTTGGGTGGGTCCCCCGTCTGCGGCCGGCAGCCGGCGAGAGAAGAGGTAGGTGCGCGCTGGTCGTCTGGACTGCGCAACGGCTCAAGACCTGCGAAGAGTGATGTCCTGGTTCCAAGGCAGCCAGGCAGGAGGAATTCAGGGAAGGGTTAGCCCTTTTGCGCTATCTCGGCGTTCAACTGATCGGACGAGGCCCACCTGCCCTGGGTACGCCAATTCAAGTACTAATCTTTCTAGAAACCCCCTTGCAGACACACCAGACTGACAGGGGGGCCCACCGTCCGGCTGCATCAGCAGTAGCTCCGGGCGGAGGACGGAGAGGGGTCGCCGGGTGGGGGAGGCCCCGGGGCTCTCAGGGGAGGATACCTGTGGACGGTACCTGGAGCCCCCGAGGGGTAGGGGCAGCCTCTCGGCCTGTCCTTCCTGCTAAGCACTGTCTGTGGCCCTTGGCTCCCGTGGGTCTGTCTCCTGCCTCTGCCTCCTGCTGCATTGCCCGGCCCACTACTCCAGCTCGGCTCAGCACCCACTGACCGGGACGTTGGCCCCCACAGAAGGTGCCCGCCGGGCTTCATCAGCAGGTGGAAAGCAGGCACACATTTTGTCCAGACCGGTTTGTGATGGACATGCTCTTAGGGCTCCAGGAGAAAGCACAGTGGTGCTCAGTCCTCCCCGGAGGGGCCGCTCCCTCCCCGTGTGGGCCGCTGGGTCCTCCAGCCCCTGGCACCTTCTGCCCGTCCTCCCCACGGGGGCCTAAGATACAAACCATAGACAGTGTCCACAGAGCCACCGGCCTGGCCTTCATGTGGGTCAGCTGACACTGCCCGGGTGGCCAGCAGGAAGGGCAGCCGGGAAGTCACCTTCTCCCGGGTGACCACACTGACCACCTGGGTGTCCCTCTGCCCATCTTGGGAGCAGACCCTGGAAAGAAAGTGCCCGTGATCAACCTAGGTCACGTGCCCACATCCCAAAGGACTGCCCACAAGGGATCTGAGGGCCAGGATATGGAGACAGAGCAGCTCTGTGCCCATTGGACCTGCACGTCCCGGTGTGTGCCGCTGGGCTCAGCCACTACAGCTGTGAGGCTCTCAGGCAGGGCTGCTGGCCCCCTGTGGGCCAGGCCCGCCGACAGGCCTCTACGGGAGATGGTGTCCTTGGGCACACAGCACATCCTTTGACCTCAGACCTTGGCATGACTGTCGGCGCACCCTCGTCCAGAGCTGTCTCTGGCACCCCGTGCACCTGTTGGCACCAGATCCGCCCGAGATCCTGGTGCAAACTCGGAAATGTCTTCTGGAGGTGCCACGACTCTCAGGACCATTCTGGTGGCTGGGAGACTCCGAGGGTCACAGGTCTCCAGACTCGTTCAGGCTCTGCCACTGGCCTACAGATGGAGCGGACGATTCCGGCACCACCTCCCTCCTCACGTGGTGTCCCTGGGGGGCCCACCTCCCCGTCTGACCAAGAGCCTTGGTGAGAGCAAGAGCCTTCCAGACCATGCAGGGCAGCGGCGGCAGGACTCCAGGCATCAGGACAGTCTGCAGAGGCCCCATCCCGGCTGCCGAGCTGCCAGGGGACCGCACAGTGGGGAGGGGGCGCACGCCAGTCAGGCTGCTGACCAGAGCTGCTGGAGGAGGCTGCCCGGGAGGAGGCTCGCGGCCCACAGCTCCGAGGGCTGCTGTTCAATTCTGAGGCACAGGTGGCGGCCACCAGTGGGTCCTCCAGCTGAGGGTACCCCGGACTGGATTTCTGCCTTAAATAATGCGGCGTGCCGGCATAAGCATCATATGTTCACTTCCAAGACCCTCAACAGTCGCTGTAGGGGAAACTTCACCACGGACTCGGAGCCGCACAGTGCCGTGCTCCTGTGGCTCCTGGTTTCTAAAGGGAGAACTCTTCGCTGTGGCCGTCCGTATCACAAAGGCCAGCTGCCCGGCCACCTCCTGAGCCCTCACTCCCGCAGAGGCAGGACCAACGGTTAGAGCCCAGCGTGCCAGGCAAGCCGGGGCTGAGTGAGCGGGTGTCTGATAGCGGCTGGTGTCGCAACCACCTCCTCGGGGTACCGGCCCATGAGTCCTTCCCGAGGCCCGATACTGACCTTTCACCCGCCGCAGGCTGCTGGGGGCTTCCCGGAGCTCCCCGTGGCTCCCATGGCCCCGGCCCGGTGGAGGTTCCGGGGCTCCAGGGCCCTGCATCACGTGTGTGGTTCATGTGTGAGCAGGTGTGTGTGTGTGTGTGCGGAGTTGCAGGTGGCTGTGCGTGGGCGTGTGGATCTGCAGATGCGTGTGTGCACACGTGCACGCATCTAGAGGAAAACGCTGTGGTGCCATCAGCACAGGTGGCCTCTGGGCCTTGGAATTTGGGGTAACATCGAACCTTTGCGGTGCTTCTCCGTGTGCTGTTTTGGTGGCCTGCCTGAGCCGTGGGCTGGGAGGTGCCGGGGCTCGTGCTGGGGGCTGTGGTCTGCGGGCTCTGCCGTGGTCGGGGTGCGGACGTGGTGCGTGTGGAGGTGGCCTCTGTGACCGCAGCTCCAGCAGCTGGGTCTGGGCGTGCGGAGCTGCCAGCCGGCCAGAGCTTCTTCCAGGAGCGGCCCCCCAGCTCTGCCGTGTTCGAGCCTGCTGGCCTCGCGGCTCTGTGATAAGGCCCGAGCACACTCGTGGCCAATGGGGACGGCAGCCGTGGAATTCTGCAGACACGCACGGCCTTGGCACTTGGCCGCAGGTAGCCTGTGGGTACCCGTGACCGTGGTACGCGGCCGGCTCTGGACACGGACACCGCGGGCTTGGTCCCGGTTCCTTCACTGTGGTGTCAGGGGGACGGCCGGTCGCACGCCCACAGGCTCTGAGCGGTCTGTTAAGCTCAGTGGCCACCTCCCCTCAGGCCTGTGGCCTCCTGGAAACCGGGCCACACGGGACAGCTCATGGCGTCCCCAGGGGCGGGCTGGTGAGTTTCCCACAGCTCCGAGCAGAGCTCTGTGAACCGGGCGCTTCTCCCAGCGCTGGGGGCCAGAGCCTGAGATCGGGGTGTCGGCTGGGCTGCGCTCCCTCTAGATGCTCCAGCTGGGGTCCTTCCCGCATGTCCAGCTCCTGTCCCCCGCCTTCCTCGTGGCTGCGTCTGCCCGGTCTCAGCCTCTGTTGTCACGCGACGTCTCTGTGTCTTGTCTACTATGGACACTTGTCCCTGGATTAGGACCCACCCAAACCCAGATGACCTCATTTCAACCCATTAATCACATCAGCAAAGACATTTCTTCCAAATAAGGTCACACTGAGTGTCTGGAAGCACCTGTCTCTTGGGGAGACCACCATTTGACCCCCTCCAGGCCCCTCCAGGGCACAACAAAGCTGCGCTTTACTAGGCTGCAGGAAGGAGCCTCTGCTGACAGAACGGACGGCAGGAGCCCCTGCCAACGTCCACCCGACCCCCTGGACTATGCGCGGTGGGGGCAGGGCGGGCCTGGTGAACCTGGGTCTGAGGACACTTCGTGGTCCTGGGTCACCACCAACGGGGCCCCTGCCCTGGGCGAGGCCAGCAGGCTGCTCCCCAAACCTCAGAGCTCAAGCCTGTGCTGTTTCCACGGCTCCCGGAGAAAGGCTCCAAAGTCAGGCTTCACACCTGCTGGGAGCCTCTGAGCACAAAGTGGCCCAACGCAAAGTGGGAGGGTGTGTCAGAGTCCTGGGGCTGCCAGATGAAGGACCGCAGACCCGGGGCTGAAACTCCAGGCCTTGACTACTCTAGCTCTGGAACGGGATGCCTGAGGGGGAGGGGTGGCCACGCAGGAGCCCCTGCTCCAGGGTCTGTCCTTGCTGGTGGACGGTTCTCACGTGCTGTCCGCCTGTGCGAGCGCCTGTGCCCTGGCCTCCCCTTTCTCTATGACCCCAGTCCCAGTGAAGCGGGGCCCATCCTGATGGCTTTTCACCTCTCCAAAGACGCCGTGTCCCCATACTCTCATGGCTGACAGAGTGTCTCCTCCGGGGGGACACAGCTCAGCCCAGAACCAGAGGTCACTTGGGGGAAAGTAAAGACCCCGGCGGAAAGGGCCCACAGCCGCCGCCTACAGCGCAGGTGGGATGTCTTCTCCTACTGCGTGTGCGAGCGCGCTGCTGCTTGGTTTCGGGTGGGAGAACCAGCCGCCTGGGGTGTGCAGAGGCAGCCGTGTACCCACGTCGGTGCCGCGCTTTCCGGCAGGGCCCCAGGAGCCTCGGGAGGCAGGATTACCCACCCCCAGCCCAGGAAGGGCCCCCGGAATGGGGCTGGGTGGGGAGTGGCAGACAGAGGGGGCGCGGGTGCCTTGTCTTCCTAACCTGTCCGTGTCGCCGCACACGTGTCTCGAAGTGACGTCTTGAGAACCTGCCGCGGCAGCGAGTGCAGGGCGCGACCCTGCTGCCACCCCTTCCCTCATTACCCTCCAGACTCTGGACCAAAGTGAGAGCTGGAAGCGTGTGAGTTTAATGAGGAACGGAGGCTGGACGGCATGGGGGCCCTGTCCACCGGGGCGGTCCCTCCAGAACAGCGAGCACAGCTCACGCCCACCGAGCAGAGGCCACGGGGGACTGGCTGGGTCAGGGTGGTCCTGGGGCCCGCACGGGCATCGACTGTGGCCTTGTCCAGGTGTGTGGGTTTTGGTGGTGTGGCCCTGGATGCAGGAGGGGCAGGAGGTCAGCCCCATGAGACTGGGGAGTGGGCAGCAGAGCCACCGGCTGCCCCGAGGGACCAGGCACAGGACGGGGCGTGTTCTCTCCGAGATGTCGGTGTGGTCAAGCGTCCACGTACGTTTTCTAACCAGAAGCTCTTCTCACAGAACAAACCAGCCACTGGACTACCCTCGGGCGGCTTCTGTAGCTGCCTCTTGCGCCCCCCGGGCGGAGATGCCTCAGCACTCGATGGGGGACAAGACCCTGGTCTCCAAGCCGCAGCTGGTCTTCCCAAGCCAACCCTCAGCCGCAGACGGCGGGTGCGGCCACGGACCGCCCAGCAGGCGGGCTTCCCTCGGCTCACCCCGGAGCCACGGCGCCCTGGGTCCTGCCGTGCACAGCCCCCTGGACGCCTGCAGCCAGCCACTGTGCCCGCTGCAGGCTGAGAAGCACGGCCCCCGGACGCCCCCTGAGATGCGCTACGTGGCGGCCAGGCCACAGAGCGCGGCGTGCGGCTGGGGGGCCTTCGCTCCCAGGTGCCTGCAGGCCTTCAACACGCCCCGCGGCTTCCTGCTCTTCCTGTGCGCGGCGGCCTTCCTGCAGGGCATGACCGTCAACGGCTTCGTCAGCACCGTGGTCACCTCCATCGAGCGCCGCTTCGACCTGCACAGCCACCAGAGCGGCCTCATCACCAGCTGCTACGACGTGGCCGCCTGCCTGTGCCTCACCTTCGTCAGCTACTTCGGGGGCGGCGCGCACAAGCCCCGCTGGCTGGGCCGGGGCGTGCTGGTCCTGGGCGCCGGCTCGCTGCTGTTTGCGCTGCCGCACTTCACTGCGGGCGCCTATGAGGCCGAGGTGGCCGAGGGCGTGGGGACGTGCCGGGCCAACCGCAGCGTGGCGTGCCGGGACCGCGCCTCGGGCCTGTCCGGGTACCGGGTCGTCTTCATGCTGGGCCAGTTCCTGCACGGCATGGGCGCCACGCCGCTCTACACGCTGGGCGTCACCTACCTGGACGAGAACGTCAAGTCCAGCTACTCCCCGGTCTACATCGGTGAGTGCGGCTGCGGGGGCACGGGGCAGGCACGTCCTCCGTCCTCGCTGGCCACGCGTGGTCACGGGTGAGGCCGCAGGTGCGCGCGGGCCTTCCCCCGGGGCCGGGGTCGGCCGGCCCCTTGCTGCCCGCAGCAGCCCGAGACTCCGCTCCTCCCAAGATCCCCACGTTTACACGGACTGAGGTTTCTGGGTTTCAGCCTCGTGCCCACCACGGCCCCACGTCCCTCCTGCCAGGCCAGGCTTTTCGAGGGAGACCGGCCGGCACCCGGGGCCTGGCCACACCTCGTGTGCCGACTCTGGCTTCCTCCCTTTCACTTTGGGCTCTGTCCCTCCAAGCGGCTCAGCGGTGCCCACCCAGGGACACGGGGTCCGGTCACTGCGACGGGGCACTGGCGGCGCTGAGCAGAGCACCAGCCCACACAACGAGGCCCTGGGGACGTCTGTCCCCTCGAGGGACGCAGAGTCCGGTGCTGCCTGCCGCTGCCTCTGACAGGAAATCTGTAGAGGTACTTTTTAAACGTCGGCTGCAGGGGCGCCTGGGTGGCTCCGTCCGTGGACGCCGCTCGCGTCTTGGTCTCAGGGTTGTGAGTTCAAGCCCTGCGTCAGGCTCCTTGCTGCTGCGGAGTCTGCTTAAAAAACTAAAATTAAATAAACAAAAAAAAACGGAACGTTGACAGCAGCCAGATCTCCAACACGGTGGAGGCTGTGTGGACACGAGCCCTGGGCTGAAGGGCCCGAGCCGTGGGGCAGAGGGCGCCCTGTTGCGGGGGGGGGGGCTCCTGTCCGGTGGCCCCGGGGCCCCTCCGCAGCTTCCCTCTCTCCACAGCCGTCTTCTACACCGCCGCCATCCTCGGCCCAGCCGCCGGCTACCTGATCGGAGGCGCCCTGCTGAACGTTTACACCGAAATCGGCCGCCGGTGAGTGTCCTGATTCTGCCTGCACCCTGGGACAGCACAGCGCTATGGGGGCCGAGGGGCCTCCCTGGTGTTTGGCGGACCGGGGGCCGGGGGGCGGGGACGGCGTGGCAGGTCCGCAGCTCCCGGAGCCAGGCGACACCAGGACCCGTCTCTCTGAGGCCCGGGGCGGGGTGGCTGTGGACTTCCGAGCTGCCAGGGTGACTCCTCCCCGTGGGGTCTCCCTGACGCCGGCCGGGCACCCCAAATTCAACCCAGTTCTGACAGACTTCCCAGACTCAGTGCAGAGCCCGCAGGAGACCCCCCCAGCGGCCGACACCAGCCTCGGGTGCCGGGTGCCCGCAGCCTCCGTCCAGCCTGGCTCCACGATCCCGCTCTTGGGCGAGATGAGCCACTCGAACAACTCACGGGACTCGGGAAGGCGCCTCGCTCACTAGATGACCCGTTTATTAGACAGATTACAGGCCCGGAGCGGCCAGCTGGAGGAGGCAGGAGGGCAGGTGGGGGAGGGGGCGCAGGTCCGCGTGCAGGTTCTGGTCACTCCACACCCCACGGCCACCCACCAGGAGGCTTAGGTTTTCATGGACCCGTGTGCAGAAGGATGGCCAGCGCGGGTGCCCTGAGTGCCCGTGGACGGGACGCTGACCCCACGTGCCTCTCCCCACAGGACGGAGCTGACCACCGAGAGCCCACTGTGGGTCGGCGCCTGGTGGGTGGGCTTCCTGGGGGCGGGGGCCGCCGCCTTCCTCACCGCCATCCCCATCCTCGGCTACCCCCGGCAGCTGCCAGGTGGGTGCGACCCTCTTCTCCTCTGGGCTGGCGGGGAACCCGGACCGTCTGGGCCCCGTCCTGCAGGGCTGGCCTGCCCCGTGCCTCTGGCCACGGGCTCCATCCCCCCCGTGGCCCCTCCAGTCTGAAGCTCCTTCTGTCCCCCCTGGCCCCGGGGTGGGTCCTGCTGCTGCTCTCCCCCACCTGTCTCCTCTCGGCCAGCAGGTCCGCGGTCACCGTGCTGCAGCCCCGTACCACATCTGTACCGGGGACCTTCCCAGACCTGGGAGCGGGGAGGGGCTTCAAGCCACGCCCTCGGTCTCCCCCCCCCCCCCCGCCCGCTGACATCTCTGTGCTGCCAGGCTCCCAACGCTACGTGGTCATGAGAGTGTCTGAAACACACCAGTCGAAGGACAGCAGTCACAAGGCTGCCAGCAGCCCCGACTTCGGGAAAACCATCAGAGATCTGCCTCTGTAAGTCCCTTCCGGGGGGTGGTGTGTGCCTCTCACCTGTGTCCCGTGTCCTGAGGACCCTTGGGGAGGTCTGCACCTGCCAGATCTTGACCCCAAGCTAGGAGAGTCCATGTGAGCCTTCCAGGGCCACGTGGTCAGCGCACAGATCCTAAAACTCCCACGTGACCCGGGGCACTTCAGGTCTCTGCCCCAAAACGGGGAGACGAGGGAGCAGCAGCCAGAGCCTCGTCCCCGGGCTGGTCCTGTGGGAGGGCCAGCTCCTCCTCTGCCTTCTCTGACCATTCAGGAAGTGTCACCTGCTGGGCTCCGGGCTCGTGCCCACCACCCCCCCCCCCGCCCCCGTGGACCCTGGGAGGAGGGATTGTCCCCGGCTCTGCCCTCACGGCCCTGCACCAGCCCCTGCACCAGCCCCTGCCCTCCTGTGCTCTCCCTTGTGTGTGGCCTGACCCGGCTTCACCGTCCGCACACACAGTCGGGCTGGAAGATCCCTGGCCTGCCCTGGTCTCAGAGAGACGCGGGTCGGCGGCTCCTGGCTGCTCAGCACCCCTCTTCACGGGCCCAGGCGTCCTGCAGCAGGCCTCTCCCGCGGGTGGGAAAGGAGCCCCCCGGACGGTGGCCAGCCTGGGTCCTCGGGGTTACTGCGTGCCGCTTGCCCCTCCAGGACTCCGGGCCTGAGCCCAGTAACGGTCGTGTCTAACCGGCCTCAGGGGGCTGGGGGCTCGTAGTGGCGGGAATGAGACCCCTCTCTGCCTGTTTGCCGTGGCGATGTGAAGAGGTATCAGGATCAGAGGTGGCCTCCGGGGAGGGCCCCGCGCTGTCCGCTGTCTGCTGCTTTGCTTCCCTCATGCAGAGGAAACAGGGCTGTCCTGCTACGGGTTGGGGGGTGGCCCCTGACCCATTCAGGGCTTGGTTCTCCAGCTTCCCACTTCCTGTGAGACCAGCCTAGCGTTGCCCACTCCTGAGGGCACCCCCAGAGCAGGCTGAGCTGGCCCAGGGCCGCAGGGGCAAGGGCTACGAGACCGTCTGTGTGGGGCCAGCCCAGCCAGTCTGCCTGCACCGGAGCAGAACCTCCATTCCCTGCACCCGGCCTGGGGCCCCAGCAGGTCAGCAGCCCTGGGGATGGCGGCCGAGAGGTTTGTGCCCAGGCGTAGCTCCCCGAACCAGCTATTGGTAAGAAATCCTGTTAGCTTCACGGGGAGGGGACCAGCCCAACCCAGGGCCGGTGCAGCAGACGAGGGCCGGGGCCGGGGCCGGCGCAGACCCCAGCCAAGCCCTGCCCCCCCCGCACCCACTCTGGGGGCATCTCCTTCCCTTCCTGGACATGGGACCCAACTGCCAAACCGAAGAGAATTGTTATCAGTTTTCAAGCCTGAAAGTCAATTTTGCTGAGAACCATGGTGGGGAATGGCCCCGGGGTGTGAGCACTGCCCGTGGGAGATGCCGGGGCCCAGGGGAGTGTCTGTCCTTAGGTCCCTCCTGGACGCTGCTCCAGGCCCCCGTGCCAAGGCATGGCTGCAGGTTCCGACGTCTGTTCACTGTCGGCCTGCGTCCTAAAAAGAGAGTTTGAGTGCGAAGGTGTTCGCAGCTGCTGTGACAGGTGCACGAGATGAGAGCGGCCATCTCCCGGCTGGCGCAGGGGTGACCAGAGGCACCCCTGGAAGCTGGGTCTCTGGGGCTGGGGCTCCCGAGGACAGCACTGGCACCTGCTCTCTTCAGAGAACAGCTCTGAGCTGCGGGTTTGAGAATTTCAGCCCAGGGGGCCGCTCAGAGCTGCTCCCAGCCGCAGTCGGATGGTGTCCTTCATGGCCACCACCTGCTTTTCCCTCAGTGCAGGAGCGAGATGACCCGGCCTGCCAGGACCGGGGGCTCCAGAGAGACCTCTGCCCCCAGCCCACCTCGCTCACCAGCCCCGGGGTCAGGGACAACCATACCTGCAAACACCTTGGGGCCTAGTCCAGGCACCTGCTGCCCAGTGGCCAGATGGCTGGGGACGGCTCGGGGAGTCGGGACGGGCAGGCGGGAGAGCCCCCCCCCATTGAGCTGAGCGTCTTTACTTCCGGACCCCACGGCTGTGATTTTCATGTTTTCTGCTCAGAGGAAAGACTCGTTAAGGAGTCTCTCTTGTTCTGTGCCCTTTTTTTTTCTTTTTTAAGATTTTATTTATTTATTTGACACACGGAGATCACAAGTAGGCAGAGAGGTAGGTGGCGGGGGAGGGGGGCCAGGCTTCCTACTGAGCAGAGACCCCCCCCCGATGTGGGGCTCAATCCCAGGACCCTGGAATCATGACCTGAGCCGAAGGCAGAGGCTTTAACCCACTGAGCCCCCGGGCGCCCCGTTCTGTGCCATTCTCGACATTTACTCGGCAGTGACCAGCACTCAGGCCCTGCTAGGCCTGAACCCCAACAAGATGCAGAGCCCCAGTTTAGCCAGAGCAAGTGGACCTCAAAGAAACTTGGTGCCCATCCCAAGGCCAGGCAGTGTGGGGCAGGCTTCGGTGCCCAGCCCGTCCCTCGGCGGGGACATGGGGGTACAGCCGCCAGAGCTCATGCCTGACGCTCTCAGAGTTGGCCACAGTGAGACCTGAAACCAAGTACCCCCCAGGGCCATGCAGGGGTCCCATTCCCTGTCCAGAGCGAGGGAGCAAGGCCAGCTTCCCTGCGGAATCAGTGGGCCAGGTCCGGGGGGCTGATGCCAAGATCCTCCCTCGGGATCCGGCAATACCGCCCCCACCAAGTATGCACCAAGAGGAACAGGGGGGCGGCCCTATCCACTCGGAGCTTCCTTGGAGGGGCCCCTCTGTCCCCCCTTCTCCAGTGCTGGTAGTTGGGAAGGGGCCCCACCCCCCGGTGCCCATTCCCTTTCCGTGGGGCCTGGTGAGTCCTGGACATGGGACAGCACCTCCCCCAGCCCCCGGTTCCTGGTTCAGGCCATCTGCCAGGGTCGTCACAGCTGCCCCGCAGGTCACTGAACCATGCACTCAGGGTCTCCCCGCACTGGAGGGGGGAGCACTGATAAGGCTCTTCCCCAGTTTAGCAGCTCTGTTTCCTGGAGCCCGTTCCCCACCAGCTGAAGCCCAGCCTCATGCCCTCTCTCAGTTTCTCTGGGATGAATGCAGAGTGGCCACAGCTCACAGCCCACTCTGCTCCCCTCTCAGGCCCAGGTGGATGGGACCACGGCCCCCGGGAACAGTACTTCCACACACCCTGCTCTGGCCCACTCTGACCCTCTGTCTCTTCTCTCTTCCCCATCCAGCTCCATCTGGCTCCTCCTGAAAAACCCTGCATTCGTCCTGCTGTGTCTGGCTGGGGCCACCGAGACCACGCTCGTTGCCGGCATGTCCACCTTTGGTCCCAAGTTCCTGGAGTCCCAGTTTAGCCTGAGCGCCTCAGAAGCCGCCACCTTGTTTGGTGAGAACACTTGTGGCATCTTGGAGGGTCCTCTGCCTTTTCGTGAGTTCTCAGATGGGTGAGGGGTCTTTGGAGTATCTTTGGGAAGTCCAGCTCTGCGTGAGGGCTCGTGGGCCTGTGGTCCTGCAGGGAACGCCCCGGGAGTGGGAGTCGGTCAGCGGTGTCGTCACGTGGACCTGATGGTCCTTCCCGAGAGGCGGGAGTGCCGACTGCAGCGTGCTGACCAGTTCTCTCGGCAGACCCTCCTGGAGGGGATCTGCTCTGGGGGGCGGCACGGGGGAACCCAGTTTGTCTGCGCTCCCCCAGGGCCTGGGCCTTCGTCGTCCCTGGCTCACTGCAGAAGGGGTTTAGGCAGTGGTGCCCCCTTGAACAGCTGGACGCTCGGGCTTGGCCATGCCCGTGAGCCTGGGTGGGCCAGGGGACACGCTGTGCTGGGGGCCGCCCCATCAGGCGGGCAGGGGCCACTGGGCTCTCCCCCTCCCAGACCTGCCCTACCTCTGCGTCCTTCCACCTCCAGGTGGCCGGGTGTCCTTCCTGGGGGTCCCAGGACCAAAACTCCCCCAGCGGCCCCCAACCAGCGGCTGCTGCATGGACAGATGGACGGCTCTGGGCCTCTGTCTCCTCCCCGCCCTGCCCCCCCGTAGCCTGGGGACGAGAAGAGCCAGTGGGCTGCCGGCCCTGTCCTGCACCCCCCAAGACCACACTGAGCACCCCCTCTCTGGCAGGGTACCTGGTAGTGCCAGCAGGCGGCGGTGGAACGTTTCTGGGCGGCTTCCTTGTGAACAAATGCAGGCTCCGCGGTGCGGGTGTCGTCAAGCTGTGTGCACTCTGCACCCTGACCAGCCTGCTGGCCACCTTCGTGTTCTTCGTCCAGTGCCCCAACGTGCCCATGGTGGGGGTGACAGCCGACTACAACGGCAGGTCAGGGCCGGGCGGCACTGGGGGTTGGGGGGACACCCAGCACACCGATCGGGAGCACCAGTGGCCGCGAGGGATGGGGAAGGTGGGGTTGGCAGTTGGTCACTTTTTGGAGAGGGTCACAGCCGCAAGACATCGGCTCACGGTCACTCAGAAACAGCCCAGCGTCAGCCCTTAAGAAGCCATGAGCCCAGTGTTCTGGTCTGGGAAGCGAGACCGTGATTGCCCAGCTCCCCTCCACGTGTGCACACGGAAAGTGGCCCAGGGTCGGCTCTCACGTGTCCCCCATCATAGGGATGTGAGAGCAGCAGCCCTCTGTTGGCACTTGGGGAAGAGCAAAAGCAGGTGTGGACGGCCTGCCATGGGCTGGGCCGGCCCCTCCTGGGATTCCCTGCGGAGTGGACAGGTCGCACAGAGCGCAAGCATGCCGTGGTGGGACGGTCCTCTCGTGGCGCTGGTGGAGAGGGACCAGCTCCACTGCCGTGGCCCCCACGAGGGCTCTGCCACCACGGGAGGGAGGCGGGAGCTGGGCTTGAGGCCGCTGCAGAACACAGTGCCCGAGGGCAGCAGGAAGGACCAGATGGCCGGATGGAGTTTCCTATTTGCGTGGAAACGAGGAAATCGTGTGTGTCCGTGATTGCCGCTGTGTGTGCGCACACGATCTGTGCAGACGTGCGGCTGCAGGCTGTGCCCGTGCGGGCGCCACGGCGGAGGGCTTTGGCCTGGGTCCTCTCCTGGTGCTGGTGTTCCAGGCCCCGGGCACACGCTGCCTCTGCGACGGCGCCAGGACGCGCCGGGGCCGGGGAGTCGCAGCAGAACGGGGCACGGCGCGTGTGGCGTGAGCGTTTCCAGCGATTCCGTGCGTGGGAAGCGCCTTCCTCGGCTGGAGCCCTTGTGGCCGCCTGGCCGAGTCCTGAGGCCGGACACCGCCCCCCCCCCCCGCCGCCTCCCGTGCTGGCCCCTTCCCACCGCCGCCTTGTCTTCCGCCCGCAGGCCCCTGCCCAAAGGCCACCTGGAGCTGACGGCCGCCTGCAACGCCCCGTGTGCCTGTCGCCCCGAGCACTACAGCCCCGTGTGTGGCTCCAACGGCCTCACCTACTACTCCCCCTGCCACGCGGGCTGCCCCGGGGAGGCGGCGCCTGGCGCGGACGGCCGGAAGGTGAGTCCGGCTGCTGCCCGCGAGCCGAGGGCGCCGCGCTCGGGGAGGGCCCCTGCCCCTCCCTCCGGTAATCGGCGCTGTTGTTGCGCTCCTCAGGTATACCGAGACTGTAGCTGTATCCCTCAGAATTTTTCCTCTGGTTTTGGCCATGCTACTGCAGGGAAATGCACTTCAACTTGTCAAAGAAAGTCCCTCCTTCTGGTTTTCGTATTCGTTGTAATTATCTTTACATTCCTCAGCAGCATTCCTGCACTGACGGCAACCTTACGGTAAGCCCCGGGCCTGGGTTTCACTCTGGTCCAGAACCTTCCCTTGCAGCACGCTACGGTGGAGCTCTGCAGATCCCGCAGGGTACGTGCGGGGGTCCCCAGGAGCACGAGCTGCCTCTGCGCCGGGCTTCCCACCCTGGGAGGCAGTGACATGGCTGGGGGCTGGGCCAGGACCTGGCTGCAGGCCTGGGGGTGTGACGTGGTACACTGCCACCCTCCGCTGAGTGTTGATGCTATCTTCCGTTTCAGGTGTGTCTGTGACCGGCAGAGATCCTTTGCATTGGGAATCCAGTGGATTGTGGTTAGAACTCTAGGTACTGTGCACTGCGTTGTGGAGTGGTACAGTTGCACAGTGTGTTCACTGCACAAGGGCACCCACCATTTGTCTCCTCACCTGCCTGGTGTGCGTCCCAGGTGGCCTTTGCCCAGGGAGCGAAGGACGCCATTCCCTAACAGTCCACTAGAGGGACCCATGGTCATTGATTTGCCCAGAGGGTGGCTTCTCCTTAGCACAAAGGGCATCAGAGGTCCCCCCAGAAGGGAGCTTTGAAGCCCACCTTGCACCCCTGAGATCACTGAAGACCGAGGCCCCCTTTCTGAGAACCCACACAGTCGGGTTCTCACCCTGCCCGGCGCGTGGCCAGGACTGACGGGCCTCTCTTCACAGGGGGCATCCCAGGGCCCATCGCCTTCGGCTGGGTGATTGACAAGGCGTGCCTGCTCTGGCAGGACCAGTGTGGGCAGCAAGGCTCCTGCTTCGTGTACCAGAACTCGGCCATGAGCCGGTACATGCTCATCACTGGGCTGGTGTACAAGGTGAGAGAGGCGGCAGCTGGAGTGCTTGCGTGCCCAGCGCCCTGCGCATGGGAGCCCTGCGGGGCCCTGAGCTCCGAGCGCCTCGGCAACGCTGAGCAAGGGCCACAAACCTGGGGCTGAAAACCGTAAATATTTATGGTTTCCTCGGCTCTAGAGGCCAGACGTCCCACACCCACATGGCGCAGGGTCCGGTCCCTCGAGGAGCTCTGCCGGGGCGGCGGGGGGTGATCCGGGCTGGGTCTTCTCTGCCCCCCCGGGTCACGTGGCCTTCTCCCTGTGTGTCTCCTTGTTCCTATAAGGGCACCTGGCATGCCAGGTGGACACACCCCAAAGCCAGGGTGATTTCATCTCAAGATCCTTAACTGAAGGGACATCTGCGAAGACTCTTTCCAGCGGCAGGTTCTGAGGGTCGGGGCTGGGGCGTCTCTGCTGGGGTGCCGTTTAGCCCGTGAAGCCCTCCACCTCCTCTGGGTCCTGTTTTGAGTCAAATGGTGTTTTCGTTCCCTCACGAAGAGCATTGTGGGCCTCACAAGGGTTCTGCAGGAAGAAGGGTGCTCTCATCAGAGCAGGGCTGGGGCGGGGCAGGCCGCTCTGGTGTGGTCCAGCGAGCTCCCCCTCTCCCCGCAGGTGCTGGGTTTCCTGTTCTTCACCACCGCCTGCCTCTTGTACAAGTCCCCCTCAGAGTCTCCCGATGGCCTGGCAGCTTCTCTGCCCAGCCCGTCCTCGGCCTCCGACAGCCCCGTGGACCTCCGGGGCTCCCGCTCGGCCCCATGGCTGCAGAGCGCCGTCTGACGGCGCACCCCTCCATCCACGGGCACTTCCCGAGAATGCTGTCGGATTTCTCCCTGGAAGGACTGACCCCTCACCGGTTGGTCCCCCTCCGTGCTGAGGACCCCCCCAGAAACCTCCCATTGGATTCCAAGGGTCCTGAGCTGGTGGCGGACGCGTGTGAGTCACAGACACCAGGGAG
Organism: Mustela lutreola; assembly: GCF_030435805.1. Taxonomy (NCBI): domain Eukaryota; kingdom Metazoa; phylum Chordata; class Mammalia; order Carnivora; family Mustelidae; genus Mustela; species Mustela lutreola. The sequence goes on along the minus strand of NC_081298.1, from coordinate 1,205,961 downwards.
AGCAAGCAGGGCACGTGCAGACTGGCACACCTCTAGCCCAGACCCTGGGGACCAGGGTGATGGTCCCTCCAGCTCGGGAAGGATGAGGCCCAGCAGCCATTCCATTCCCACTTCCCGCTCCGTGAAGGACACAGCCACATGTCACTGAATTTCCCCTGGACACATCAGAACCATCTATGCAATCTTACCTGAGCTGTTTGTTCTAGAAGATCAAAGAGGCCTGCAGGCCTGGGCGTGGCTCCCGGAGGTCACCCTCCTGTCCCGGAGCCTGGGGAGCACCCCCCGCCCCCGCCTTCCCCGCGCACACAGGCCTTATGTGTGGCTCCATCGAAAGCACTGGATGAAAGGATGCTCTGGCCCCCAGCGCAGGGCTGACCACCGGCCATGCTTCCCAGCGGCTTCTGTCCACAACACCCTGCTGGCCTGCCGGGCCTGACGTCCCGGTTCCTCCTGAGCATAGGGCACAGGCGTGAGGCCATCCGCATGGGCACGGGCCCGCGGGAGCCGCCTTCTCGGGGTGTCCAGCTTGCCCCCCTCCCGTCCTCAGAGCGGCAGCACTCCGCAGGCTCATGGGAACGCAGCCGCCGGTCACAGCGGGACTTCGCAGAGTGTCTGTTGTCGGGTGTCCTCCGTTAAAATGATGTGTGTATAAATATATTTTAATACCTAAAACCTATCTCTCGGTCCAATGTGTTTTGTTTCCATGAATTTGCAGTTTGGTGGTTTTATACGTGTTTCCTGTGGGTTTCTGTGAGTCGGGCTCTCCAAGTCCGAGGGACGCTGGCCCCAGATGAGTGCTTTCCGGGCCCCGAGCTCGCCTGGGTGGGCCTCTCCCCTCCCTCACTGTGACCCCAGAGTCCCTTCCCTCCAGAGCTCAGCCCCCGGTGAGTGGGCCTGAGTCCTCAAACCAGGGCCCCGCTTTCTGCCACTCTCCAGAGCAGCGCAGAGCGTCAGGACTCAGACCAGGACGGCCGGACACAACGGTTCGTGCAGGAGAAACGTGTGCATTTCTGTGTGAGAGGCGCCCCCCTGGGGCATTTTCTCCCCGAGTGTCCAAATCTGAGGGAGCTGTGACCACGTGGGGTGATGGCCTGTCCATGTCATCTCCTAGAGAGCCGGCACGTGGCCACCACAGTGCTCAGCAGACACACCCTGGAAGAAGCCATGGCGGATGCCGGCAAGCAGTCTGGGCCCCCGTGTCCTGGCTAGAGGTTCAGAGCAGCCCCTGGCCCAGAGTACCCGCGGTGCCATGGCAGGAGCCCCGTCACCACGAGGCATTAGGGTGCCCAGGGCAGGTGCCCCTCGAAGCTCACCCAACAGGCATGGCGGGGCACCTCTGTCCCCTTGTCTTCTGGGGATGGTCTGTGGCCGGAGGACCAAGGCCTCAGGGCTCCCGGGACGTGCCCTGCCTTCCCCTGGTTGAGTTCAGGCACCTCTGGCTATGACCCCTGGCCCAACGCCAGCCCCTCCCAGCAGGGTGCCAGGAACCCAGAGAGTCCACAATGATGGCTGGTGGGTCCCAGGGCAGGATGAGCTTGGAGGTGTCCTGGGCTCTGAGCCTGCAGATGGGCCCTCTCTTCCTTCCACACCCCACATTTCTGCGAATGTGAGCCGGATGCCAGTCCTCCTTTGGGTCCTGCCCCGGCCACTTCCATCAGCCAGGAGCAAGGGGGCCTGAGTTGAAGGACGCAGAGGCTCCCTGGCGTTTGGGACCACACTTGAGAGCTGAGCACCTGCTACATGCCAGGCCCTGTGCTGAGCGGCAGGGAACAGGAGGCGCTGCCCAGAGAGATCCCGGCAGCAAACCCAGGCTGGCGGGAGGGCCGCAGGGGGTAGGGACGGACAGCTCAGCCAGGGTATTACGATTTCCCACTGGTAGTGCCCCCACAACCTCTCCTGGCGGGGCAGGCCCTCAGACCCCCTTCATGGGGAGGGACGCCCCGCACCAGATAGGAAGCGATGCTTCTGGAGCCCCTCCGTCCTGTCCCTGCCTGTGGACTGGGCACTTCCTTCAACTCATACAAACAGCTTTATTGGAATACGAATCACACCCCATATAACTGATCCATTTAAAAGGAAACTCAGTGGGTTTTCGTCTCTTCACAGAGTCGTATGACCGACCACCCCGCAGGCAGCTGGAACGTTTTCATCATGGCAACAAGAACGCTCCCCTTAGCCGCCACCCCCAGCTCCCCGCCCCGCTCTCCGTGGCAACCGTGAATCCGCGTTCCTCTCTAGCTGTCTGTTCGGGCGTTCACTACGGGGGCCCACACGTGACGTGGTCCCTCCGTGTCTGCCGCGGCCATGGGGCGCCACCACACAGGAGTCTGTGTCCTGTCCAAGGTGGAAAGCTGGTCCGCTACCCATGTTGGTCATATTATTTAAAGGAGAAACAGAGGTCCCTGGCCCCCCCCCAGCCGTTCCCAGGCTGAAACACAATGTTTTGATCCCTTCAATGTTGGAATTAGGATGCTGTCCTCCTGCAGGACTGACCACGGCCGTGCTGTAGCATTCTGAGGGACCCGTCGCCGGGACGGGCTTGGCCACTGCATCCATGCCAGTCTACATCTGCTGCACCCCCGGCCATGAGGTCCCCAGGATGGGGTCTACCAAGCTCACCTAAGTGACCACTGGGCCAGGCTGGCCAGGGAAGGGCGTCCAGGGGCACAGAGCATCCAGGAGTCAAAGTGCAAGGGCAAGTTTGGGGGGCGGGCAGGAGCTTCCTGGGAGGCGATGTCTGCACGCATTTCGCAGGGGAAGGAGGGAGCAGGGTGCCCGGGACCAAACAGGAGCCAGGGCTGGCAGCGAGGCTGGCCACGTGGTGCCAGAGACGCCGGCATTGCTCAGGCAGGAGGCAAGATGACGAGGAGAGGCCAGAGGGACAGGAGTCCCAGGTCAGCACCAGGATGGGGTCCCACTGCCAGCAAGGCACAGCAGCTTCAGTCGGGGACGAGCACATATCAGACGGGGGAGCCCCCGAGGGCCCAGCGCTGCCAGGGCCAGACCCCAAGGCCCGCCCCTCCCCACCCCATGTTCCCGCCGTCCAGCTGAGGTCTGGGGCAGAGGGTCAGCTGACTCCACAGGCTCCATCCCACTGTGGGAGCCACGTCCCCTCGCCCCACTGCAGAGGGCAGGGAATGCCGGCCACATCCCCGCTGGGGGTTACACCAGCCCCTGCAGAGCCGTGTAGTGTCAAAGCTCCCCGTGGACCGTCCCAGGCAGGAGGGATGAGCCCGGGACCCAGGCCTGGAGTGCCGCTGGGAGAAGCCGCTCACGTGCGGCTAGGGGAGTGAGGGCGAGAGTCAGAGGACGCGGGACCCTGGGGGACACGGCACCTGGCTCTCCGGGCCGGGCACATGCACACGGGGCTCACAGTCACATGTCTGCATCTGCAGGTGGTTGGGATTCCTTTTAACGGAGGTCTGAGAAGGTCTGAGAAGCCTTGTGATGTTCCCGGAGGCCCCACAGCGATACAGTGGCCCAGGCAGGTGTCGTGGACGGCTGTGTCCCCCACATTCTGATGCCGGAGGCCCGGCCCCAGTGGAACGGTATCAGAGCTGAGCCCCACAAGGGGCATGGCCCTCTCTCCCCACGACCGGAGGACCCGGCGGGAGGGTGGCCTTCTGCCAATCAGGAGGAGAATCTGCACAGGCCCCGGCCGCAAGGTCCCACCCAGCCCTGCAGGGAGGCCAGAGGCAGGGACACTGGATATCCGGATGTCCGGTCCTGAAATGCCGCAAAGGAAGTGGCTGAAAGAAGCAAAGGAAAGGCGGAAACCCGCCCATGTCCTGCCACGGGGGACCGCGGAAACCCGCCCATGTCCTGCCACGGGGGCCCGTTGAAGACGTCACGACGGACATCCCTACAGCAAAAACTTACAAGGTAACTCTGTGAATGGACAGGGACGCCAGCCGTGGACACATGATGGGTGAGGACGGCAGGTCAGGGCATACAGAGTAGAGGCCTGATGGGAACCGGGCAGGGGGGCAGAGTCCTGGGCCGCCAGGGCTGGGGCAGCACCCATCTCCCGGGAGGGTCCCCATGCGTCCACAGTCATCTGACGGTGGCCTGGGAGACCCGGCACCTCGCAGCATGGTGGGGGACGCCCCAACACCAGCCATGTTGGCCAGAGCCCCGGGGCAGGGGGAGGCTGCCCTCAGCCCCCAGAGTGGGCCTTGGGCAGGGGGGAAGCTGCCCTCAGCCCGGGAGGGAAGTGGGCAGGGCTCCTGGGTCCCAAGCGCCACGCCCACCCAGCTTTCCCCTGATTCCTGGCGTCCAGTCTGGGGTTGGCGGGAAGCTACAGGAGTTGGTGGGCCTCTGGGGCCTCTGCTGAGATCTGGGGCATCACCCCCCTGAGTGGCCTGCACGTTTATGTGCATATGTGCGCTCGCAGGTCCATGTGCACGGATGAGCGTGCACACGTGTGCTCGTACACACACTCACTTCTAAAGTGCTCTCCCCGTGGAGGGTGGTTCCAAACCTGATCTTAGTTCTGGCACTTAACAGGTGTGTGACCTTGAACACGTGATACTGAGCCCTGCCTCAGTGTTCCTCTTAGCAAACAGGGCCCATACGGGGACCGGCCTCCCCAGAATGGGCCCTCCCCAGAATGGGTCCTCTCCAGAATGGGTCCGTCTGGGCAGAGCTCTGAGGACGCTCCACCACCGATTCCTGGCTGCTGCAGGGCCCTAGGCAGCTCCTTCTGGTCGGGTCAGAGGCTAGTGCCCCCATGCCCCAGCTGTGCTAGTGCACGGTACCCGGGCTTCACGCACCCTGTGCCGCCGTTGGGTGGTCCCTGGGCACAGACGCGAGGCGTGGACAGCGACTACTCTGGGCCTCGCTTACACTCGGGTCTATTTAATTGGCAGCACATCAGAAACGCGCGCGTGCTGGCCGTGGACGCCAGTCGCGGGCAGAATCCGTGGCACCCACAGCAGGCTCCCCGGGGAATCGCGTTCTGCTGTGTATACTTCCTGGCTGGCTGCTTCACTGCTCGTTGTGCGGGGCCCACAGGGGCCATGGAGGAACTGCCCTCCCGGCCGGAGAGAAGCGGCTCGGGAGGCTTCGGGGTGGCGGGAACGGCCATGACGACAGTGAGGACGAGGACTGAAAGCGAAGGCTAGGACGCGGGCTCCGTAGTGACTGCACCTGGGCCTCTCAGCCTGGGACGGTGCCCTCTGAGCCCCAGCGCACCCGCGAGCCTGGGCTGGCCGCATGGCCTGGGTCTCACAGGGACAGGCCTGGGGCAGACCCAGTGCATCCAGAGACGTGCGGTTCTGGGGTGTCACTTACCCTTTCCGTGGCCTCGGTCTCCCCACCTGTGAAATGGGCGTGATGCCACTGTAAGGGCTTATCGGGGTTTACGAAGACAAGGGTCCCCAGGTCGGTGCTAAATGCCGTGGGCTTGCTCATCGGATGCCTGAAGCAGCCCTGGCCCTTGCTCCGCGGGTGGGAATCGGAGGCCCTGACAGCCCGAGAGCCAGCCCGCACCAGCCGGGGTCCCAGAGACAGACACAAGGGGAATGTGTGCGTCTGTGCAGACGTCCTGTCCCTGAGGCCGGGAGCCCCGCCGTCTGCCGGCTGCAAGCGTGGGCCCGGGGAAGTCGGTGAAGGACTTCCCACGGAGGGCCACAGCCGGAGCCCCCAACCGAGGGCAGAACAGACGCCCTCCTCCACTTCTGTTCTACTCACGCCTGCAGGGATCGGACGAGGCCCCACACGGAGGGGCCGACTTCTTCCACAGTCCCTGGGAACACCCAGAAAAATGTGTCATCTGGGCTCCGGGGGACCGCCAGGTTGACAGGGGACGTGAAAAGTCGCACAAGCCTGCTGGGCTGTGCCGTTTCTTCCTTGAGCCCCACGTCCCCCAGAGGATGGGGCTAACCTGGCTTGCAGCCCCACATGTGCACAGGAACTGGGGGGGGACCCGCACTGAAAGGCGGAGCCCGCGGCCCTCACGCTTCAGAGTGTCTGGGGAGGGCCCAGGCCCAGGTCTGACCGGTGTGAGCGCTGCCCTCGCTGAAGCTGCCTCAGACCTCCTGAGCCCCTCCCAGGAGTCACTGCCCCTGGAAGGAGCGAGTCAGGAGCCCGGTGGTCCCCAGCCTGTCCTCCGCGCAGCCCGCCACGGATTTGTGCTTCAGCTAACACCGACTGCACAGCAGACACAACCCTGAGGACCGCCTCCGCGCTGACTTCCCGCCTCCCCAGGGAGACAGCGGGGCAGGGCTCGAGCCCCTGGGGGCCCAGCAGCCCCTCCAAGGCTAGCAGGTGATCTGGCCGGGGCACCCAGGTTGGGGCAGAGGGGCCCCCTCTCCCATCCTAGCAGCATGGATGGGTTGGGTGGCAGAGTCGCCACAGGGGCCGTGGGGCAGAAAGGGTCCGATGAGGTCAGGCCGACGGCTGCCCCCAGTCTGCTCCGCAGACACGGCCGCGCAGGGTCAGCTTCCCGCACAGTCGCTTTCTGCCCTCTGCGGTGGCCTCACGCTGGTGGCATCTTCTTGTTGGGTCGCAAGGAGGCAGAGAAGGAAGTCAGGAGGCCACGAGGCCCAGTGTGTGCCTACGGAATACCCCGACCCTCGAGGCGCCCAGGCGTGAAGTGCCCGGCCCCTCACGCCAGGCTCAGACGGGACAGGAGGGACAGGACGGTGCGTGTGCTTTGTGCTTTGTCTCCGCTTCCTTCCTTTGTGGCGCTTTCTCCTGGGCGGCTTCGTTCTGCGCAAGAAGACGGTGTCTCAGGCGTGCAACACGCACCGTGCGTGTCCGCGTGTCCCTGTGCTGCTGGGGTCCGCGGGCGGCTGTGGGCGGGTGGGCTCGGGGGAGGCAGCAGCCACGGGATTTTCAGCGGGGCGGCGGCTCCTTCCAGGGCGAACGGGATCTCCCTCCCCGCGGACTGGCACCTGGGCGCCCGGGGTCAGTGGCCTGCCTGCCCCTCAGGACAAAAACGCACTTCGCCCCAACCCCCCACACCCCCACCCTGCGCCCAGGCTGCGCACACAGAGGGGAGCGCGGGAAGCGCAGGACCGGACTGCCGGCGAGGGGCTGGAATGCGCCCTGCTCCAGCCCAGGAAGCAGCGGGGCCGTGCGGAAGGGGGCGTCCTCCTCGGGGAGGGGCTTTCCGGACAGGCTTCCCCTCCCCCTCCTCCCCCTCCCCACCTGCTTCCCCTTCCCCCACTCCCTGCCCTCCTCCCCATCCCTACCCCTCCCCCACGCCCTCCTCTCTCCACTCCTTCCTCCCCCCCCCCCCCCGCTTGCCCCTCCCCCGCTTGCCCTCCCCCTTTCGGGGCTCCTTCCCCCCACCTCCCCCACCTCTCATCCTCCGATTCCTCCCACCCTCTCCCCAGTCCCAGCCCCTCCCCCTCCTCCCCTTCCCCTCCTCCTTCCTCTCCTCCAGGCTGAGGCTGCCGTCGAGGGCTGGGGCTGGCAAGTGGGCCTCTGGGCTGTCCCCTTCTGGGCCGCCTCTGATCCCTGACGGCAGCACTGACGGAAGACAGAGCTGTGTCACGGGGGTGTCTTTCAGGGCCATGTGCCCCGTTATCTCAGCCCAGTGCACCTGCCAGAGCATCTTTGTGCTGGGGGGGGGGGGGCTGCAGAGCTACTGCTTCCGGAAACGGAGTGTCCCAGCTCAGGCCTCCCGGTGACGTCCTGAGGCCTCCGGACTTGACTGTGACCCCCAAGCGCCCAGCTCTCTCCCCACTTCTCTCCTCGCAATGGAGAAGCTGCCGGCCCCCACCGCCACCCCCCACCCCCCTTCACCAAGGACAACGGCTCTGATGTCCCTCAGCTTCCCAATGAGGCAGTCTCTGGGCTGGGGGCGGGGAGGAGCAGAGTCTCCCGGCCAGGCCCCTGCCCCAGGGGCTCCAGACGGCTCCCCGACCCCAGGCCGCCCCCCCCCCCACCCACCGCACACCTTCCCTGCCTCCCAGATGTCACTCCCAAGGTTTTGTTTACTTTTCTTAAAAACTACCTTGTTACAAGACTGAAAGGGAAAGAGCCGTATTAAGCCGCAGCAGTCGCTTACATGCTGGTCGGAGTTTGTTTCAGCTCCTTCTCCAAGGGCAGCTTTGGGTGATACGCAGGAGGAGGAGCAGGTGGCGGGGGACACAGGGCCACACAGGCAGGCAGGAGGGAGGCTTGTAGCCACAAGAGAAGTCCCCACCACAGGCAGGGACCTCTGCAGACAGACGTCTTCATATGACTTCCTGATTCCGGCGGCCTCTGGCCCAGCCTCACGGGGCCGGCCCTCGTCAGCCAGCAGACGCCCACCAAGCATCTTCTCAATGCTGAGGCCACGGCCGCTGCTGAGGGCAGAGCCATGGATGGCACAGGGGGCCCCCAGTCCCTAGGAGTCCTCCACCCACACAGGGTACGTGTGGCCACCTACCGAGGGGGTGCTGCGGAGGAGGTGCCCCGTGAGTCAGGGGGCCTGTGGAGAACAAGAGTTTGAGCTGACCTGGGAAGGAGGTAGCAGGCAAAGGGGGAGCACACTGATGGCCAAGGGCACGACCCTGGTCGGCGGGTGCATCTAGGGAGCAGGACACGGCAGGCGGCCCACCACCATCCACGTGGGGAGCCGGGGTGGGGCAGGCGAAGCAGCAGCATCAGAGCCACAGACAGATCCCGAAGAAAGGGAGCCGGCCCCCCACCCAGGGCCACACCCTCTGGGACCCCAGGTTGGTGGCCAGCTCTCTAGAACCTGGGGGGGCACAGAGCACTCCTGCGGGCCTGGGCCTCCAAGGAGGGCAGCCAGAGGCCCAGCTGCCAGATGGAAGGGCCTAGAGCTGACGGCACCTGCCAGGAAAGCTCCGTGCTCTAAGCAAAAGTGCCCAGCGGAGGGGAGAGGAAACTGCCGGGGTCTTCGGGGCCCCCGGCTGGTGGAGAAAGAGGGTTCTCATTTCCTGAGAAACGCACTCCTTCAAATAAACCAAATGAGGGCCCTGTTCAGCACGAAGACACATGGGAATAGAAGTTTGGAAAATCCGATTCATCACGGCACAAGAAATCCATTTCCCACGAAGACCTCCCTGACCTTCCCTCTTGCAGACTGTCCTCCAGGTCCCGTCCAGGCGCTGGAGGCCCCCACGGCTCCCAGAGCAGGACGAGCCTCTTGTCAAAGAGCCAGTCCGACCCTGGCCCTCTGTGCCTTCAGCCTCTTCCTCCCTGATGCGTGGTGGCCTGGGACTGTGCCTCTGGACGGGACGTCAGTGGGACAGGGAATTCACACACCAGGGTCTTCCTTTCCTGTGCACCCTTCATTTCATGGCAGGAGGGTTTGTGGAGAAGCCCAAACGGGCAGACGCCACCCTGGGCGCCAAGGACACCAGATAGACAGTAGAGGCTCGGAGCATGGGACGTGGTCCAGGCGGCCCCGGTCCCCGGCCCCCACCCCAGCGGGGCCAGGCCCGCTCAGCAGTCACTCTGGAGAAGCAGCTGCATCCCACACCTCCCCCTCCTCTGGGCCCGAGTCCTTTCCAAAGAAAGTCCTGGAAACCCTTGGGAAGTCTCAGGCTGAAGAAAGGAGCTGACCGCCCTCCCGCTCAGGGACCCCTGTTGTGCTCCAAGCAGAGGTGACCTGTGCCGTCAGTGCCCCAACCCCTGGGTGCGTCCGCCTGGCTCTGGCTGGGCCTGTGGGCTCGGGCAGGGGTGCCCTTGGGCTGAGGAAGAAGTGGAACCGAAGAATGCTGCCCCCTGAGGACATGGCCACAGGTACCTGCATTCCTCGTCACACCTCAAGGCCCACTTCGGGGACTGCCAACAGCCGTGGAGGGAGAGCTGCTGCGGGCAGATTCAGCTGCCGCACAGGTGTCGGGGGGACGTGCAGGTGCCCCGGCCTCACCTGCTGCCCCCAGCGCTGCTTCCTGGCCTCCTCCCCCCTACACCCTGCCTGTGCCTCCCTGTCCCACGTCTGTTCGGGTACCCGCCTGCCGTGTGGCTCCCCGGGCGCCCCAGTACCCCATCGACTCCTGCCGTGGCCCCAAGAGGCGGGTCGACATCCTGTTCTAATTCCCCACGAAGGACACAGAGCTCAGGAGAGGGTGTCCCCTGTTCCTGCCTCCAGGCCACCTGCTGGAAAGGCCGGAGGAGACCCCAGGCCATCTACCCCTCTGCCCCCTCCTGCGCCTGGGGAGGGCTCTGCAGGAGCAGCGAGAGCCCCAACAGGAAGGGAGCAAGTGAGGCCCGGCCCTCCACGCCCCTGGACGCCGCTCCCGGTGGGACATGACGTCCCCATGTCACAGAGGCTGCCTCAGTGGGCTCGCTCTGGGGTTTATGTCTGGACGGTGGAGAGGACGCACCGCACTGGTTTCCAGCCTGGCCACAGCAGCCAGCCCCGCCCAGGCAGGGACCGCAGTTCAGTAACTGCCATTATCTTACGCCAGACGCCGTTCTGTCAAGCTTGTGTAGACGCAGAGGGAGAACGGTGCCGAGCGCCCGCGGGCCCCCTCCTGCCTCCGTGTTTTCCAGCGCACACACCCCCCGCTTCAGCCCCTCGGCAGCTCAGCCTCTGGCCCCAAATTCTTTGACAAGGTCAGAAGCCCTTTGTCAGTGCACAGGCACGCTAGGAACAGGGGTGGACCTGCTGGCCTCCAGGGACTCCCCTGTGCTTCCTCAAGGGACATTCACAGAAGAGCAGACGGCCCGGTGCTGCTCAGACCTGGAGGACGAGCCTGGCCCTGGAGGATGGAGCTGGAGGACCGCAACCTGGGCTGCTCAGGACTGCTCGGAGAGGGACGTGAGGGCCGAGGTTCTGGGGTGCTCGGAAAGGAGCAGGAAGGGCCTAGAATTCTGTGTTCCCACAAACGTGTTTTCCTGCAGTAACTCGGCGGCGGCCTGTCAGTCGGAGCCGGCGGCGTGCCGTTCCGAAGCTGATCGTTCGCTGTCACAGGGAGAAGCTAATTATCTCCTCCCGGCTCCCGGCGGACAGGAGCGTCTCAGGAGCTGACGTCTCCATCTCCGAGCCTTGAAATTTCTAGAGAAGCCGAGAGTCCGCCAGGCGTGACGCCGTCGGCCTGTTCCCACTGGGCGTGTGAAAGCAGCAACCGGCGGGGGCAGCTCTGGGCCCTCTCGCTCACTTTGCGCATCAAGGCCTCCAGAACCCAGGTGTGCGAAAACCTGCAAGGACATCTGAGGTGCCCGTCGCGAGACACGTGGGGCCAGGGCTGGAAACTGAGTCAAACCCGCTTGAGGAAAAGCAGGCGGGCGGGGCCGGCTCACGGGGTCCCGGGAGTCAGTGCTGCAAGCGGAGTCAAAGGCCTCGGAACCAGCTCAGCGAGCAGCCAGCAGGGGTGTCTGCTCTGCCCGGCGAGTGGGAGGGCTTCCGAGCGTTCACCCTGGGCCCCTGGGCCGTGGGCAGGGGACCTCTGATTTCAGGGGGCAGGCCACACTGGTGGGCTCCAGGTCCCCAGACGCCGGTGACTGAGCAATAGGGGCAGGGATGGGGCAGGGCTGGAGAGAGCACAGGGCTCCGGACAAGCAACACCGACAGATGTCCCGTCCGGGGTGGAGCAGTGCCCTTCGCCCCTTGTGAGGACAGATGAAGTGGCGCAGACGTCCCATCCAGAGAACCAGCCTGACAAACACATACGGCAAAAGAGATGACCAAAGCCAGGCTCTGAGAGCTGGGGCCGCTCCGGCTGTGGACAGCAGAATGCTGGTGCCGTCTAGCAGCCTCAGCCCTTTTAAAAGGAAGACGAGTGAGCCATTGTGTCCCAAAGCCGCCCCACTCAGCTGGGGGTCCGCGTCAGGCCAGCCCGGGGCTGGACGCCAGAGCAGCGCCTGGAACAAAGCAGGCACAGAGCAGAGCCGGGCTCCCGTGTGTGCGTGTGTGTGTGTGCGTGCGTGTGTGTGTGTGTGTGTGTGTGCGTGCGCTCGCCCGAGAGGCACGCAGCGCCGGAGCCGGCTGTGACTGTTCATTTACACGAGAACACATGTCCTCACGAGTGCTTATGCTCCTTTTCTCCCCCAGTGACGATATTTTTAAAAACCAGATTGCAGAACCATGCTGGTGCGCTAACCGGCGAACCCATCTTTCGAGGGGAAAACACACAGCCGGCCTCCAAGCACGTCTCGCAGACGCCCGCCAACCGGGGATGGACACTCAGCCTGGCCCCAGGAGGGGGCCCCCAGCTCTGAGCCTGGGAGAAGCTCCCCACTGGCTAGGCCAGCAGGGGCGCCCTGGAGCAGGGACAAGAGGGACCCTGTGTCCCCACTGCCCCAGGACGAAGGGTGGCTTCATGCATGTGCACCTGTGCTCCCTGACCACGCTGTGGTCAGGTTCCGGCAGCCCCTAGATGCTCCCGGCCCCAGGGAGGAAGGGCTGGGGCTTCACGGCTAACAAGGAAGGCCCCGTGAGCCCCATGGGCTGGGTGCTGGCCGGTGTGGCCCGTATCCCCATCCCCGATCTGAGGACCCGAAAGCTGTCTTCACTGGGCTCTGTCGCTTCAGAAAGTTAGATTCACGCCGACAGAACAGAGAATTCCTCACCAGCCTCTTGCTCCTTGTGAGCGGGGCCCCTCTCACGCTGCAGAGAGGCCACAGGCAGCTTCCCCAGGACCGCCAGGTCGCAGCTCCGGTCCCCACAGGTGGCACACGAGCGGCACCAGCCAAGGGCCACTGCCCGACCCCACGGGAGCTCAGTGTCCACTCTGCGGCTCCGACGTGGACGGGCAGGCCCCAGCGGGCTGTGGGCCGATTGGCCCCGAGTGGGAAAGGCCCCGGGTGCTGGGGCTCGGGGTGCGCGGCCCGCAGGGACAGCACTCTGAAGGCCTCGACCAGAAGTCGAGGCATCAGCCCCTGGAACTTGTGAGGACATAAAGCAGGCCGCATGGACTGGACAAAGCGAGGGCACTGCTCCCAGACTGGGTGGGGAATGCTCTCTGACTCCGTCGGAAAGTGTCAGGACCAGAAGTCGGAAGGCAGGCGTGAGGCCTCTGTCAGAGGACCAGGAAGGCCTCCAGGAGCTGGGGGGACCCGCCTGGCTGCCAGCCAGACTCACGCCTCAGTCCTGCGGCCACAGGGAGCCACCCTGCGAGCCAGGAGACTCTGCCAGAGCCCCGGTCAAGGGCCCGCAGGCTGATGCCTTGGCCAGGCTGCTGGACTTGCAGCTGGTGATTGCTGGGCCGCCTGGGGATGGGGAGGCTCAGAGGCCTTCGCTTCGGGAACGTGAGGTCCAGCGGGCAAGGCCACCGTGCATAAACGTGTTGCCGACAACAGGCCCCTTACACACTGCTGGGGACAGTGCCTGGCATCCAAGTAAGGAGGGGAGAGCCAGCGGGGGTCACCTGGCTGTCATCCAGGCCTCCCATACCTCGGGGCTCCTGTCCCAGAGACGGACCCCATGAGGCCTGGGTGGGTCCACCCTGCTGGCTCCAGACTCCTGGACCCGTCCCTAGACCCACACTCAACTCCCTCGAGAGGGCCCTGGTCCCCCCCCCCCCAGATCCCGAGCACCCTCAGCCTGGAGCAGGTGGACAGATGGTGAATGCGTTGTCTGAGGTCACAGAGGGCTGTCTTGGGGCACTTTGGGGACGAGGCAAAGACCTCTAGGGGTGGAGGTCCTGGGGAGGGGGATTCTAGCACCTTCTCTTTTGCTGCTGGGCATCTCCTCCAGAGCTTCCAACACGGGGTCCCACCGCCCTAAACCCATGTTGGGCGGCAGAAGCCAGAGAAGGACTTAACCGAGGGGACGCCTTTCTCCTCACCCCTGCTGGCCGGAGCACTGCCTGTGGCCCACCTGAGGGGCAGGACCCTCTGTGTCCACAGGGGAGAGGGAGGGCGGAGGGAAGAGGGACGTGGGGATGCCCGTGACGCCCCCTCGGCCCCACAGCCGTGGCTCTCCGGGGCCCCAGCCGTGCTGTGGGGGCCGCATGGGAATCCAGGCTGCCCAGCCTGCTGCCGCACCCCTGCGACACGTCGGCCTCCGCCCCGAGCCCCTGCGGCCACTCGCCCTCAGTGCCCCCACCTGGCTGGGCGTGCCCTTGAGCAGCCACCGGAGCTCTGAGGCAAGAATGACAAAAGAGCCTCCGGTTCGAGTTTTATTTTTGGAACTCGTATGAAGTCACTACAAGATGAGAGACATTTCTTCTATTTAAATATTTCTAGGCAACTAGAACTCCTGATTACAGACAAAGGGAGCTTCAGCTCTGCAGAGAAAGAGCTGGAACCGTCAGCATCATGTTTATGCAAACTCCATGCTCCCCGCCAAGGAGGAGAGAAGTCGGGAAGGCAGGGGAAGGGGCACCGATGCCCACCTGCCCCTTCCCGCCTCGCCCAGGGAGGTGCTGGGGGCGGGGGGCATGGGGAGGGGTCCCCGCACAGGGCTGTCAAACAGCCAGCAGGCTCCCGAGGCCAAGAACTCCCAGTCCCCCCTCCTCCAGATAATAAATAGAAGCGTCATATTAGCCGAACGGGACCCTCTCGTCTTTAAATTGCCTGTTACGTTCGGAGTGTGCCTGGGAAATTCAGCCACAAACTGGTAAATTTATAACAGGCTCAGAAACTGTCCGCCTCCTAGGGCGAGAGCTGCAAACACACCGCTTTTCTTTGCACACTGAGCAGATGGGATTGTCCTTCTGTGTTAGACGCGCTGTGTGTGTGTGTGTGTGTGCGCGCGCGCGCATCTTCTGCCCAAGAGCAAATTAGGGACCTCCTCCCAGCATGACCAGGAGGGGGTGAGCGGGGAGCGGGGAGGCAGAGGGCCCCTCCGTCCGTTTCGAGCCTGGTCTGGGGGCGTCGCCGTGCCGCCTCTAAGGCAGTTCTGACAAGCACCCTCGTGTGCACGCCCGCCTGAAACCGAAGTCAGCCGTCCCAGGACACTTCCGGGGACCGAGCGACCTTGAACGTGTCTGGGAAGTTGGATTTTCTTTCTCCTGAGGAAATGATCCGACCTGGCCCCTTTCCTCCCAAACCCCAGCTTCCTGGCGTGCTGCGTCACCGAAGCCTCAATGTCCCAGACGGGGCTCACGCGGGCGCGGCTCCACCGGGCTGTCCCGCCCTCGGCTGCCGGAAGGGCCAGGAGCTGCTGCTGTTTGACAAGCCTCCAGGACTGGTGAGGAGGAGGGGCTGGCTTCTGGGTGCGGTGACGATGGAGGCTCCCAGGGGACCAGCCCCTGACCGGCGGCCACGGCACAGCCTTGCCTGCACATCCAGAGGGAATAAAGCCCCTGCTGTGTCCCCCTCCAGGGCCGGGCGCTGAGCCCCCGGGGCCTTGCCCCTCAGCCTCCTCCCCTCACAGCCCAGGCCCCCACCTGCAAACACTTCTGCACGGAACGCTCCCCACATGGTGTGTTGTGAGCCCTGGGAAGGCAGGCCCCCGTGCCCGGTGCTGACCACACTCGGTTACTGCTGGACAGACGGACAAAGGGACAGCGGATGGAGGGGAGATCCTAGGGAGAGCGTCTCTGGCCGATGGACACTAACTCTGTCAGCGTTCGTCCACAGAGATCCCAGAATGAGGGGCCCCAGGGCCGGGCCCAGCCCATTGGTGAAGGCGCCCACAGTGGTTCCGACACACATTCGGAGAAAAAGCCTCGGCCCAGTGAGGTTCTGCGCTGCAGCTCCCGGGGGAGGCTGGAGGCACGCTCCCCGCTCGGGGGCTTCCTCCCTCCCCGCCACACGCACAGCTTTCTCTGACACGCACACACCCAGCCCGGGGGCTGAGGCCGGCGATGCGCTTGCCGGTGAAGATCTCTGAGCCCGTGTGCCCAGGTGCCCTACATACGCGTTCTCGTTCCCACGCGGACACACGCACACGGACCACGTGAAGGGCGTGCGGCTCACCAGGAGGCCAGGAGAGACGAGGATGACGCAGCGGAACTCAACAGGCCCGGAGCGGGACCTCTGGGGTCTGCCGACAGCCCGACCAGGCCATGAGCCGGCGGGGGCCCCGGCTGAGGGAGGCTCTGCCCGCCCCTCCGGCCGGCTCACACTCACACCTCACTTGCGTTTACACACGTGTGGCTCTATTTTTAAAAATTTTCCGGAATGCTGTACATTTGGGCATGTGTGCGATTTCCATGTCGAGGATGGGAAAATCCACACCTAAAACTCTGCAAATGTGCAATTGTGTTTCCTCGAATTACTTTCCTCACAGCACCTTCCCACAGAAGCGCTCGCTCCCCCGCCCCCGGCCTTGCAGGAAACCCCATCGCGATGTCCCACAGCGGTCGGACTGCTAACTGATGACTTTTTCTTACTTTCTTACTTGCTCGCCAGAGTTGCCCTCCCGCAGAGGGTGCCCAGAGGAAAGAGAGGGACCTCCAGGGCGGAGAGCAGCTCAGGGCACTGATAACTCCAGGGACTGAAATCCTGCACCCAGAAAAGCGGACGTCTCCCCAACCTGGATCTTGGCTCCCGAGGTGAGTGAGTCCCCCGATTCCTCCCACGGCTGCAGGCGCAGCCAGCATGGGGACCGGCCCAGCGGGCTCTGTATGTGAAGCTCAGACATCCGTGCACATGGGACTGGCCAGCTCGCCCTGGAGCCTGGGGTCAGGGGTGACAGGTCCCGAGGCTCTCAGAGCAGCCGGGAGCAGCTCACCATACGGGCTCCCCTCCCCCCGAAGCCCGCCAAGTGCCAGGCTTCGCCTGTCAGTCTTGGGGGCAGACACCAGCCAAGGGCACGGGCTGTCACCCATAGACACAGCCAGACCCAGGATCCGTCCTCTCCGCCCCGTGCTGACACTTTCTTAGAAGGGTCTCAGCTGTTACAGGACACGTTCGCGCCAAATGAGTGGGAAGATTCTGGCCTCTGTGCCGTCCAGGCTCCCGGGACACGGGACAGGGGTTCCAAGAGGGCCACCAGGGAGCCCCAACAAGGGCTTGCTGCCCTCTTTGTAGACCGAGGCCTTCCAAGTGACATTTCCTCCATGGTGTTAAGCAAATGCCTCGTCCAATATTTGCACTAAGTTGACTTTTATGATTTTTTAAGCTCCTAGGTTGGCTCAAGAAGAAATCTTTGAAAAGAAGGCCGGCTTACCGCAAAGGTCAGGGTTTGAAAACCAAACAGTGAGCTTAAGCAGCTGGGCTGGAGCACGCTTCCACCAGCGTCGTCTCGGGCAGCTTCAGCTGCTGGCCGGCAAAGGGATGGGCCCCAGTGGCCACCAGCTGGTGCCTTCCCCTGGGGAGGCTCCTGAGAGGGGCAACCAGATGCCACCACCTGTGGCAAGACCCCAGTGTCACCCGTGGTAAGACCCCGGTGTCACCCAGGGCTCCCATGTGGTCTGGCACCGTCCCTTCTTCTTGTGACCAGCACACCCAGGTCCCCATCCCAAGAGCCATTTACTTAGTTGGTGGACTTGCCTTCCAGAGAGCAAGCCGGTCTTACCGTCTGGGGTTTAATGTGACTTTTGCTGGCCTGGGCCTTCACCCGCTCGCCTGTGAGGCCGCTGCACGATCCCGTCAGCAACGCCCAGCCGCAGGTCCACGGAGCTCCTGCTGCGTGCCTGCACCGTCAGCGTCCGGAGCAGCCCTGGCCGGGGGCCACCCGTCCCACCACCACGCCGGGGCCACAGATGACAAACGGAGGTACAGGACGCTTTGCTTTGGTACTTTGGTGCCCAATTTCGAAGCATCGAGGCCGGGATGGAGCCATGACGGGGGCCTCCCAGCCTGCTCTACCGGCTTCCAGCAAAGGGAGGTTCACGTTGTCTTTGAAGGCTGAGTTTTTAAGCACATGTTTTTATGTGCTGGGATCGCCTGATGAGAACACCAGGCTTCTGCAGAGCAGTCAAGTCCAAAGCCTTTTGAAAAGAGAGGAATAAATACGGACCCATTGCTGGGCTGGGTCCGGACTGGCCCAGCTTCTGATGCCCGACCTCTTCCTCCCACAGCAGAGCCTCTGCCCCCACTCCGCCTCCTCCAGTTCCTATTCTCAGCACAGCAGGTACAGCCAGACAGGCCCACCCTGGGACCCCCAGGGTCACCCTAGCCAAGCCTGCTGGGCATGGGCTCTGAGGGTGACTTCTGATAATCACATCCAGGTGGTGATAAAAGGCCGGTGTCCCCACTGGCACGCACGCACGGTGGGACAAAGCCCGGCAGGGTGCCAGGTGCAGGACCACAGTCCCCGCGGGGAGGGGCGCTGCTCTCCTCCTGCTCTCTGCACCCCCCACTCACCACTCCCCCCCAGTTGTGCTAGAGCCCCCCTGGGCACCCAGAATGGCGCCGTGCGGGCTGTTCAGCCCACGGTACCCCTGTTCCTCCCTCACCCCCCTGAGAGCCCTGCAAGCGCCATGGGGGCAGTTCCCTTCCTGGGGGGGCGGGGCGGGGCGTGAGAAGCCGGGAAGACCCCAAACGAAGAAGAGCACGCTCCTGGCAGAGGTGTGGGGAAGACCCCACATCCCCTACGCACCCCCGGCGGCACGCGGGGGACTCGCCAGCCCCACACTCGGGCTGGGCGGGGACAGAGGCTGGGGCCGCGCCGCCGCCGCCGCCACCGCCCCCCGCGGCTGGGCGCGCCGCGCTGCCGCCCGCTGAGTGGAGGCGCGGAGCCCAGGAGGCGCGGGCGCGGCGGGCGGAGTGCGGGGCGGGGGCGCGCGGGGAGCGCGAGCGAGGACCGCGCAGGCGAGGGAGTGAGCGTGCCGGGGCGGCCGTGCGTGCGCTCCGCTCGGCGCCACAGGCTCTCCGCGCGCCGGGGACCCGCAGAGCCGCGGAGGCCGGAGTTCGGAGCGAGCCGGGCCCGCCAGGAGCGGGAGGGAAGCGGCGGCCCCCGGTGAGCGCGCCGCGAGCGCTCCGGGGCGGCGCGGGCCGGGTCGGGAGCTGCCCGGCTGGACGGCGCGCCCGCTCCCAGTCCTGCGCGCTCCCCGCCGCTCCCTCCGCTAAGGTCCCCGCCGGCGCCGCGCCCACCATGCGCCTCAACGGCTCGGCGCCCGGTCCCCAGGGCGCGCCCGGCGCCAAACCCTTCCCGCTGCCGCCCTCCGGGCTGGAGGCGGCGCTCCTGGTCTCCAGCTTCGGCAACGGCTCGGGCAACGAGTCCGAGCGCCTGCGAGCGGCGCCCAGCAGCGACCTGGACGTGAACACCGACATCTACTCCAAGGTGCTGGTGACAGCCGTGTACCTGGCGCTCTTCGCGGTGGGTACTGTGGGCAACTCGGTGACAGCGTTGGCGCTGGGCCGCAAGAAGTCGCTGCAGAGCCTGCAGAGCACCGTGCACTACCACCTGGGCAGCCTGGCGCTGTCGGACCTGCTCATCCTGCTGCTGGCCATGCCCGTGGAGCTGTACAACTTCATCTGGGTGCACCACCCCTGGGCCTTCGGCGACGCCGGCTGCCGCGGCTACTACTTCCTGCGCGACACCTGCACCTATGCCACGGCCCTCAACGTGGCCAGCCTCAGTGTGGAGCGCTACCTGGCCATCTGCCACCCCTTCAGGGCCAAGACCCTCATGTCTCGCAGCCGCACCAAGAAGTTCATCAGCGCCATCTGGCTCGCCTCGGGCCTGCTGGCTGTGCCCATGCCCTTCACCATGGGCCAGCAGAACCGCAGCGCCGACGGCCAGCACCCCGGCGGCCTGGTGTGTACGCCCATCGTGGGCACCGCCACGATCAAGGTCGTCATCCAGGTGAGAAGCCGCGTCGGGGAAGAAGGATGGGGAAGAAGTGGGGTCTGGCCAGGGGCAGGGTTGGCAGGCACTCCTCACGCAGGGGTGCCTCAGGCGTCTCGGGCGCCTCGCTCTTTCCGTCCCCGCAAAAGTCCTCTCCAGCCTGTGTGCCCTCTGGGGCAGGGAGCAAGAGGATGTCCCCAGGAGACTGTGGATCTGTGCAGCCGGGAAGGGGATGGGGGCAGGGGGCTGGGCGCTCAGGAGCACCTTTCACTCCGGAGCTGCCAGATCTCTCGCCCCATCCCGTCCACTCCTATCAAAAGGGGCTGGGCCCTCAGATCAGGGACATCTCAGAGGGTCCGTAGACGGGCCTCAGCTGTCCCCAAACTCGCTGAGGTTTAAGGGAAACGTGTGTGTGCTGTACACAGCCCCTTTCGCCGGCATCCCTGAAAGGATCTGTGGCCCCAGGAGGCTAGGTCTGTCTCCTCTGCAGGCCAGCACTGACCTGTGCCCGACCCCCTGCGTCCAGTGCCTCCTGGCTGCCCCGCCCCCACTCACACTTGGAGCTATAGCCAAACCTGCTGCCACCTGCGACTGGCTCCGTAGTTAAGCCTCAGCATTCGCATCTGTGAACCTGGTAGCCCCAGCCCGACCTCAGGCGGTAGAGGATTCGGGAAAAAGTGCGTGGGAAGCACTCGCTGGTTCCTGGCTCGGGGAAGTGCTCAGAAGCACAATTTTGGTAATGATAAAGTTGCTTCTGCTGGGAAGATCCTGAGGTATTTGTGCGTGGTGGCAGGTGGGGGACCATTGTGAGGTGGACAACACGGGAGCCAAGTGCCCAACAGCCCTCCGAGGGTCTGAGCAGGGTGCCGCGGGAGCCCAGGTGGGAGCCCTCCCTGGGGACCGGCTAGGACGAGGCATCTTGGCAGGGTCGGGCACCACAGGATGGAGAGAAGGCGTCACCTGAGCAAGGGCCCTGTGTGGGCGGGCGTCCAGGCAGAGATGCCCCACTGGGCGGTGTCGTGGCCCTAGGACCAGGTGGCTGTGGAGGTGCAGCGTGGGACGGAGGGGAAGGGTCTGGGGGCGCAGAGCCAAGGAGGGGACCAGGGTGCCCCGTGCCCATCTGGCCATCCTTTCCGGCTTCTGACCAGGGCTCCTGCTGGAAGCAGGACGGTGGGCTGGGGTGGGGGCCGGCCACGCGGGCAGGAGCTGTCATCTACGTGTCACTCCCCAGGCTGCAGCTTATGGCCACAGGGTCCCCTGCGTGCCGAGGAACCCACCCCTAGCCGCGCGTTGTAGGGAGGTTCGTAGAGCCCAGCTGCCTGTCTGTGACAACGTCCCTGCGCTGGAGGCAAAGCCACACGGGGCCGCGTGCGACATGCGGTAGGAAACTGTCTTCCCGAAGCCTCAGAGGGCCACGCTGTCTCTGACCAGCTGCGCAGGGGCCTCCCCTGAGCTGCGCGGGCTTGGGGGCCCAGCGGCCACACCTCCTGCCTTGGAAGGTGTCGTGGGGCAGGCTGGGCTCAGCAGCTCAGGTTGCCGGCACTCACCGCCCACGCGGCAGCCGCTTCCACTCTGACCCCTGTCCCTGCCCTGAGCTCCCAAGGGCTTGGCCAGGAGCAGGCGGGTTTGAATCCCAAACAAGCCACGGTGGCGTGAGCACAGCCCCCTGAAGCAGCCTCTCCCCACTCCGGCCTCCTCCGCACCGGCCTCATGGGATCAGACATCTGGGTGACACCACTTCGCCCCCCACAGGGCTGTCCCCCGAGTCCCTGGGCTCGAGGCAGGGACACCGGCAGCACCCAAGGCGCGTCCTGGCGGATGTCTGCAGCAGGCCCCCCTTCCGTGCCCACAGACACTGCCTTCACTAAACACTCGCTGCGGCCCGACGCCCTCAGAGACTGGACGGTCCATCTCCCCTGAAGGCCCCAGGCTCCAGCTGCCTTCCCTCCGGGCGGCCAGCCATGAGCAGCTCCCAGGAGTGTGGCCAGGGCCTCACCACCGTCCTCACTCCCTTCTGCACACCCTGTTCCAGCTCAGGAGAGGGGCTCCAGCTTCGCGTCCCCCATCTGGGCTTTGGGGCCCCTGGGCAGGTCGGGGCGAATGTCGCTGGTTTCAAGCAGCGATGCTTGACCGGGGCGGGGGGCGGGGGCTTCGTGCTTGTGTCCGAGTGTGTCTCCTCTCACCGACCGCACTGGAAGTGCAGGGGGGGTCAGCCGCCAGCCCCTGCCCTGTCCACAAGGGCCCCTCCTGGGCACTGGCCTGCGGGAGTCCTGTTCAGAAATGAGGGGACCTGGGATCGGATTTCCGAGCGACTCTGAACAGTCCCCGCTGAAAGCAGCTGCGTGATCTCTGGGTGTGTCGCCGGGAGCTGGGCCGAGCGGAGCTGTCAGTGGGCGGGGCAAGGCCCAGGCCAGCCGAGGCCCCAGACCCGGAGCCCCAAGTTGATGGGGTAGCTGGGAGGAGAAGCCCACGGGGCTGTCCCCTTCCCTCCTCCGGGCTCTCCTCTGACCCCTGGAGGGAGTGGATTCTGACTTTCGGACAGACTGTTGGTCACAGCCTTCCTGTCCCCCAGGGGTCTTCTCACTAGAAAGCCCCCCTGAGGAACAGCACCACCCCATCGCGCACTCGAGCACCGTCTCCCTGGGGCGCACACAGTCCCCACAAGGGTCCTGCCCATATGGGTGAGCCCACGCGGGTCGCGTTTGATCCCCCTGCGGCCCTGCCCGGTCCCCTGCTCTGACCTCAGGCACCACGGGGATCCCGCCGCCCCGGGCTCTCTGTGGCTGGCTTTGGGGTGGGTTGGGGGAAGGGGTCATGTCCACCCCCCAGCGAACCTGCGGTGTGACCAGAGACCAGTGGCGGCAGAGACCCGGAGGGTTCTAGCGTCGGTTCAGATCTGACTCGGCCAGATGCTTGCCCGGCTTGGTGATGCCGGTGGCCCCCGGCCCTGACCCGAGACTCTGCCTGCCCCAGGGCGGTTGCCATCCTCCTGGTCGCCAGCTCTGGCCTGGTTCCAGCCGCAGCTCCTAGACGTCTGCTGTCCCCTCGTGTGTTCTCATTTTCCCACTTAATGAAGAAGAGTAGGGGAGGTGCTGACCCCCTCCAGTCCAGTGTTGGAAAGCCTGGGGGCTGTGTCCACGCGTATACAAACACACAGACGCACACGCAGGAACACGTACATAGACATGCACGTGACAGTGTGGACACACAGACACACAGAGATGCAACACATGTGCACAGACAGAGGAGACCCCCATGTGCACACACACAGGGAAACACGTTCACACAGCTTGTGAGTGCCCAGGTGCCCGAGCAGCACCCGTCCGTGTTGTAGGCGGTCTCTGCTGCTCAGTTAACAGAAGGGGGTCTGGGAGGTCCCGTCTTTTCCGTCAGAAGTGCGGAGGCCTCTGTGCCACTCGGGGCATGGGATGTGGGGGACGGATGCACGTGGTGGGCAGGAGAGGGAAGGTCAGAGTCTAGACTTCCCTAACAGGTGCCCTGAGCACTGACCCCCAGGGTCGGGGTCACTGCCAGCCCTCGGTGCTGAGGGACATGGCTGGGCAGAATCCCAGAGCCCCACGCTAGTCCTCATGTGGGGCCCAGTCCCTGGCAAACGTCCGTGGGGATGGTAGGGCTTCATCTCTGCAGAGACCTGAATCTGCTCTTTTCTCAGTAAATTTAGTCTTTGTGATGCTCAAACCGGTGGTCATGCATTTCCACCCCGGGAGCACATGAGCTCTGGGAACAGAGACAGAGGGCACCTTGGAGCCTCCCCAGGGCAGAATGGCCCCTCTGCACACCAGCGGTGCCCAGGGGAGGGCAGGGGTGGGTGAGCCGAGGGCAGGGGTGGCGCGGCCTCGCACCACCATGACAGGTGAAAGCCTGGGTGGCCTGCACCAGCAGCGGCTGGTGTCGCTCTGTGCCAACACTTTGTGGTTAGGATTTCGGGCTCCTGGGGGCTCCCTGCTTCTGTTCTCCTTCTCAGATGGAAGTGCTCCTGGTGGGGGTTGGGCCTAAGCTGGGGCTGAAGAAGCTGCCCAGGCTGACCCTGGGCAGGGGGCCGTCCTCTTGCCTCTGGAGCTGAGCCAGGGCATGGGGGAGGGGGAGGAGCTGGTGCCCCACGCCCACCTGCCCCGGGGTCCGTGGCCTCTGTGACGCCACGGACGTCTCATTCGACTCCACGGACACAGAGGCAGCAGCCTCCATCCCCACTGAGCGGAAGAAAATTGGTTCCACTAGAGTCGGACCACGAGTCATTTTCTCAGGATTTCCATCCTGTGGCCCCTTGGTTCTCCGCTCCTTCCCCTGCCTGTGAACCATAGGTAGCGGCCCGACCTCAGTGACTCAGGCACTCGTCAGTAAGTTCGGCAAGCCCCAGGGTCCCCACAAAACAGACATCGTTGAGGGTAGGGCACCCCCTCCCCACTGAAAGGCTCCTCCCTGGCGCCGCTGTGTACCCCTGCTCCGCGGCCCGAGGACAGCGCGGCCCTGCCCCCAGCACAGAGCCTCCTTCCTGTGCCTGAGTCTCCTGGCTGGACGGAGTTTCTGGACTCTCGGCATACCCAGCTCTGAGAGTGGAGCCCGACCACGGGCATTAGACCCAGAGCACAGAGCACCACGCCTGCGTACCAAAGAGATGCTGGCCCAGAAGGGGAGACCACCGTGAGGTCCGCGGCAGGGGCGGTCGCCAAACCCAGGCACCGTCCATGGCGAGACGATGAGGCTGCGTCGCTGTGGGGCATGGGTTCCCATTTGGAGAGCTGTGCTGCCCCTCTGTAAGAGAGCGTGCTTGTTCCAGGACGACACCCTCCCCAGGGCGCCGTCCGCAGGGCGGGTGGGCCCAGCGGGCACCTGGGGGCCGTCCTCGCTCCCGGGGAGAGTCTCCTGGATGGGGACAGGCGGGCCCGCTCGAGGTGTCGGGGAGCCTCTGTCTGTCTCCACCGGAGAAAGAGCAGCCAGGCACCCCATCTGGTCTCCTTGGGGTTCGTGTTGGAGCAGAAAACAGGATCCAAAACCTTTCTTTCTTGTTTTCTGTTGTGGTGAAAGATACATAGCATGAAATTTACTGTTTCAACCGACTTCCGGTGCAGCCATCCCTGACACCTGTCCCCAGAACGCGGCCGTCGTGTGAGACGGGGAGCACTGACCCCGCCAGACCCTGCCCGCCCCAGCCCATGCACGCACTCTACTCTCTGTGCCTAGAGTCCTGGCCTTGCCCGCGGGCTCTCCAGCCCGTCTGCGGGCTTCGCTGACAGCCAGAGTGTCCACGACGGACCCTCTATGCCAAGCAGGGACAGCAGCCTCTGAAGGCCGCCGAGACACGCTTCCCACTGCAGGACATTCTGGAAATGCCAAAGCGACAGACAGATTCGTGGCTGAGGGGCCAGGGGTGGGGTCGACATTGGGCCGTAAGTGTTCTGCACCTCGACTGCAGTGGTGGTGACATGGCTGGGCGTCTGCGACAAGCTGTGGACCGAGGGCTCCTTAGGCAACGTGAACTATTACGTCTCTTTGAGTCTGTTGGAAACGAGCGTGAAGCGCACCGAGGTCTCATCCCGTAAAGGCTCTGGGGGGTGGCCAGGTCCCCTCTCTGGCGGGCCTCTGGGGCCTGCACAGTCATCCTGGGGACTCAGTGGCCCCAAGGACCAGAGGGGTCCTGGGAACGTTCGTGGGGAGCTCCAAGCCTCCAGCAGCACTGTGCCCCCTCCACTCAGCCCCTGGGAAGGCCCGAGTCCCACAGCCATTGTCCAATGTTGCTGGGCTCCCAGCCGTGGGCTCTGCCCAGCGCCCTGCACCCCTGCTGTTCCCCAGCTGCACCCCAACATTCAGGCCAACCCAGCAAACAAGCCAGGTGCCGTGCCGGTGGAAACACCGGGTTCTTCAGGTCCCACCTGGAAGCCGAGGCCAGAGAGGGCAGGGCACACGAGCCAGACCTGGTGCCCCATGGTGGGGCCACTGACCTGCAGCCTTGCTCTGCCCCCTTGGAGGGCGTCACACGTCAGCACCTGCTGCTCTGTGGACCTTCTGGGCTGGTGTGGGGGCAGGGAAGGGGAGAGGGGAGCACCCGTGCTGCCGGGGAGCGGGCACCTTGGGACGGCCATCGGCAGCACAGCGGCCAGACCCTGGGCCAGTCACATGACCTGGTGCGTCCTTTCACCCCTGGAGCCAAGCCAGGGCCGGTTGGGGGAGGGGGAGAACTGGTGCCCCGTACCCACCTGCCCCACTGCCGGCCGACTGCCGGGGTTGTTGACCTTGAGGCTGGGGGACGTCAGACCCTCAAGGTGACTGGGATGGCTCCGGACGCCCAGCGAGGGCTCTGTAACCCGCACACAGCGGTGAGGTAGCCATGCGTGGGGAGACCCGGCCCGCTGGTGTGGGGACCACCCCCCCGGGGCCAGGAGCTGTTCCTTGTCATCCACGGGCAGGGTCCTGCAGGAAACCCTTTATTTCAAAATTGGCACCTGGTAAAAAATCACTTCTCTTCTTTTTTAATTTTTCTTTTCTGAGAGAGGGACAGTGAGAGGGAGCGTGAGTGAGGGGGGACCACGGGGAGACGCAGACCCCCGAGGGGCTGGGAGGGTCACGGGGAGACGCAGACCCCCCGAGGAGCTGGGAGGGCCACGGGGAGACGCAGACCCCCGAGGGGCTGGGAGGGCCACGGGGAGACGCTGACCCCCGAGGAGCTGGGAGGGTCACGGGGAGACGCAGACCCCCCGAGGAGCTGGGAGGGCCACGGGGAGACGCAGACCCCCGAGGGGCTGGGAGGGCCACGGGGAGACGCAGACCCCCGAGGGGCTGGGAGGGTCACGGGGAGACGCAGACCCCCCGAGGGGCTGGGAGGGTCACGGGGAGACGCAGACCCCCCGAGGGGCTGGGAGGGTCACGGGGAGACGCAGACCCCCCGAGGAGCTGGGAGCCTGACGCGGACTCGATCCTGAAATCCCGGGGTCGTGACCTGAGCCGAAGGCCGCCGCCCAACCAACGGAGCCCCCCAGTGCCCCCGCTTCCCTGCTGTGGACGTCCGAGTTCAGGTGCACGCGTAGAGCCGCGTGACCCCCACCCACCCCTGGAGGGTCGAGGTCAGTCTTGTCGCCCCCACACTTGCTCTCATGCTGCTGCTCGGCGGTCAGCCCCCGTCCCGCTCCTGGAAACGGGGGTCTCGTGTCCCCACCGGGCGCCTCTTCCGGGACGTCGCGGGAACGGAGCCTCTGCGGCCTGAGCGGGGGCGAGTGAAGCGGATGCCGGACCGGCGGCAGGGGTTTGCGCCACGGCGTCTCCTCCTTTCTCCCGGGAGATCGCGCAGGAGCCCCACAGCCGGTCCCCCAGGAAGTGCGTTCAGCCTTCTGGGAAGCTGCGAGGCTTTTCCAAAGTGGCAGAGCCGTGCTGTGCCGAGCATCCGCGTCCGCAGCCTCGTGGAAGGACGTGGGGCCCCGCCTCCTCGCGGGCACCCGCCAGTCGGTTTTCGGTTTAACGCTCGCTTTCGCTCAGCTGTCGCGGGGGCGTGAGGTGGGCCCCGTCGTGGCTTGCCTTGCCTCTCCCTGGCGGCGGGCGACCCGGGGCGCCCCTCCTCTGCCCAAGTCAGCCCTGGAGTTTGCCCAGTTGTCAACCGACTTGCTTTCTTCCGGTTGAATGCGGAGAGGTTTCAAAATATCTTCTGCCTGTGGGTCCGTCGTCCAGACACGTGATTTGCGGATGGTCTCTGCCCCTCTGGGCCTTCGCACGTCCCCGAGGACCACTGATTCTGGCCGAGTGCAGCCCCTCGGACCGTGGCGCCGACGCCGCCTTCCGGGCTGTGTCTAGGGAATCCTGGGGACCTTCCTCCTGCCTCCTTCCGCCGCCTTTACGGGCTCATGTCTCGCATTTAGGGCTCTGACCTGTCTGGAGCTCATTTCCCTAGAGTGTGAGATGCGGGCGCTTTCTCCGTATGTACGTGTCCACGGGGCCAGCGCTGCTCACGAAAAGACAGTCTTTCCTGCACTGAAGCTTTTTGGCGCCTGAGTCAAAGGCTGCCTGTCCTCCCGCACGGCGCCCTGCCCGGACCCCCCGGGTGTGCGCGTCTGCACCGGCCCTGCTCTCACACTGCCGCCGGCACCCTTCAGGAAGCTCGTTCCGAATCAGCTTGGCTAATTTCAGCCCTTCGCTGTCTACGTAAATCTCAGAATCAGCTTTTAAATATCTACAAAATAGCACTGGGGTTTGGGTTTGAATTGGGTCAGTGCGTCTGTCGTGGTGGGGAGACTCGCCGTCTTCACCCTGGGACCTCCAGTCCCCGAGGACGCTGTGTGACTCCGTCGGGTTGGGTCCCCTTTGCCGTCCTCTGTGCTGGCCCCCAGCGCACAGATCCCCGCACACTCATGTTTAGGGGATTGTTTTTCTGTTTCCAGGCCTTCGTGGCCGGCGTTTGGGAGTGTGATCGGGTTTCGCGTGCTGATGCTGTGTCTTGCAACCGTGCTGAGCACGCTAACGAACTCCACAAATTATTTTGTAGGTTCCCTGGGATCTTCTGTGCAGGCAGTTGTGTTGTCTGTGAATACAGTTTTATTTCTTCCTTTCTACTCGGTCCACCATTAATTTCCTCTTACCGCCGCACCGCTCCGGCTGTGACTTGCAGCACGACATGTCATCAGAGTGGAAGAGAAAACTTCCTGGCCTTGTTCCGAGCTTAGAGAGAAAGTCTTCATACTTTCTGATCAAAGATGAGGTTTTTCGTTTATTGAAGTCTTTAATGGAGGCCATGTATCGGATTAAGAAGTCACGAATGGATGTAGAATTTTGTTCCGTGCTTTTCCTGAGTCTGTTGGTGTGGCCATGTGGTTCTCCTTCCGTAGTTAACACAGTGAATTACATCGGTTAATGTTTGTTGTGGCAAAATGCCACAAATGTGCAATTAGTATTCCAGCCGTTTTTAAGTGTACAGAGCAGTGGCACTAGACATGTTCACACTGCTGTGTGACCGTCCCCACCACCTGTGTCCAGCAGGCCTTCACCTCCCCATCCCCATGAAAGAGCCCATCCCCCGCCACCCCTCCCCCAGCCCGGAGACCACCACTCTGCCTCTGTCTCTGTGGACCTGACGACTCTGGGGACCTTGTCTCAGTGGAAAACGTTACTAGTGTCCACTGCTGGCCCAGCCTCACATTTCTAGCTCAGGCCGCACCTGGCCACGCATCATCCTTTGTATATGTTGCCGCATTTGATTTAATATTTGTTGGAATTTTTGTGTCTATGCTCATGAGAGGTATGGGTCTGTAGTTTTATTTTCTTGTGCGTCTTTGGTTTCGGTGTCAGGGTCATGCTGGCCTCGTAAGATGGCTTAGGAAGTACTGGCTCCTCTTCTGTTTCCTGGAAGCGATCGTCTGTCTTCCTTAAAGGGTTGATGTCGTTCCTCAGTGACTCTGTCTGGGCCAGGAGTTTTGTCGGAAGGTTCCCAGCTGTGAACTCTGTTCCTTTCATGGGCACAGAGGGGTTCCAGTGTTGTGCGTCTGCTGGAGCACGTTCAGGCAACTTGTGTCTTTCAAGGAACTGGTCCGTGTTATCTAAGTCGTCCCCTTTGGGGGCATGGAGCTGGTGGCATTCCTGTCCCCTAGGCTGCCCACGGGTCCTGTGACCACCTGTTCTCTCATTCCTGGTACCGGTGACCCATGCACCCTCTTTCCCCCGGTCCGCACGCTGGGGGTTATTATTATTTTTATTATTTTTTAATTATTTTTATTTATTATTTATTATTTTTATTATTTTATTATTATTATTTTTATTATTCTTTTTCGAATAACCAACTTTCAGTTTCCTGAATTTTTTCTGTGGCCTTTCTGCTTTCGGTCTTCATTTCCTTCTCATGCTGGGCTTGGATTTAATTTGTCCTCAGCTCCCTGAATTTCTTAAGGTGGAAGCTTGGAGTATTGACTCGGGGCCTTTGTTCTTTTGTAGGTTAAACATCGAACGCTATAAATTCCCTCCTAAGTGCTGATTTAGTAACGTTTCAAGATTTTCGCAACGTATTCTGATTCAGGTCAAGATATTTTGTCATTTCTCTTGGGACTCTTGCTGGTCTTTGGACTGTTGAGAATCATGTAGCTTAATTTCCAAACGTGACAGCATTTGTCATTGATTTGTAATTCCTTATGCTTAGAGAACACACCGGTGTGAATTCAGTTCCCTGAAGGAGTTCAGGCCTGTCTGTCGGCTCAGAGTCGCGGTCTGTGCTGGGGATGATGTGTGCATCAGGACACTGCTTGCTCTGTCCGGTATATCGCTCTCTTATATCATCTCATTCTAAAACTTCCGTTGGTTCTTTTGATGTCGTTTCTTTTCATCTTCGGAGAGCTTGCATGTTTCTATTCATTTCAAGAGATTTGCCTTTATCTTGAAGAGCACAGTGCCTGCATCTGTTCCAAAGTCCTCTCCTAGAGTGCCACCATCTGAGCCTCCCTGAGAGCAGTCTGTATGGTCTTTTCCGTGAGAGTTGGTCCCATTTTCCTGGTTCTTCCCATAATAAGTCATCTACAGTTACGTTCTGAACACTTTGGATATTGCTGTGTTGTTTTAGGTCATCTAGAACGCTCCGGAGAATGTCTGTGTTTTTAGTGGCTTCTTTGGGCAGGGAGCCCAGGTGGAGCAGCCCAATCTGCCTCCCTGTCTGGTGGTGGCTCCACCGCCAGTGCCATTTGCAAACCCTCTGTAGTGCTGTCCTGCTCTTCCCCAGGGCACACGGCTCCAGGTTTTGTCCTGGTTCTGGGAGGTGGTTTATATCACATGCAGTTTTCAGGTCCTTCCTTTATCCCGGTTCTCTAGGTATGTTCCACACATTGGCAGGTGAAGGATAAGCCCAGGATTCATGTCAATTCATGCATGGAATTGGGGGGGGGGTCCCCTTTCCAGCTCACTCCTTGCTGAGATTTCCTCCCACGCTCCCCAGTTTCCAGAGACTCTTTTCTTAGTCTTCTGAAGGGGAAGCCAGAATACTCCATTTTATTTCCTCGACTAACTGTTTTAGGAATACCTGTCTGTGTTTGTTCTTCTGATGGCTGCTCGGGGGCTGTGAGTGCGCACCCTTAATTCATCACAGTCCAACAAGAATTCGCCTTGGACCTGCTCACGCCTGATATTTCCCACTTCCTGTTGCTACCTTGAGGGCTATTCTAAGCAATTGCTTTTTGCTTTTCCTTATCAGTGGGTCACATTTCCCTGTTACTTTGCATATCTGGTATTTTTAAATTTATACTAAGTGCTGTAGATAGTGCGTTGAAGAGACTCTGTGTTCTGTTATGTTCCTTTGAAGAGTGTCGACTTACTTTTGTAGGCCATTCAGCTGCAGACCCAACACCCTGGTTGACACCTCACCTGCACAGCTTTCCGGAAAGCCCAAGCCCTTCTAACTTGGGAGGACTCAACTCTAGTCTCAGTGTCCCCTGCAGGGGTTTGCTTCAAGGTTTAGGTGGGAGCATCTAGAGGAGGCCTCCCTTTAGGGCCCAGAGCTCATTCCTCGGATGTGGCCTCCTGGCATGTCAGTGGGACACTAGGTGTGTGAATGAGACCCCTGCCCTCCAGCGCTGTCAGAACACCAGCCACGGGCCATAACCAATCGGGGTTTCAGTCTGTGTACAGAGTGCACCAACATGGAAGCCATGGAGAGCCCCTCACGGGTTTCTGAGGACCCCCCGTGCTGAGGGTCCCCTCTCAAGTGCCTTCTCTGCAGATTAGATTCAAACTGCTCTGTGGCCCCAGCTTCTCAGTTCTGCCTCCTCAGCCAGAGTAGCATGCCGCGTCCAGACCGCAGCTCCTCGTGCTACAATCCGGAAGATGTCCCCGAGGAGGGAGATGGGGGGTGGCGGGCTCATGTTGTGACTTTCCCTGCTCTCGGCCACCACAGTCTTGCATGGTGGCTCATCCTGTGTTTGAAAACAACTGGCTGGAGCATTGGGTACAATTTCACGTTGTTTATGACAAGAGAGTTAGTCCAGTAACCCAAGTGGGAG
This sequence comes from Mustela lutreola, assembly GCF_030435805.1. Classification (NCBI taxonomy): domain Eukaryota; kingdom Metazoa; phylum Chordata; class Mammalia; order Carnivora; family Mustelidae; genus Mustela; species Mustela lutreola. The sequence goes on along the minus strand of NC_081298.1, from coordinate 1,174,455 downwards.
TCAGCCCTGGATTTTAAACACTGCCTGTTTCCAAAAACATCTGAGACAGTTTATGATAGAAGATTTGGCTTCAAAGGAACTATTCAAACAAAGGTGCAGCAGAATGCCCAGCAAAGAAGCAGAGTCCTCCTAGAGACGAGAGGGTGGAGGGCGCCTCTGGGCTTGCGTGAATCTCACACTGAAGCTTACGAGACGGGGTGACATTATTTGGACTCAAACGTTTTTAGTTCGTTGTCTATTAAAAGGCGAATTTATTGTAAAGTTCAGTAACTCTCCCTTGACGGATTTAAAGGTTAAGAGCACTCTTCAGTGAGTTTTGTACCCTGATAACTCAAAAACACTTCCTCTATTAAAAAAGAAAAAGAACCCCACACATTTCAACTTCCGGAAGTTCCAGAGGCCTCAGCCCTTTAGGACTTATCCCTACTCAGGAATGGCGAGGTTGTAACTGCTCATGGAGTATCATTTCCCCATTATCCGGCAGGACCGCAAAACCTCCAGCTCCCGAGGGTCAGGCAGGAGTGCGAGTGCATGTGGGTCGTGTCACCCGGGGGCCCCATGCTTCGGGACATCCAGGACTTGCTGACGCAGAGCCAAAGTCCACGGTGCGTCCAGCTGTAAGTCCGTCAGCTTCAGGCCCTCTGCCCGACAGGATGTGCGCACTCGGGAGCTGCCGAGGGCCGCTGTGCACCGCTGGGGCTGAGGGAGAGGCGATCACATCTGTGCCGACCTCGCTCCCCGGATCTCTGGGGCTGGGCGCACCAGCTGCTGCTGCTAGAAACCCTGACTGGAAAGGAGCGCTGAGTGGGGGCAGGCGGTTTGTCCAGGGACAGTCTTGCCCACGCAGCTTAGAGACCCCCTTTTGGGATGTCCTTGGTGCAGGGAGCCCCATAACCTCACCACTTGATCTTCCCCACTGGGGGGAGGGCCCGAGGGAGGCAGGGTCCAGCCATAGATGGATGCTGGGACTTCCGGGGAACCGTCGCCGTCTGGTGGCCTCCAGGTGCTCTGCACATCTTCCCGCGACAGCAGGCGGCCCCCGCTGAGCGCCAGCACCAGGGTCCAGGGCGGGGGTGTGGGGGGCACAAGCTGACACAGACAGGAGCACCTTTGAGCCAGGTGTCGAGTGGCTGGGTCTGGGCCCATCCTGTGCTGCATTTACAGGATGCGCTCGTGAGGCAGGAAGCAAAGTGGCTGGCCCAGAGGCCCCTCTGTTCCCCACAGGCTGCCAACATGCCTGGGCTCTAGCCTTTGCCCCGGCCCAAGGCCTGTGCGACCGAGGCAATCCGTCCTCCAGGGGACCGGAGCCCACCTGCGGGCCCCCTGCTCTCCTTGGTGCTGGGTGAAGTTGGAGGAGGAGCAGGGCACTTGCCAGGCTGGGGGCTGGGAGGGGCACGGGTCCTGGGGCACATTCTTTCCACCCTCAGAGGCCCAGAAGATTGGGGAAGCACACCAGCTGGCCATAGCGGGCTGCCGAGACACGTGAGCGGTGATCTGGGGTCGCGACGTGCGCCCCAGGCCCAGGGAGCTTTTCTGGAGCAGCGCGGCTCCTGGGAGGCCCCCCATTCACGGATGAACGCGGGGCACTAGACGAGGTTAACACCCACTCGACTTCCTGCAATTCATTCTCCTGACGGCTTGTTTAAAAGACGCCCGTCTAATGCATTAAAATACCTACGTTTATGTCAGATCTGGAGATCAGCTGGAAGGTGTTCGGAAAGCGTCCAGTTGAAACCACCAGGGACAGATACTCATGCTGGGAAAAGGCTCTAACCCCCAGCACCTTTCCAGCTTCCGCCTGTTGTGAGGGTCTCGTGAGCCGAGGGCAAGTGCCCTGGGGCCACGGTGACAGGGGACAGCAGACCTAACTGCTGCTCGAAGCTCTGGAGGCCAGAGGCCTGAAGCCAGGGGGCAGGGGGGGGGCAGGGCTGCACACCCTCGTGGTTCTAGAGGAGGGTCCTTCCTGCCCCTTCCAGTTTTTGGTGGCCCCCGGCTTCGTTCCAGTCTCTGCCTGTCTTCAAAGGGTGTCTCCTCTGCGTCTGTGTCTCCTCTCTTCATTATAGGGACACATGTCATTGGACTTAGGGCCACCCTAATTCAGCATGAGCTCATCTCCATGTCCTTAATTGCATCTGTAAATACCCTTTCTCCAAATAAGGTTACACTCACAGATTCTGGGGTCCACCAAAAGCCCCACCAGACCACCGTTCAGGACAGAGCAGAGGGCGGGACCAGGACTGCCTGCCTGGGCAGGGCTCTCTTCTGGGGCAGACACGCACTCTGTCTGCTGAGCTCAGGACTGTTACCCCCAGTCCCAGTGCAGAGCAGGAGCCCATAAGCGCGAGAGGAGGAATGGGAAGGGGACGCGAGTGGACCTCACGACCCTCCGACGAGGTGCCCGTGAAACCTGCCTGGTTCCGGGTCCGACCCTTCTGCTCCAAGCCCGTAACACAAGTCACTGAGTGTGGGTCAGGGGCCCCATGAAGGCTCCTCCGTGCAGCCACTCGGAAGGCCAAAGGGACATGCGTGCAAAGCCGGTCTTGACTTCGCTCTGAGACGGAGACCCGAGGTGGCTTTGCTGTGCTGGGCGGGCCGGGGGGGGCAGACATGGGTGCTGGGACCCGGTCCGGAGCTTGCTCTGGCCCGACGGCAAGCTGGAAACGGGACAACAAGCAGGGAAGCCAGGATGGGGTCAGGATCCCTGGCTCTCTTCAGCCAGAAGCATGGGGACCCCTGCCACCTGCCAGAGCTCCTGCCCCAGGCACGGGAGGGCTCCCAGTGGCTCTGCCTCAAGCCCCAAGCCCCTGCCCCATACGCTGCCCAGGCCCCAGGGGTTCCCGGGAGAGCCAAGGGGTCTCCTCGCCTGTCCCAGACCCAGGGCTTGACCGGACAGGAGCAGCCCTCCAGCGCGACTCCACAGGGCCGGCTGCGTGGGCCCCACACGGGGATTTTCACTTCCACCAGCAATAAACTAAACGTGTTTTCGTTCCTCCTGCCCTGGAGAAACAGCCACCATGGGCGAGGGAGCCCAGAAGGACAGGCTCTCTCTGAAGGAAATCCCAGAGGTGCCCAGCCTGCGCGGGGGGACGCTGAGGGCAACAGGCCCAGGCCACCCCTCACTCTGCATCCCATGTCCCGCCCGTGAGAGGGCGCTGCTGTCCCCTGCACCTGCCGGCCAGTCCACAGAGAAGCCGGCTGTCCCACGCAGCATGGCCGCTAGAGCCCAGCCAAGGGCTTTACAGGCGCCAAAGGCTTTCTTCATTACTGTCCTTCATTATTGATTACTGATCTGGGGGTCAGGTGGGACCATTCTCTGTGCCAATACGGGGGCCACCTCAAGCGCAGCCAGGAGACCAGCTTGCCCCTTCCTATGTCCCACCTGCGAGGCTGCAGGTGTGTCGAGACCCCGTGAGCGCCTCAGAGCTCACCGGCAGACCAGGTGCTGGGCCTGGCCCCTCCCTCCGGTCCCTGAGTCCAGGCAGGGGACGGCGGTGCTGATGGGCTGGACGGTGGGCTCTGGCGCTTGTGGGAGTATGCGTCAGGGATGAGGGTCTCGGCCTCACCTGTGCTCACGGGTCCCAGAGGCGCTCCTTGAGTCTCAGAGCGCCTGTCTGGTCTGGCTGAGAAACGAGGTCTGGTCACACCGTTCCCCCAGCGAGGACCTGCACAGTCCCCTTGGACTTGTCACTGAGGCAGGCACCTCTGCCTCGGCCACCACTATGGTCCCTGAGCCAGCCCCGGCCTGGGGTTTCCAGGACCGGGGGTCCACGTGCTGGAGCACAGTGAGGCACCAACAGCTTTGTCTGTCACCAGAGAGAAAGAAGGTCATCCCCGCCCGGAGCCACAGCTTCCCCGAGACCGAGTTCCCAGCAGGCAGGTCTGCAGCTGATGTCGCACTCCGAGCAGCCCCCGGCGCTTAGCAGGAGGGCTCTGAGGTGTGTCGCTGCGCGTGGCCGCTGGGCAGCCACTCTGAGCCCGGGGCTGGCGGGGGAGACGGCCACAGGCTGCCCACATGTGCAGCTGGACGTGAATTTCCACAAGGATGCGGATCCGGGGAGGCTGGACGGGGAGGCTCGGGCTGGAAGTAGTGGACCCTGAAAGCTTTCACAGCAGATGGCCCCAGACCTGGGCATCCACAGCCCAGGGCCAGGCCTCAGTCTGCAGGGGCTCCCCGAGGGCCACTGCAGAGCTGAGAGGCACCGCCCGAGAGCAGGCCCACATGGGTGCCCAGGACGCTGCCCCAAGCTAATTTGAAAGAGGCCTGGAGGGGTGCCTGGGTGGCTCAGTGGGTTAAGCCTCTGCCTTCGGCTCAGGTCATGATCTCAGGGTCCTGGGATCGAGCCCCGCATGGGGATCTCTGCACCACAGGGAGCCTGCTTCCTCCTCTCTCTCTGCCTGCCTCTTTGCCTACTTGCGATCTGTCTCTGCCAAAGAAATAAATAAAATCTTTTTTAAAAAAGAGAGAAAAGAAAGAGTCCTGGATCCTTCCTCGGGGTCCAAGGAGAGATGTTGTCCCAGATCACCTGGTTCTGGCTCCTGAACAAAGCCATCAGCCATGTTTTGTGTCCTGGGCCCCTGGCTCTGTGGCCAGTGCAGGACCACCCAGCCCCCAGCCCCGTGTTGCTCACTGTGCAGCATCCGATGGTCCCAGCACAGCCCTGGGATCCCCAAAAGTCCCCAGCACCTACGAGCCCAAACAGGGCCCGTCGGGCTCTTTGCATCCCTCCCAGGGCTCCCTATGAGGACAAGGAAGAGCAACATCGACTTAGGAGCAGTGTGAGCTGGAACAGCAGGGAGGACTTCCTGGAGGAAGGGGTGAGCAGTTTTGAGTCTGGGAAAGTGGGTGGACCACTGAGCCCCGTGTTCTCCCAGCTGTAATCCAACGGAAGGGAGGGCTCCTTGAATTTGTGTCCTCACCTCCCTCCAGATGTCCACGTTCCCCTCTTGCTCAGCTGGGTCCGGGGGTCGCCTCCTCCACAAAGCCCTCCATCCGTCAGCCTCACAGCTAATGTGCCCCGTCCCTGTGCTCTGCGTCCTCGCTGGGTCACAAGGGCAGAGCTGGACAAGGCCGCTCTGACCGCCGACGGGACCCTCAAGCCCCGAAGCTCAGCTCAGGGGCGGCCCCTCAGACGGCCCCCCCGCCAGTGAGTGGAGCTTCCGTTCCCAACAGGCCACTCCTGCGGGTTTTTATGGTCTGGTTTCTAAAAATGGCAGAGGGCTCATTTCTCAACGTCCCCTCTGCGAGGCGGTTTCCATTTCACACTTGAAGCCGTTTGTGGCTCTAACTGCCGGCCACAGCTGGGTCCACACTTGCACGTGGGCCGGGTGAGCTCTCTGCGGCAGACGACTTCTGTTCTCCGGTCCACCTCTGCGCATGAGTCACGGGCGGGGAGTGGTCAGGTCAGACGGCGCAAGGCCTGCAGGAAGGCAGGCGTGAGCCCTCCTCAGCCTCCACGTCCCCGGGGACCCCTGTCCAGGTCCCCAACCAGGCACAGCCCAGGGGGCAGGCCCTGCCCAAGTCCAGCCACTGGGAGCCGTGCCCAGCAGCCCTGGCGATGTTCGGGGCGACCGGCCGGGAGATGGGTGGCCGTGCGTCCGGCAGGGAGGGGAGGGCAGGCGAGTCAGGAGGGATGGTGGTGGTGGTGCCTGGCGAGGGAGAGAGCCCGGCGTCCCAGCCCATGGGCCTCGCACTCCAGCCTCCCTGCCCTGGTCCCGTGGCTATGAGGACAAGTGGCCATCGAGGGCCTGAGAGACTCGGGCGCCCTCTCTGGGCCTCAGCGAGGCCGCCGAGCCCTCAGCTTCCTCCCCTACAGGCAGGGGTGGGGGGCAGGCCTCACCCACCGGTCGGGCCCCCGGCCTTGGTGTGAGGCTGGGAGGTTGTGGTTGTGGGGGCGAAAGCAACAGGAAAGGCTGTGAGGGCCAGAGAGAGGGCTCGGCCCAAGGGTGCCGCCCCCGGCCCCTCCAGCACTGGTGCCGGGCGGCTGACGAACGCGGGGACGTCCACGAGCCCCGCGTGGGACCCGAGCTCAGCCCAGCGGGCCGTGCCCAGGGGAGGGGCAGCAGCAGGATCTCAGCCCCCGTGGCCGTGGGGAGGGTGACCCGGATGTGTGTCTCGGGCAAACCAGGCAGGGTGCCCCCCCACGTGCCAGGGAGGGGGCCCCAGTACACCCTAAACTAGGGTTCAGGTGTCCGTTGGTTGGGGACCCTTGCTCTGGCAGGCTGTGGACGGCCCCCGGGCTGCTCCCTGCCGCTGGCCGCCGTGAGGGCGCGCGAACCTCCCTCTGGGTCCCTGCTTCCCGTGCTTCGGGGCGCCCGCCCGACTGGAATCTCTGGGCCACGTTGTCGCCCTTTTCATTTGTTATTAATTTTTTTTAAGATTTTATTGGTTTATTTGAGAGAGAGACGGCAAGAGCAGGAACACAAGCCGGGGGAGCAGGAGAGGGAGAGGCAGGCTCCCCGCCGAGCAGGGAACCCGATGCGGGGCCCTATCCCAGGTCCCCGGGATCATGACCTGAGCTGAAGGCGGGTGCTTAACGACTGACCCCCCCCCAGGGCCCCCAGTTATTATTAATTTTTGAGGACCTGCCCACTGTTTGCATAGAAACCACGTGCTCAGGAAGGGACAGGGCCTGCCATCGTGTGGATCAGCTCAGCTGGCCGGGTCACGCGGCCTCGACAGAAGGTCAGACGTGGTTGGGATGTGGGCCCCTGGCTCCCTCCGACTGTCCAGACTCACGGGTAGGTCACCAGCCCTTGGTCCACGTCCGTGGCCACTGCGGAGAGCCTCCCCAAGGCTGCCCGCTCGGTGCCAGGCAGTGAACGAGGAGGGCCGGAGTGTCCTTGGGGAGGCCATAGCTCGTCCTGTTCCCAGGGCATGGCCATGGCTGAGAGCAGGGGAGCCCCAGGCCTGTGCCAGCGCCCCTCACAGCCTCCCGTGGTTGAAGGAAGGGAAGCCAAACAGAGGCCCGAGCAGTCCACCCCTGTCCACCCCCACGTTCCCTCATCCAGCTCTCCTGCCCCTCCCGGCTCTGTCTCCCAGCCTGTCGGGGTCACCGTGGGGCAGCCCGGGGACCACGCTGACAGCCTTGTGGAAGGGACCTCTGGCGGCTTTCAGGTTCCAGAACGTTCTCTGGTGAGAAGTCACCGGAGACGTTGGGAGGACTTGTCACGTCTCTGCCGAGAGGCGTGGCACCCCAGTCTAGGAGAGAAACACATCATGAATATTCACGCCGGCATTGGACTCGCAAATTCCAAGTAATTTAAATGTCACAACCAGCGTGTGGAAAGATCTGTCAGAGAAAATGAATCTTGATCACTAGTCATAACAGGGACGCGGCCTCCTCGGTGGTCCGCCGGCGGCCGGCCAGGGGCTCCGTCACAGTCCCAGCTCTGGGGGGACGTCTTTAATGCTGATTAGGGGAGGCGAGCGCTGGCTCCCGGGGGGCCTGGTTGGGTGCCCTGCACCCCTCTCTGCTGTCCCTTGGGCTGTTCCGGCATCCCCGGCAGCGGAGAGAGGCTGCCGCTGTCACCTCGCCGAGGACGCAGGCAGGCCACTCCGGGCGGGAGGCCACCACGCTCAGAGAGCCACTCGGCCTGGGGCCTCCGCGGGCGCGGGGCGTTCCGAGCTGGCTGCGCAGACGGGACCGTGGCCAGCTGCCGCGGACCTGTTGACGCAGGAAAGCCCTGTGGCTGCCCCCACGGATGGCTTTTGTCACTCATCCTAGTTTTCAGAGCTAACTTGACCTCACGGCCACCCTCTGGCGGGGGCTCCTGGGACTGTCCCCACTGACGAGGCAGGAGACTTCCGACAGGGACGCTGTGGGCCAGACACCCTGCCGTGAGTCTGTGCTGATCCCCAGCACCCCGTCCCCGGGGCTTAGTTCATCTGAGACGGCGTGACGGGGAAGACAAGACGGTGCCGCCCCCGGCCACGCCCTGTGGGCCTCCCACCCCATGGAACCCGTGGCACACTTGGCCCCGGTCCCTCACGCTCGGGAGCAGCTGCAGGGGGCTGCAGAGCGGGCCTGTGCCGTTTCCGGAAAGCGTGGCCTCAGACGCAGGTGGTCCGGCGTCCCCCTGACGAGCTCACTGCCTTTCACGAAGGGGTTTCCTGCCCCTTTGTTCTTGTAGGAGGGCTTCAGTTCCTGGCACAACGCTTTCATGGGCCGTTTTAAATGTCCCGTGCACACGTCCTGTTTTGGGGGGAGCTGGGGGCTGGGGGGTTGTGCAACTCTCTCCCCCATCCTCGAAATCATCTTCTGAAACTCTAACTGCCCCTCCTCCTGGGGGGCGGACGGTGTCAGAAGGGGACCCCCAGCAGGTGAGCAGGCTGTGGGCACGGTTAGCGCCGCTTTCCCAAGACGCCGGAGGGTCGCCTCGTCCCCCGTCCGCCCCGTGAGGGCACAAGTGGCGGCCGTCTGCAGCCAGAACCCTGTCTCGGCCCCCAGCACCCAGAGCTGTGAGAAGCGCTGTACTGTGTGTGAACCTCTGGGGCTGGGCCCTTAGTCACAGGGACGCGAGCGGACAGCCCCTCATCTCTCGGTTCATTCACGCAGGAAGCCCTCAGGGGCTCAACGGGCCAGGCTCTGCCCCCACGCGGCCGGCTGCGAGTGGGGGACAGCGACGCGCCCGTGTTCAGCACAGCAGCTGCGTGCCGGCCAGAGCAACGCCGGCTCTCACTCCCGCCTGGTGCTCCGGCCACACCGGCCGGCTCGCCAGGGCGCCCAGGGGAGAGGACAAGCCTGCCGCCGTCTGTGCCGGAGAGGTCAGCCTGTCCACACCTGGAGCTCTGAGCAGTCCGGCACCCGCCAGCCCCCGGCAGGTACGCAGGTCGCCCTCACGGCGGCAGGTGACAGAGGTGGACGCACCGGGGCAGTGCCAGGCAGGGACGGCCGGAGCCTCTGCCCTCTACGGTGGCTCACGGAGGTTCAGCTCGGTCCCCAGTTGGCAACCAAGACCCAGCGTTGCTTGAAATGCTCCCAAGTGTAACAAATGTATAAATTAGTCTTTTGACAAACACCTTATTAGGAAGGAGATAAAACTCCCTTCACGGCTGGAGGGACAATGCAGCGGGAATGGCCCTGGGATGAGAGGCCGGCTCCGGAAGCAGCCTCCCCACAAGGCTGAGTGGACTCCGCGGGCGGCCTCTGTCCTGCACGGGGGACAGTGACCCCATGCCCCATGCTTCCCAGGTAGGCCAGCGCTGGGACAGCTCTGTTGGCAGACGTACAACTACTCAGAGCCACTCTGTCCATCTGCTCTGTCCAGTCTGTCCCTCCGCTCCGCCCATCTGCCGTAGCTGCTCTGTCTGTCCACTCCATCCGTTGCTCCGTCCGTCCGCTCTAGCCGCTCTGACAGAGACTAGGCACCTCTCAACAGCGGACGTGTGCGCCTCACAACTCCGGATGCTGAGGTCCACGACAGGAACGCAATGGCAAGAACCCAACTCCCCGATCGCGATGGTGGTCTCTCGCCGTGTCTGCACGCAGTGGACAGGGCGTAGCAGCTCCTGGGGTCTCTGTGACGAAAGCTCCCGTCCTGTCCCATCCCGTGACCAAGTCACCCCCAAGGCCTCACCTCCTTACACCACATCCTGGGAGCATGAGCCCAGCCTGTGAAGCTGGGGACACACCGTTCAGTCTGTGGCAGGATCGCCCCCCCGGTCGCGTGAGGCGAGCGCACCCCTAAGGCTGGCGTCAGGGTGAAGGGGGACATGCACGGGACGCTCGGGCCGGGAGTGCGAAGCGGGGAGGCGCTGCCCGAGAACCGGCGCCCCAGCGATCCCTGTTTCGGGTTCGGATTCATCGTCGGGGATCCGGTCTACGCGCCAGACTTGGCCGCCGTGTTCGACCGCCATCCGGACCGCAGAGCCTCGCCTCCAGCCAGCAGAAACCAGCATGGCCACGACAGCCCACGTACTCGCTGGGGAAAGTCTGTTCTGAAACACGGCGCTTCCGCGGCAGACTGAGGTTCCGGAGGCGGCGGCTCTGCTCAGAATCCCGAGGGCCACGGACGAAGGCGGGAGGCCGAGGCGTCCAGCCCCGCACCGTCGTGAGACATTTCCGTGCTCGAGTGACTTCCCTGGTTCTGCATGAGCCGAAGCAAAACAGGAACCTGTATGGGAGCTCAGCGCACACACACACACACACACACACACCCAGACACTCATGCACGTACAGGCACGCGAACGCCCCAGAAGCCAGCTGAGGCAGGAACCAGCGTTGGCTGATTGCAGGGATGGAGGCCCCTGAGCTGCCAGCCCCGCACAGCCCTCACGGGACCAGGCGCCCCCGCCCCACCCGGCAGCCAGGGGCTCCCCCGTCTGTTTTTGCACTTGAGTCTGAGCCCCAACAGAGAGCTGGTTCTCCTCTTTTGAGGCTGAAGGACGCGCTGCTGCTTCTTCAAGAAGTCAGAGCCGTGGAGGAGCCTCTCTTCACGGGAAATGAAAACGAAAAGAAACCATCCCGGTCCTCCTGCGCACCCGTCACCCAGCTCCGTGGCACCGCCAGGGGCAACACACCACAGCCCTCATGAGTCGCCTTTACAAAACGCCAGGTTCCGGGCAGGACGGCCCAGCCCGCGGCACACGCGGGTCCCAGGGCTCTCCCTGCCTCCTTGGGGCGTCTCGTCGGCACCGGCGGGTGTATTTTCCTTTCTCAAGGGGTGTTTCTCTCCAAAGAGAAAATTTCATGGTGCGGCCCATGACTCAGGGAGCACACGGTGCCTCCGCCAGCTTCTGCCGCGGCGCAGGACGGCCCACGGCCGTTGGCTCCAGCAGGGACACCGCCTGTCTCCTCCAGGCGGCAGCCGGGTTGGCTCAGCCGGTCTGAGCTGGGCGCAGGTCTGCGTCTGCTGTCATCTGGCGGCTCCACCGGCCGGGGTGAGCCCGAGACGGCCTCCCTCTCCTGTCTCAGTTTGGGGCTGGCTCTTGCCTGGGCCTCGCTGTCCAGGAGACAAATCAGGGTTTCCGCACATTGTGGCAGCCACATTCTGGGGGAATGAGAGCGGAGAATGTGAGCCTGGCTCAGAAGGCTGCATTTCCACGGCACGTCCCAGGTCCCAGCCAGGCCAGCAAGGGGGTGGGCCACAGACTCCCTGTCTCTGTGGGAGGAGCAGCCAGACATGTTGCAAAAGGTGTGTGTCCAGGCTGCGGGACACCATCAGCCGTCTTGGAGGACCCTCCTGCACGGGCCACCAGCAGACGAGTTCATGACAGTCTTGGTAGTGGAGGGACCCATGACAGTGCCCCATGGCCTGGCCCCAACCGCAAGGCTGGGGCCACCAGTGACAATTAAGGCCAACTCTCAGGAGCCCTGGAGGTCCCGAGGATGGCAAAGGTGCTGGTGGGCAAGCGTGCCACTTCGGGGCATATGGGGACTGGTGGCAGCTGGTCTGGGGACAGAGCAGGCGTGGGGTTTGTGCACGTTGGTCAGACACGTTGGTCAGATGTCCCACAGCCCAGAGGGTGGCCTCCAAGGTGTTGTTCCGGTTGTAGGAACGTTCTTTCTCTGCTCAGTCCCCGAAAAGCTGTGGGTTTTCCCAGCAGTTTCTGGTCAATAAGACTTTGTCTCCAGGTGGCTGAGTTCACTGGGATAACAGCAGACCGGCCACGAGAAGCTGAGACCCCCAGCACTGACGCCCAGACTGACCACTGCACGGTGACCACATTGGCACCTTCGAGCGTAGTCTGCCCACTGGCCCGGCCGGCGCAGGAAGCAGGTGCCTCGACAGAGCGAGCCGAGAAAACTCCTCTGACTGTGTAGGGCTTGATCGACAGCAGCAGATCGCCCCGAAGGGTAAATGCCCCGGACGCTGCACACCGGGGACGGGGCTCCCAGAGCCCACAGCGAGCCCCCGCGTCAATAGCAGGAGATCTGCGGCAGCGGCAGCGGGCGCGGGCCCGGATCCGGGGCGGCCGCAGCCCGTCGGGGTGTCTGGCGCGCGTTGCCACGGCAGACGAAGGCAGCGCGTTTGCCCCCTCTGCCCACCTCTGCCCGCACCTTCCCGCCTGCCTGGGCTCGGCGGGAGGGCACCTCTGAGAACCCCAGGCTGCGCTTTCTCTGACTCCACCAGAGCAGGACAAACCCTGTTTCACCAACGCCTCGTGCGGGAGTTGCTGCGGGGTCGGACGCTGACAGCCCGCAGACGGCTCCGAGGGAAGGCCTCCGGGAAGACCAGGGAAAGCCAGGGCGTGACATGTCGCACGAGAAAGAGCCTCGCCTCGTCGCAGAGGCCGAGGGCGCCGTGGGGGAGCCTCTAGCCTAGGAGGACATGCGAGTTGAGATGCCGCGTGGGGGTTACTAAAGCGGGAGGAGACGCGCCTCCGAGGAGCCACTGTGCAGCCCGAGAAGCCAAGAGTCTCCCTGGGGTCCCTCCTGGGCTCACGCTGACTGCCTCCTGCCTGCCACTGTCCCCACACCCGCCTGTCCCTGGGTCCTGCCTCAGCCCCCCAGTTTCTCCCAACTGTCTGCTGCACCGTCCCCGTGGGCACCGCTCTCTGGGCCCGGGTCCCTCCTTGCCCCCCGGCTCTACCCGGTTTTTCACCCCCTCCTCTTGCTTCTGCGACAGCCTTTCGTAATGCGACCCCCACCCAGCCCCCGTGGGCCTGAGGCCCACCTCCTCCCCCCCATCCGTGCCCCTCATCTCTCGGGGCTCTGCATGAAGATTCCTCCTCCAGAGAACGGCCCCTTGTCTCCACCGGACGGCCTCATGCTCGCCGCCGAGTCGTGCACCTTCCCCGTCCTCTGCACCCACCTCAGTCTGCGCACACTGCCTTGCACACAGCAGATGCTCCGTGAACACTCGTCAAGGTCAGATAAGGAGGACCTGGGCACCTGGTGCAGAGGACGGAGGGTGGGCTGCTAAACCGGGGGACATAGGTGGACACAAGGGAGGGTGCAGCCCTGGGTGCTGAGACATCGCAAGCGGAGACGCCAGGGCAGGACGTGGGGCTGCCCCAGGCTGGGGCTCCCGAGCTGGGAAGGAGCTGCTGTCCTGGGCCTGTGTCCAGCTGATGGCCTGAGTCCCAGGGAGGCCCCGCTCACAGCCTGGTCCCCTCACACCACTTCGGTGGCTGCTGTGCTCCTACAAGAGAAAGGGCTGCCGGTTCCCCGAGCGCAATACCAGGGAATCTCGGCAAACCCTCCCACTGCCTGTCTCTGCTCTCGGGAGCAAGGCCTCCCTGGAGCCCATCAGCCCCTCTGGCCCTCGGGCTCGGAGCACCACCCACGGCAGAGGTCCATGGCCCAGGGTGGTGGGGTCCTTCCAGCAAACCACCCTTCTGACCACGGGAGCTGGAGGCCACAGACCACATTTGTCCTGGTCCTCAATTCATTTCCAGCTTGGACCGTCCCCGTTCCTGAGGACCAGGGTCTTCAAGATGGACCAGCCCACCCCCGGCTTTACCGGCAAGAAGCAGGCCCGGCCTGAGAATAGATGAGCTCAGGCCGTTGGGCCCAAATCCTGGCTGCTTTGCTCTTTGGTACCTAGAATCAGAGAGCTGGGCCCCTGTCACCGCAGCGGCCGGCTCTCGCACGGAGGGCGGCGTGTCTCGGGTCCGTCAGGCCTCTTTACTGTTTCACAGTCCACGAAAGGAGGGAAGCAGAGTGAGGCCCCGTTGGTCACATGGTCGTGTTCTCTCGGGGGTGGAAGGAGGAATGGTCATCGGGTACCCTGCTCTGGGGTAACCGGGCAGTGGGCGCTCCTGCCTAGCTGAGGACTACAACCCTCGCTGAGTGGGGCTGGGGGGAGCCGTGGCAGGGGACCCCGCCACCGTCTCTGAGGTCACAGCTGCCCTGGGTGGAGGCCCCAGTGGCCACCTGGCAGGGAGAGAGTGAAGCATTGCCGCTGGGAGGGAAGCCAGAGAACAGGGTCCCCGCCGGGCCCCGGAGTCATGTGCAGCCCTAGTTGGGCTTGGGGTGTGGGTGGCCCCTTCCGGCCCTCCTCCCTCGCACTGGCCACCCCACTCCGGGTCCACCATAATCAGATTCACCTAAATCAGGGACAGAGCGTTAATTCTATTGAAAGGAGCTGGGTACAGACCAGATGTCCACGGGAGCAGTGACCAACTCTGCCGGGGGACAGTAATTTGAAATTGGGAAGGAACAGGATATTTGCTGAACTGCCCACACAATTACATGGCGAGAAAACACTGGAGGTCATGGGGTGCAGGTCCATCTGCTGGCGACGCCGGGAGCACAGAGAATAGGGCGGATGTGGAGGATGGTCCCCCGCCAAGCCCTGGCTGTGCACAGCTCTCCTGACCCCGCTGCTGAGGTGCCGTGGACGCCTGCTCCTGCTCTGGCTCGGACTCCCCGCCCCACAGCACAGGAGCTCCCCGTCTCACAGAACCCCCCAGACACAGATGAGGGACCTGCTGAACTGCCTTGACACCCACTCGCGCCAGCATCCGCGCGTGGCCCCCCACCCCACCTGGGTCTTGAGGGGGACCAGGTCCCACGTTTTCCTGGCATGGAGCAGAGCTTCGATGCCCCAGGGTTCTGTCAAAGGCACATGCAAAATCCCCAGGACGATCTGCAGACTTGGCATGACGTGTAATCCCTTGGAGTCTAATTAATTCCCTGCACATTAGAAAAATGCATACTAAAGGCTTAGCAAACCTGATCAAATCAGCAACTGTTTGACTTCTTACGAACTGGGAGCCACCCCACAAGACAGACTTGGTCACCACAAGAACACCGTCGCCATCACGGTGGGAGGGGCGGGGAGGGGCGGGGAGGGACGAGAACCGGGCACGCCTCACGTGCTCCATGGTCTCTGTGTGTCAGTGGCCACCAAGGCACCCTTCTGTCCCCCTCGCAGGCACAGAAGCGGGACCACGCCGCAGGGTTGGCCAGCCACGCACCTGCTCGCTGCTCACTACTCTGCCGTCCTTGTCAACCCGTGTGCTGCTACTTAGCAGATGATTTGAACATTCTCTTGGGCTTTTCAACCAACAGATATTTGAAAACATGGCAAACAGGCCTTCAGCCCACAGCCCTGACAGCTTGCCGCACTGCACAGATGGCTTCCGTGTGGTTTCGAGAGGCGCCAGCTCGACCGAGAGGCAGCTCGCCACCCCAGCTGCTGTGGAGGCTAACGAGCCCCCAACTCTGAGCCAGGGCCAGGCCTCGAGTGCCCCTCCTGTGTACTCCCGGGGAGGGGCCATCCTGCTCCTCCTGGAGGAAGGGACAGGCCTATTGGGAAGCAGTTTCCCTAATCTGATTGAGGGTCTCCCGGCAGCCCAGCTGGAGCCAGCGCGGCAGCACAGCCGGGGGCAGACAGGATGCGGCTCGGTGCGGGGGGCCGGGGGGGGGGGTCCTCCAGATTCACTCCCAGACTGCAGGGCTGCGGCTGCAGGAGGGGCAGGCAGGGTTGGGGGAAGACCTCCCCCACAGGTCACACAGGTTACAGGGGCGCCCCTGCCCCTCATCAGGAAAAGAGACAGGGTGGAGTATTCCTGAGGGTGCCTGCTCCTAGCTGGCTTGGGGTCTCCCCGAGTCCTCCCCACCCCAGCCCAGCCCAGGTCCACCCACCGCAGACCATGACCTCTGGTTAGCCCACCCCTGTCCCCAGAGCAGTCGCCGGCTTTGGTGTCGCTGTCCATGGTGCTGAAGCCCCAGCTTCCTGGGCTGAATCATTCCCTTCCTGGGAGTCCCCAGGAAGTCTGGTCCCTCCTCTCCCAGAAGATCCAAGCCCTAGGGGACCACGGGGACCATGGTGGAGCAAAAGGGAGAGCAAGGAAAGGAGAGAGAAATGGGCAGAGGTTCAGCCCGGAGGGCTCAGCAAGAAGTCATGAGTTTTGGACTGGAAATTGTTCTCAGAAATCCATACTCACCCCAAAACAGTGTCCTCCCTGGGCAGTTGAGGACAGGGCTTGTGTCCAGCAAAGTTTCACGGATAAAGACAGAGTGGCCGCCTGCTAGTCCGGCCATTGCCCAAACCCAGGGGACGCACGTTCCTTCCATGCACTCCCTGCCTGCGAGGCGGCCCGGGAGGCGGGAGGTGAGTGCGGCAACTGTGGGTCGGACAGGGTCGGGGCGTGTAGCTGGGTCTGGGCCGCAGCTTCTGTAAAGTGAGAACACCGACAGAGTCCAGCTCGTCCATCCAGTGTGCCTATTCGATGAAGGACGTGCGGGGCACTGCGCTTGCTGTCTGGCTCGCGACAAGCTCTCCGTCCATGCTTAGCTGACGGCTGTGTGTCACCTGGAAGGGGAAGTTGGAGGCGCTCACGGTGTCCTTGTTACATCTGCTTACTAGAGCTGGCAGTGTGGGAAGGATGGTGGTCGGTGAGCTCTGCGGCCGGAAGCAGACTCCTGACCTGTGGAGTCCTCCTGCCTGGGTGGCCCTGCAGACACTAGACGTGACTCATGTGGCCTCTCCAGGTCACACACCCCATCCTCTTCTGCCTGTGGGCTCAGACATGTCCACAGCTCCTCCCCAGAAGCCCAAGCCTGGGGCCAGCGCTGACCCACAGTGCAGTGTGCAACTCAACACTGGTCTGTCTTGTTTCCCAGATGTGTGTCCATGGGAAGGTGTCCTTGTTGGGTGGTGGGTCCCAGCAGTGTCTGCAGCGTCAAGGGGCTTGTTGGATGAGGAATGGAAGATTCTGGGCTGTGTCACCTTGAAGGACCCTTTTCTTGTCTTTGGTCCACCCCTGAAGTGAGGACATACCCACTGAGCTCCGGTCCCTTGTGCCTCTGACCCTTCCCAGTCCTGGGGTGGGAGCATGCAGGATTTCCATGTGACCATGCGGGCAAGGACCCCAGGCCCCTGTCACGGATGCACACATAGGAGAAGCAAACCACGTGTCCCACTGACTCCTGTGCCTTCAGTTCAGGAGGGCACGACAGGCGCCTCCCAGCCCTCCCCCCAGGTCAACCTATAGTGGCCTCCATTGGGGTTCCCCCTGGGAACGGTCTCCTTACTTCGCACTAGCTGCTCTGGGCTTGCTTTCTTCGCTCAACTAGTGTCCCGGCCCCACGCCCGGTCGGACTCATCCCTGACGCCAACAGAGCAGCTCCTGGTGTGGATGCACCGTGGCTCACTGGATGGCCGAAGGGTGGGCTCTGGTGCTCTTGCTGGGTTTTTGCTGCTCTGAGGGGTGGTGACACGCCAGGACTCTGGAATGACTCCCATCACTGTCCCTGCTCTCAGCAGCACCAGAAGAAGGAGCCTGGTGCGTGTTTGCTCGTGTGACGTGATTGCTGGGTCTGAGGAGGGGTTCTGTTCCACCTGGGGACCGACTGCAGGCTGGAGGCCACCCCTCTGAGCCTGGGCCTGGCGGCAGCCGCTCACCTGCCAAGCCAGCTGAGGAGGTCCCAGCACTGTCTCCGTTGGGGAGTTTGGACAAGAAGCTGAACCACCGGGATTCATCCCTTTCCCCTCACTACAGGCTGGTTGTTGAGCCTGGAAGCAGTGTGAGCCCAGGGCCCAGCTCTTTATTTAAATACACGGGGTGAAGTAGAGAGAAACAGGCCACTGTACTACACAAAAGATGGTTCTGCAGAGGAAGTGAGCAGTGGGCGTAGGTGGTTTGAAGGCAGAAGGAGAGGAGCCTCATTGGCAAAGCCCCTCGCAGACGGAGGGCCCCGGGGCTGGGCTCGGCTCCCTGCACCCCCCGCCTGCTGCGTGAGTCCCGCAGTACTGGGGGTCAGCCCTCCCTTCCGGCAGACCTTCTGTCCCTAAAGGCAGATTTCCTCTTTATTGCTTCCCGGTTCCACTCCGTCCCCTCACCCGATGACCAGTGCTGGAGCCAGAGACCAGCCCCGAGTCCGCAGACAGGGCCGGCCGTGCCAATGTCTCGGGCGTGCTGGCGCAGTCCCACACTGAGCGCCCCCCACCTGCTTCCTCGGCTGTCCCAGTAACAGCCCGGGCACCCCTGAGTACGGACTGCGCTCACAGCACTGAGCCGAGTGCGCATACTATCCCCTTTAGAAATGAGAAAGCCGGGTCTCGGGGGCCATTCGGGAACTGCCCAAAGCCACAGCTCACCGGCCAGTGCACAGCCAGGTCTGTCTGAGACCAAGGTCCACACCCCAAGCAGGCGCCCTTGCTTCCCCGAGGCCAGCCCGCCTCAGGAGTTTCCAGCTCGGGCCTGGGCTTCGGAGCCCAGAGGCCGGGCAGGGAAGGAGGGAGGCAGGAGGCCTCCACAGTCCTGAGCCTGGCGCTCAGAAGAGCTGTCCTCCCCCAATCAGTCGGAGCTGGCCAAGCGGTCAGTCAGGGCCATGGGGGATGGAGGACAGGCTCCGGCCTAGGGGTCTCTGGAGGCTCCGGGTCCACCTCAAAGCCGCAGAGGGAGACGGGGAGGGGCCAGGGGGACGGGCACACCTGCAGGTGCGGTGGGACAGGAATTTCTCCTGGGGCCGAGAGAATGTTTTTTTCCATCATTGATTTTTTACAGCAAAACTTTACAGCAGCGCCGGGATGACTATTTCCCAAATTCTGACAGCGGAATGTCTGTGATGAGAGTAGGCTTCCCGCGATTCTCCTGGCGGTCGCCTGGCTTTGATTTCCACATTTTCATCTTCACTCCATCCGGATTTTTGGTGTGGGATCTCTGAGCTACGGGACAAGCTTCGAGACCCCATTCGGATGGTCCTAAGGGGAATAAAGAAGCCTTTACCTGAGGAAGAACTAGAAGTCTGGCAGCGGCGGCCAGCGGCTGGACCCCGGAGCTCGAGCAATGCCCTGGGTGTCCTCCCCCTCGGGCTGGGTTCTTCCGGGCCGGGCTCCTCACGGGCTGGGAAAATGGTACCAAATCTGACAAAGGCATCTTCCCTCTCCGCCGCGGGCTCAGCAGGACAAAGAGGTCGTGGCTCCTTCCTGAATTAAAGGCCTGCTGGAGGGTGGGCCACCGCGTAGAGGGGTGGGCGGTTTCAGGGAAGCAGCGGGGAGGTCCCGGGAAGGGGACAGAGGCTTTCTGGCCGTCACCCACCCGCTCCCGCCTGCTTAGATGCCGCACTTGGCCTCATCGGGAGCCATTTCTGGCCTCTGCTGCGCCGCCCATCTCTTTGTCCGTTCATCTGTGCCAAATTGTTCTCGCAAATTCTCTGTTTCATGGGTGGGGTGGTTGATAAGTGGGTGGTAAGTTGACAGTACTGACCCATCGCTGTTCCTTTCCAGGACTTTCCTGGCCGCTATTACATTATGTCTCTATTTGAATCTTAGAATCAGCCAGTCTGTCCCCAGGCCTTCTGTGTTATTGGGACAAATGCGTGGGCCAGGCCCGGCACCCATCTTTCGTCCCCTGCCTGGGGAGGCCCCGGCTTCCCGCACCCGAGCCCTCCTGCCCTCCTGTGCTGACAGGACAGCATCCCCAGAGATTGTCCACGAGGCTCACGAGACGTGGTCCTGTTGGCTCATGGTGAGAGGGTGGGCTGCTCCCCGTTCCCAGAACCAGGAGGCAGGGAGGAGCCCCCAACCACGCTGCAAGCTTTGGCAAGAGAAGGCAAGCCCCAAGGTCATGTGTGCCCCCCAGGGCTTCCACAGCCAGTTGCAGTCTCGGTCTCCAGGCTGGAGGGGTGGGGGACTCGGGGAAAGACCCCTGCCCTCTAGCAGTCGGCGCTGGCCTGAGCCCACGATCAGGGCAGGCCTGCGGGTCAGGCCGCTCCTCGGCCCGGCCTTCAGCAGCAAGGGCCTGGACCTCTTCCAATGGGGAATCCATGGGGGCCTCCGAACAGACCCCAGAGGCCCCCGAGCTGGGCCCTGCCCACTGCTTACACCCCCACTGGCCCTTGGAGGTGGCCGTGTTTACCGCCTGTGCTCAGCGGGGTTTGGTATCTCAATGTTTTGACATTTAAAATCTGTGTTGGATACATTCATTCTGTTTAAATTGTGCCGGGCCGAGGTGAGTCACAGGGAATTAGTCTGTCTCCTGGGCCCAGAGCCGACGTCCTGCTGCACCCCGGCCCGGCTTCCAGCCCAGGAGCAGACCCAGAAACCTTCCTGGAGTGGCCTCTCTGCCCCTGTCACCTCCCCACTGGGAAGGGGCCCCACCGGGGAGCTGCCCCCCGGCTCGGCAGACACAGGAGAGAAGAGTGCCGGCGTGGGAGCTGTCAGGAACGCGGGGGCCTTTCTCTGCCTGTGGGTCCTCCCGTTCAGCAGGGCCTTGTTCCAGTGGAACTGGAGCTGACCCTCAGGCCACTGCCTCCTGGGAGGTCTCGTGGCCTCCCGGGTGGGGCCTGGAGCACCGTGAGGGTGGGCAGGCCCTCTGCAGGTCTGAGCTGGAGGTCTCAGCTGGCGTCTGCTCAACGGAGCAGGCATGGGAGTCTTCCCTGTTCTGGACAGACGCCCGACCGCCAGGAGGGCCCAGAGGAAAGCTGCCCGCAGCCAGGGCGGCCGCTGGGTCTGGCTGGGCTCTGCGTGTGTGAGCAGGACAGAGGTGCGGCCGTCCTCACCCAGGGGAGACCGTCTCCGTCGAACGATTGAGGGTCCTCGGGCTGCAGGCAAACCCGGTTAGGGGTGGCAAGAGGGGCTGCCTGGAGCCCGGGGAGGCCCCGTGCAGACCCCTGGAACTTCCCAGGGAGTCAGAGCTACTAGGCCGGAGCCAGTGCAGGCGGCCTCTCCAAGGGCAGCCAAAAGCCTCTGTGAAGGTGAAGTTCAAAGGGAGCCCGCAGAGCAGCTTGGCAGGGCCTGGGACGCGCCCCTGTGACTCCCCTGGCAGGCGAGGTCACCCAGCCCCTGCCCGGAGCAAGGGGCCACAAAACCTGCCCTGGGAGGTGATGCCAGTTTTAGGACCAGCCCCAGGGGATACCTGTTCCCCGTCACACACCACGGCCACCCCTCAGAGGGGCTGCAGGGATTGGTCTTAGCCTGGTGTCCTGGAAGGGCCTGGTCAAGTGTAGCCTAGCCCCTCGGACTGTCCGGGCCTCAGCTTCCCCGGATACAAATGATGTGGAAGTTAGAGGTGCTCGTGAGAAACTCTTTTCGAGGAGCTGAGGGGCCATGGGTGGGGCAGGAGAAGGGTCTCGCCTGTTTGTCCAAACATGGGCTGTCCGTATACGGGAGGGCTGCTGGGCTTGGCCATCCTGGAGGACAGCCCGGGGCTCGGGGACTGCAACCATGACGCGTTGTGTCCTGACCTGGGAACATCGAGCCCAGCCCTTCACCACAGCGAGGACACACCAGAGTTTGTGCCCCGCACTGTCGGTAGGCTGAGCCCTGTGCTGAGGGGTTTGCCGACGTGGCAGACGGTCTGGGAACCCTTCTGAGCCCGGGGTGGGTGGGAAGCCAGTCTCCCCCGGAAGACCAAGCACCTTCCATACTCCAGGTCCCAGCCTGGTGGGGCAGAGGGCGGGTGGTGTCCCCTCCACACCAGCCTGACCGCTGTCCTTTCCTGCCTCTGTGCAGATCAACACCTTCATGTCCTTTGTGTTCCCCATGGTGGTCATCTCCATCCTGAACACCATCATCGCCAACAAGCTGACCGTCATGGTCCGCCAGGCCGCTGAGCAGGGCCAGGTGTGCACGGTGGGGGACCAGCACAGCTCCTTCAGCATGTCCATCGAGCCTGGCAGGATCCAAGCCCTGCAGCACGGCGTCCGGGTCTTACGTATGTAACCTCTGGGCCCTTAGGGATGGGTGGCAGCCGGGGGCCAGCAGAGCAGCAAGCCTCATGCCCCCAAACAGGGCCGAGTTTGAGACCCCGGCAATGGAGCAGCCCCAGTAGACTCAGAGCCTGACTGCACCCACTCATCTGCCCGCCACCACCCAGCCATCTCGGTCCACCATCCGCCCACCCACCAGCGGGTCTGTCCACCCAGCCATCCCTCCGTCCACTCATCCGTCTTTCCATCCATCTCTCCCTTCTTCTGTCCGTCCATCCATTGACCCATCACCCATTAACCGTCCGTCCATCCTATCACTCACTCATTCACCGATTCCCAAGGCTCCCGAGTACGAACTCAGGGTCAGGCCGCTTGCTCTCACAGCCATGGGGCGCAGAGGTATGGGTTACCGTGTGTGCCGAGAGCCCGATGCTGGCTGGAGAGACGTGAAGTGCAACCCCCCAGACGGCGGCCCGCACTCTAATAAGGAAGCCTGAAGACCAGCTCTTACAAAGGGCCCAAGCCAGCCCCCTTCACAGGAGAGCGCAGGGTTGAGCTTGCGCTCTTGCGGGTCGTGGTGCTCCCTGTGGGGGTCCCTGGGCCTGGCTCGTGCCCAGAGGCGGCATCCTTGAGGAGGGCTCTTTCTCAAAACACCCCGCCCCCCAGTCCCCACTGCTGAAGCAGCCCCACCCAACCCAGCCCCCACCCCGACCCCGACCACCTACCTCGTGCTTCCCAGCAGCCCTCCCAACTGCTGTCATCCTGACCCCAGCAGACGGCCACCTGTCCCACAGCAGCCACTGTTTCTTGGAAGAGTCCCAGAGCTGCACCATTCAGTCTGGGAATATGACCCAGACCCCACACACAATTGTAAATGCTCTAGTAACCACATTGTTTAAAGAAGAAATAGATAAAATTCATTTACATAATTAATTTGGGCTAATATTTCCAAAGTCTTGTCACTTCGGCATTAGTCATGGTAATAGTATAAGAGCGTTCCTCAGCCCACAGTAACCTTGTGGCCAGTGACCAACAGGCTGTGTCCAGTGGTCAGCAACACCGCCTTCGCTTCCGCTGTGTCAGGGATAGGCTTCCTGGAACATTCCAGTGCCTCTGACCCGTCTCCTGCCGCCAACAGGTGGCCCTCCCATCATGGGGTCTCCCCCAGGCCAGGTCTCCTGGGCCAGACGGGTCAGGGCAGCCGCCAAGGGGCCCGGGCCTTCAAACCAAGCACCTGCTACAGGTTCCCCCCATGTCCCAAGATGAGGATACACCATGTCCAGGACGAGCTTCTCTTGACACCAGGACAGCCCAGCCAGCCCCAGGTTCTCCCAAGTGGCTTTTTTATTGCTTTCTTTTTCACTGTGGTGGAATGCACCTAGCACGCGATTTGCGGTCTGGACCGTCTGTAAGTGTCCGTTCAGTGGCATTACATAGGTTCATGCCATCGGTCTCCAGAACATTGTCATCTTACCAAACGGAAACTCTGTCCCCGTAAAACACTAACTCCCCGGTCACTCTTCCCCAAAGCCTGACAACCACCCCCTCCTCTCTGTCTCTATGAATTCGGCCACTCGAGGGGCCGAGGTAAGTGGGATCATCCTTTTATGCCTGGTTTATGTCTCTGAGCACGATGTCCTTCCGTTTGCCCAAGTCGTGGCAGGTGGCAGAACGTCCTTTCTTTTTAAGGCTGCGCATACTCCAGGGTCCAGACACACTGCGTTTACCCGCCGGGTGCGTGGACACCTGGACTGCTTCCGCCTTTTGGCCGTCGTGAACAGTGCCACAGGCGAACAAACATTGGGTTGAGTCCCTGCTTTCAATGCCTTGGGGATTATACCCAAGGGCAGAATTGTTGGCTCATAGAATAATTCTATTTTTAATTTTTGAAGAACTGCCATACTGTTTCCCAAAGTGGGTATTTTGGATACCCGCCGGACATCCAAAGTGGACATTGCATTTTGCATTACCACCAACCCTGCAGAAAGGCTCTCATTTCTCCACATCCACACCAAAAATCACCATTTTCTCAGGCTGTAGGCGTTGGTTTGTTTTATAGAGCCATGGTGGGTGTGAGATGGCACCTCATTGTGGTTCGGGTTTGGATTCGTCGCAGGGTGAGTGACGAGCACGTTCCCATGTGCTGAGTAACCACTTGTGTGTCTTTGGGAAAATGTCTGTTCAAGTCCTTTGCCCATTTTTATTTATTTTTTTAAAAAGATTTTATTTACTTGACAGAGATCACAAGTAGGCAGAGAGAGAGGGGGCAGCAGGCTCCCCGCTGAGTGGAGAGCCCAACGCAGGACTCGATCCCAGGACCCTGAGATCATGACCTGAGCTGAAGGCAGAGGCTTTAACCCACCGAGCCACCCTGGTGCCCCTTGCCCATTTTTAAACACATAATTGGGTTGTTTCATTTTTGCTGTTGCCTTTTCATGCTCTGTGTGTCCTGGATGTTAATCCCCAATCAGATGTGTGATGGAGTGTTCTTTCCTGTTCTGTGCATTAACTTTGCACTCTGTTGCCTGTGTCCTTTGGTCCTAAGCACTCACTGCTGGACTCAGTGTTGTCAAATTGGTGCCCATCATTTTGCTCCAAGAATTTTGTACTCTTTGCTACACTTAGATCTTTGATCCATTTTGAGCTAATTCTGTATATGGTGTGAGGTAGGGGTCCAGTTTCCTTCTTCTGCACATGGCTGTCCCGTTTCCCCAGTATTGTTTCTGGCACAGTGGTCTGGGCAGCCTTGTAGGTAATCGTCTGCCCATATTAGTGAGGGTTATTTCTGGACTCTCTGTCCCGTGGTCTCTGTGTCTGTCTTCAGGCCGATGTCCCACTGTTCCAACCACTGCCGCTTGGTGGTGGGTTTTGAAACCGAGACATGAGAGTCTCCAGCTTCACTCTTCTCTCTCAAGTTGTCTCAGGGGCCCCTCAAGCCTCCCCGTGGATCTTAAGACAGGTTTTTCTTTTCAGCAGGAAACACTGTCAGCATTTTTTTTTTTAAAGATTTTATTTATTTATTTGATAGACAAAGATGACAAGTAAGCAGAGAGGCAGGCAGAGAGACAGGAGGAAGCAGGCTCTCCAAGGAGCAGAGAGCCCCATGCGGGGCTCAATCCCAGGACCCTGGGATCATGACCTGAGCCGAAGGCAGAGGCTTTAACCCACTGAGCCACCCAGGCACCCCCACCGTCAGCATGTTGAGAGAGGTGGCAGAGTCTGTGTTAGCTGCGGGTGACGTTTTAACCGTGTTCAGTCTTCTGTGCGCAGAATAGGACCCATGTCTCTCTGTGTCTCAGGGGCCGTGGTCATCGCCTTCGTGGTCTGCTGGCTGCCCTACCATGTGCGGCGGCTCATGTTCTGCTACATTTCTGATAAGCAGTGGACCCCGTGAGTACTGGGAGCCTGGGGCAGAGCCGGGAGCCTTGGGCTGAGAGCAGCTCATCCCGCGGGTTGGCATGGGAGGTGGGGATGCTGAACAGAGAAGCTCAGGACAAGGGTGCAGGTCAGGGGTTCCCACGGGTTCGTGGTGTGGCCGCAGATGGGTGGGGGAAGGAAGGAAGGCCACGGAGGGACAGATGCCACGGGACAGGTTATAGCAGAAAAGGAAAGCAGACCCTAAGAGAGGGGGGATGAGACAAGTTTAGAGACGTCTGGAGAGCAACAGGAAGGGCTGGCTCTGCTGGGGGGGGGGACAGCTATGTGGGCGCCCTAGACCACCTCCACGCTGGGAAAGTTGCCAGGAGGACTCCCTGGACTCAGGGAGACCTACACCCTTGCTGTGCCCTGTCGTACCCCAAAGACACACGGCAAATCAGTAAAAGGAAGGGGTCCGGGAGACCAGGCACAGCATCCAGAACCCCCTCCCGGCTATCTGCCCTGGAACGAGCTGAGACCCCGTGTGAAATGCTGTCTCCCGGGAAGCTCGCCAGAGGCCCGGCACCCAGGGCGTCTGCTGGGGCCGGTCATGGGGGCACCCCTGGCTGGCGGGGGCCCAAATCCCAGACTCCCGGCGGGGAGGAGCTGCTCAGCATCAACCCCGCTGTTGGCACAGACAGTTTAGGCCCGGAGAGCCCCACCTCTCAGGACGGAGAATCCCTGAAATCCACGCTCCCAGACAGCGGCGAGGCTAGCCTGGCCAGCAGGCCCCTCTGAGACGGCAGCCCTGGGCCCACCATGTGAGCTTTTCTCTGTGCAGCTCAGAGCCCGGGGTGCAGGTTCTTTACAGTGACGCGGAGCTGGCGGGGAGGGCAGATTGAGGGCAGAGGAGGAGAAGGGCAGGGAGCAGAGCCCCAAGGTAAAGGGTTCTTGAAACTCAGGGCTGCCTGTTGGGAAAGTGGTGAGGGAGTGAGATGCCTGTGAGTGGAGGCAAGCAAGCTGAGGGAAAGTTATGCAGCTGCCCAGGAGGCAAGGAGGGGGTTCCTGCCCTGGCTGTTCAGTGGAAGCTGGGGACCAGCACGCCCTACAGCCCAGGCGTGCCAGGATTCTGCTCAAGGAAGGGCAGCCCAGGTGCCATGCAGGGAGAGGTGGAGACGGGCCCGGCAGGGCTGCCACAACCCGGCTGAGCCGACTGGTGCCAGCAAGAATGTGAGCAGAACGTCCAGCTTCTCCAGAGAAGCCAGAACCTGAAATTTACTAGGAAACATCCGCACGTCAAAACATTTACAAGGAGTTTTTACGATTCTTGTCCCAAGCCAGCGAGGGTCCGCGGCTGCGAGGCCGTGCAGGCCTGAGAGCCTCTCCCTCGTCCCCGCAGGTTCCTCTACGACGTCTACCACTACTTATACATGCTGACCAACGCGCTCTTCTACGCCGGCTCTGCCGTCAACCCCATCCTCTACAACCTGGTCTCCGCCGGCTTCCGCCAGGCCTTTCTGTCCACACTGGCCGGCCTCTGCCTGCTGTGGGGACGCAGGAGGAAGAGGCCGGCCTTCTCGAGGAAGACCAACAGTGTGTCCAGCAACCACACCTTCTCCAGCAACGCCACTCGGGAGACGCTCTATTAGAGCCGGGGTGGGGCCCAAGGAGGGGCCGGGAGAGCCGGGGAGGGGTGGCCACTGGGCCTCCCTGCCCCCACCCCCAGAGCTGGAATGGGGCTCAGCGGAGGCCTAGGACCTGGCGCCCACCCCCAGAGGCCCCATCTCTTTCAGCGTCTCCATCAGCACCCCGCACCCCTCCCTCCACACCTCTTTGAAAACCAGGAGAGATCGCTCCTCTCCCAGATCCAGAAAGGGCCTCTAATCAGAAGAAATTAGTGGTGGCTGAGAGGCAGCCTCCTTTGTTCCCACACCGCTGGGTGTCAGGACAGAAATGAAAGGCACCGGCCAGGCTGGGCAGACGCGGGGAGGCAGCGGCCCCGAGAGGCCAGGGCGCCGGGAGGAGCCTGGCTGGTGGGGCTGCCACCGCCCTCCGCAAGGAGAAGGGCGCGGGATGGCAGGGATCCGGACCCCCACCTCTCCAAGGGCGATTCCTAGGAAGCTTTGGTCTGCCCCGAAGGACAGCACAGGGGTCCCGTGGGTCAGGCACTGGCCAGACCCAGGCCTCCCCCTCCTCCCTGCCAAGACGGCCAGGCTCTACCCAGACGCCCGCCCACTGGGAGCTGGCCTGGATGTCTGCTTGGCTTGGCAGGGGCGAGGTCAGTCTTGCCTCCTGGTACCTGCCGTGCATCCCAAGCCAGGCCGTGTGTGCCCCGGTTGCATGGGTGAGCTTCCTGAGGGGAAGGGCAGGCTCCCTGAAGAGCAGAGGCCATGGCCAGGTCCCAGAGGGAGGCCATTGGTAGGGACTAGGCCACAGGTGAGGGGGAGGGGCCGTGGGTCCAGGCAGCTCCCTGGGCCAGCAGCCAGCATCATTTGTCACGGCCCCAGGCCCCAGGCCGCAGCCCCAGCCCCAGGCACCCGGGAAGGCAGGGGTCTCCTTGATCTGTAAGAGCTGGTCTCCAGACAGGATGGCCTCCTGGCCTTGCCCTAGAAGGTCCCCTGAGCCAGGGGGAGACAGATCCCAGAGGAGCTGCCCAGAACAGCGAGAGGTCTGGAAAATGAAATGCAGGCTTTTTTAAAGTAGGTTCTCACTGCCCTGAAGGGGGACTGTTAGGCAGATGGCCGTGAGCCTCCCTGACTCAGGACACAAGAGGCCTGGTCCGAGTGCCCCCACCCCAAAAATGGCAAGCTGGTAAGTCTCCATGGTGGCTTTGGATCTGGACCCCCGACTTGAACCCTACAGGATCCTTCTCCAAGCCACAAGACCTTTCCGGGCAGTCGGCTGAGCGCCGGTCCTTGGGCACAACCCAGGGGCCATCCGCAAGGGGAAGTAGGCCAGCCCGGACCTCACGCATAGGCGCCTGCTCCGGGTGGGCGAGGGGGCCACTGGGCCCTGAGGGGCGGGCAGCGAGCGGCCATCAGTTGGGCAAAGGCTGAGGCGAGGCCCAGGCGGTGGGCATTGGAGCAAGAGCCTAGACTCCTTCTGAGAGACCCTCAGACCCCCCTCCCCGACCCAGTGTTTGGCACCTCGGGCACACCTGCTACTCGGAGCCTCGGTTCTGCCCCCAACAAGTGCACGTGGCCGTTCGGCCCTCTTTCGAGGCTGACAGTGTGGGTCCTGGAGGACGCCGCCCGGAATGGACAGAAGAGATAGCTCCCCAGGCTGGGGGCAGAGTTGACGTGGGATGGGGAGCTCCCGCCAGCCCAGACCCGCCCAGACGCAGCTGGGACAGGGTCTGTGCTGTGGCCCCAAGCCCATTTTACTGTTGTGGTCCGCACGATCCCATGTCTGTGCCCCGTGCAGCCCCGGGGCATCGGCGGTTGGCTGCGTCATGCTGTAGGCCCTACCCCCAGCCAGACTCAGCGGCCAGCATGCCTGGTCACTAGTGATGCTGAAAGCCCTTCGTGTCGCTCACACGCGCTCCCAGTCCTCACCACCGCACCCTGCCATCTGCAGGAACAGAGCCCTGAGTGTCTCTGTAAAGGAGGCGGTGGCCG
Source organism: Mustela lutreola (assembly GCF_030435805.1). Lineage (NCBI taxonomy): Eukaryota > Metazoa > Chordata > Mammalia > Carnivora > Mustelidae > Mustela > Mustela lutreola. Next base: position 1,145,936 of record NC_081298.1, on the reverse strand, counting down.
CCGCGGCCGGCGTCTTCTGTTGGGGCTGGGGGACCTGCAGGCATCTGTTCACTCACTCACTTACTCAGCGGGCACGCATGGGCACAGCAGACAGCCCTGCCTGGGCGCTGGGGCCAAAACCACACAGACTTTGGCCACATCTCCCCAAGGCTGGGGGGACTGGGGACTGATTCCCCTGCTCTGGTCCTGCCCCCACCGTAGTGTTGAGAAGCAGCAGGAGAGGAAGGAATGTGTGCAGAAGAAAACCCCGTACACCATGGGGTCCCCTCGAGGCCTGACGTCAGGGAGACCCGCGTCCGTGCCGGCTGTGTGCCCAGCACCTTGCCTGCCCTGAGCCCGGTTTCTCACGCCACGGGCCGGGCACAGAGGAGGCCCCCTGGCGGGCATGCAGGGTCCTACGGGAGATACACTCAGCCCTCCAGCCCAGGAAACAGGGAAGCAAGTCAGCTTCCCCCCAGGACTCAGTGGTGGGGGGATCCCCTGGGGACCTACCTCTGACATAGCCGGCCCCGCCCACCTCCTCTCCAGCCTCCCCTGCTAGGCCGTTGCCTCTCACTCGCGCATCCCCGCGGGGCCGGCCTGCAGGACGAGCAGCATCCTCCCGGGCCGCGGGGCTCCAGGGAGGGCCCTCCGCAGCCCCCGTGTCCTCGACCGGAGGGGCCGGCTGGTCTCAGAACCACCATGCGCCCGGCGCGCCAGCTTGGAGGTCCCAGCCCAGCCCGTGTGCACGCAGAGAAGCTCCTGGACCCTGGGGCGGGGGGGGCACCGGCTGCAACAGCCTCTCTCGCCCAGCCCCCTGCATGGCCTTCCGTCTGTCCCTCCCTCGCTCCCCTGCTGGGTGCAGAGTGCCACGCCCACGCCCCCCTTTGGTCACTCACTGGCTGGCTCACCGCGGGGAGCTCCGCGACGCGGCCTCGCTGCTCAGCTCTGGCGGCCATGGGCACAGGCGTGAGGCTCCAGAGGCTCCGGCTCCGCCGCAGGCGTCTCCGGCCTCTGGTCAGCAGGGGAGTCCCGGACGCGCCTTCATTCCCAGGGTGAGGGCCTCACCGGCCAGCCCCAAGGGGTGCACTGACATCTCACAAGAATATCCAAAGGAATGAAACTCTAATGGTAGACGTTCAGGCCAACCAACGAGGGGAAAGTTGGGGGACAGTGGGCAGGCAGTCTGCAGCCCAGACCCCATGTCCGTGCCACCGTCCCAGGAGACCAGAGCCCTACGCCCTCCGGCAAGTTTCCTGAGCTTGGACCCCTGTTGCCCCTGTGCACAGGAGACGAGTCCCCCCTCCTGGTTCTCCTAGAGGCACCCTGGCCTATGACCATCGCTAAGCAACAGGAGGAGGGCTTGGGAGAGAATTTACACACTTGAAGGAAGAAAAAGACGGCTGTCAGCCTGGGCCTGCCGCTGGAGCCCGAGCGCAGGAGGTGCCCCCCCACGCCCTCCCCCTCCCACTGCCCCCCCCATGCCCCAATCATGATCTCAATTCCAGTTTTCATCAGAACTCCATGGAAACCAGGTCTAGGCTGAATTTATGAAGGGCATGACGCTGTAGAGGACAAGGGCAAAGCCAGGAACCAGAGTCGGGAAGGGAGGAACCCCGCGCTGCACGTTGAGGGGACACATGTGTGTGCACATGGGCACACACGCACACACACGTGCCCACACGCGAGGGCACCGGCCCTTTGTCCCATTGGGCCTCCTGCTGTGGCTCCGAGAGGCCCAAGGCCCAGCTCCTGAGGGGCAGACGCCCGATGCCTGCGTTCATCTCTGGGCAGAGCCATGTGAGGGCCTCGCGCTGCTCTAGGAAGCCCCTGGGGAGGCCCAGCCAGACCCAGAGCCAGGGCAAGACCCATCAGCTCAGCCCCAGCCACCCCGACCTGTCACCTCTGACAGGGCCCCTCCAGGGCGGTAGCAGGGACCGGTGCCTCACTCACCCTGTGGCCCTGGGAGCAGCCCGCTCACACAGAGGCCCCAAGGCCCACACCCCAGGTTTTATTTATTTATGAGAGAGAGAGAGGGAACACAAGCAGAGGGAGAAGCAGGCTTCCCGCTGAGCAGGGAGCCCCATGCGGGACTCAGTCTCAGGACCCCAGGATCATGACCTGAGCTGAAGGCAGACGCCTCAACACTGAGCCCCCCAGGCGCCCAGGGAGCCTTGTTCTCATCCCCAAGTACGGTTCTCGCTGTCTTGTCTCAGCTGGGAATTGAACAGGAGGCCCTGGGGCTGTCACTCAGGACACCGTGAGAAATGCCGGCCCCGCCTGCGGGGTCTCAGTCAGACCCTGCCCGCACCTGCCGATCTTGGCCTGCACGGAGCCGGATGCTCAGAAAATCTAACAAACTAACCAAGAAGCAAACATCCACATCCCTCCCTGTTTCTTGCTGGGGGGGCCACAGGGCCTCTCTCCACAGGGCCAGGGGCAGGGGTCGCGTCACTAAAACATGGCGCCCAGACGACCCAGACACACAAGGTGAACCCGAGGCAAAGCCGGACCCACTGTGGTATCCCCTGGAATGACAGGCCCGGAACGGCCGTCACCTGCACAGCTCAGCAACCCTCTGTCCCTCCGCCCCGAGCAGAGGGCGAGCAGCCAGGCACACGTGCCCAGAACATTCTGGCAAAGCATCCCTGTCAGGAAGCGATCCTGTAGGTGAGGATGGATGGTAGCCCAGGGGGCCACAGCCGGCCTGGGTGCAGCTTGGCGTGGCGTGAGTGCCCAAGTCCCCCGCCCCGAGCATCCCCTCGGGGACTTGCAGCTTGGCCAGAAGCCCTGAGGGGTGCTGGGGCCACTGTCTCCCGGGAAGCAAGAAGCTCCCCAGGACTCTGCCTCCCAACGTCCCATCCGGACCAAACTCCACAAAGGACACGTCTCGGTCTCTTGCCAGCCGCCCCTCAGCTTGGAGGTGCCCTGCACAGCCCCGCTTGCCTCCCAGGACCCACAGGTCCTCTGCGCCGCGGGCCGGTGGGCATCCCAAGTTGGGGGCTCCCCCTGCCATCACTGTGGGGGAGGGAAGTCCCCCGCCCCCAACCTCTGGGACTGGAGGCCCAGCAGCCTCCCACCCCTGTAAGAGAGGCGGCTCGGACGAGCACGTGAGTCGGAGTCCCCGGGTGCCGGACAGCGGGGGACGCTCTGGGTACCGTGCGCAGCCCGGGTGCCACGTGCAGGCTGGCCCCTCCCCTCCCCAGCCAGGTGCCCTCCTAGGATTGCCTCCCTGACAAGCGGGGGGGGGGGGGGGACACGCAGTCCCTTGTCCCAGGGTGGGTGAGACTCAGGGACTGGTCAGACCGGAGCTGGGAGCTGGGAACGGAGGGTCCCCCCGGCAGCTCCCGCCGCGCTCACCTCGCGCCTGGATCTGTCCTCGGGCGGTTCCGCCTGCAGGAACGACCCTGCTCTTTGCTCTTTGCTTTCCGTCCAGGGTGTTCTGCTCTTGGTGACCCGTGGGACAGAAAGTGCCTCTGGCTTCTCCTGTCCCACTTGGAGCTATAAATGGGCAACTTGCCCGTTCCACGTCCGACATCTTAGAGCCGGAGCCGAGTCCGCTCGCGGTGGGGCATCGGCGCCTTCCCAGCGCGGGAGACGATGTTCCGGACGGACACACCGGCGCGTGCGGATGCTCGGGAGGCCATTTCCAGCCCTTCCCTCTCCCCGGGAGCTCGAGCCCAGCCCGTCTTCCACTTCGCTCCTGCGCACCTAACCCCTTCCTCCCCACGGTGGGTCGGAATCTCCAGCCGCAGGGTTTGTGCCTTTTTCATTTCACTGCTACAGCCACACGCCTTCTGCAGCACCGTGCGAGTGCCCGTCCCTCCGGCGGCCAGCGCTCACCACGACACTCTGCAGTCCCGTGAAAAGAAGGTTCTGGGAGTGTGTTCTGTGACACTGTCTGTCTGCCACCGGCAGGTCAGAGGAAAATGGCCTCACTGAAGCTCTAGGATGAGCCATTTCCTGTGATCTGCACGGGGAGCCCAGCCCCCGGGTGCCTGACGCACACACTTGAGCACCTGCGGCCGCTGGCTTCCCCATCTAGGCTGGGGGCTCCTCAGGGAGCACAAGGGCTTCGGGAAAAGAAGGGAACCTGGACCCGGAGCTGCTTATTTGCACAGGTGAGGGGGACTGCAGCCCCAACCGACCCCTCCTGGTCCCACTGGACGTGACTCCTGACTCGCCCCTTCCAAGCAGAGTCTCACCTCTCAGCAGCGATTTCCCCGCCTAGACGCTCCCCGGGAGGGTCTTTGAGACCACGCTCACCCTCTCTGAGTGTTTGTGTGTCTTGTCAACGTGATATGTGCTGGCTCAGAAATACTAAATAAAATCATCATAATAGTAAGATATTTGGGCGTCTGGGGGCTCAGTTGTAAAGCCTCTGCCTTTGGCTCAGGACATGATCCCAGGGTCCTGGATCGAGCCCCGCATTGGGCTCCCTGCTCAGAGAGAAGCCTGCTTCTCCCTCTCCCCCTGCTTGTGTTCCCTCTCTCGCTGCGTCTTTCTCTCTGTCAAATAAATAAATAAAATCTTTGAAAATAATAAATAAATAAATACACAACGGCCGGCCAAATCCTGAAACGCTGACATTGCAAGGAAGCTTCTAGAGAGCCATCTGCAGAGGCTGCCCGAGGTTATCCCGGGACTCCAGCCCCCCAGTCCCCTAGCCTGGGCCCCAGCCTGCTGAGGAGCTTCTTGCCGGTGTCACCCTCCGACCCCTTCCTGGTCCACACAGCGCCTTGGCTGCCTCCTTCCTTTTCACAGAGCCCAAGCTCCGCCGCGCAGGACCTGGAGCAAGAGTGGAAGGGGCAGGGAGGCGCCCCCACCCCCAGCCGTCTGGCTGGCTGTGCACACTTTCACTTTCAAGATGCAGGACAGTTTTCCTCGGTGATGAAGTGATACCTTCTCTCATGACGTGGAAGAGAGTGTCCCGAGGACAGTGTCCCCCTGGTCCCACCTAGAGGTGACCCCTGCTGGCGGGGGGCCCACTGCCCAGCCCGGGGCCATGCCAGCCTCCGCAGAAACATCCCTGGCCTGGACGGCGGCCGGTGCACTCTCACGTGCGCACCCTTGCGTGTCCCCACGCGGCGCTGCCCATCGCCCAACGGTGCTCTCTCCCTCTGCACACCGGCAATGCCATGCTTTGGACACAAAGTTCAAATAAATTTCTGATACTCAGCTGTTTCCAAAAGGGAAATGGTCTGTCTTATACAGAGTGAGGTCCCTGTCCCCGGAGTGCCCACGCAGAGGGCTCGCCGTGTCTCCACACACCTCAGCTGACCCGTGGGCGCTCAGACATGAGAACGGCCTTCCAGGTGTCCTGCCGGGGACACAGGGGGCCCGGCCTTTCTACCCCCCACTGAACAAGCCAGCAGGGGAGGGACAGGCACAGTAGAAGGGGGCGGGACAGCAGAGAAGGGACACGAAGACCCTTGCTGCATGCTGGTCGGCTGGATGGCCTCGTGGTGGTCACTAAGCAGGAAGGAAGTTCCTTTTCCTGGTGAGGAAATGGAGTCTGGGAGGGAGACCCAGCGGCATCCCTCAGGGTCGGCGGCAAAGCGGAGAACGCTCTGGTCTCCCAGCCACGGCCCAGAGTTCTCTCCACCTGGGACCCTCCCGCGCCCCTGCCTTGGGCTGCATTCAGCCCGCACGCCCCACGCAGGCGCCTCTTCTGGAGCTCTTCTCTGGGCGGCCTGTGAGCACAGCTGACCGCTGCTCCCACGTCATCTGAGAAGCCTGAGGGAAACGTGGACACCCCATTTCAGAGTCGTCTTGTCACCCTGGATGCCTCAGCCCCAAGGGAGGGGCTCCCGAGAAAACCCCGAATCCCCACCCAAATCCCCACCTCCCAACGTCCCCCAGGGAGTCCTGCCCAGACGGGGCCACCCGTGGAGGACAGAGCCTCCAGCCCAGCATGGAAGCAGAGCCCCCCAAGACCCCAGGCAGGCTGGTGGCTGTAATCCTGGGAGGCTGCTTGGAGGAGGCTGTGGAGAGGACAGCCTGGGCCGTGCTCCCCCAGAGCCCTCCAAGTACACGGAGGTTCCCATGGACAGATTTACCTGCGCCCTCCTGAGTGCCAGACCTGGGCTGCCTGGAGACCCTGAGCTGAGCAAGGTGGGCCCTGGGGCTGCCAAGGAGGATGGGTGGGAATCAGGGAAACAGAACAGGAGATGTGGAGATCGGGGCGGGCGCAGGCGGGGTGGCCGGGAGGAGCTCCCTGTCCCCGGGGTCGGGACAGTGGCCCGTGGTAGCAGACGGGCAGCCAAGGGCAGGGAGGACCGGTAGGCAGCTGGGGGCCTCGTCCTGCGCCTCTCGGGGCCGTCGGGTGGGGACGGCATCCGAGCCGCCCCAGAGCCCCCGCCCCAGCCTCAGGCCCAGCCCTGCCGATGGGACCCTGGTGTCCGACGGAGGGAGGCTCAGCGGGGGACCGGCACCGCTGCTTCTGTCCGCCCGCATCGATCACGGCTCTTGGGCCCAAATGACTCTAATCACGTTCCTCCTCCCGGCAGTCCGGCTCCTCCGGGCGTCCTTGTCATCCGTTCACATTAGAAAGTGACACGTCAGAGGGGCCTCAGGAGGGGGAGAGGCCTGCCCGGTCCAGCCACACCCGCGCGCCGCACAGAGCCCCAGCTCCTGTCTGACCCCGGCCCACCAGAGGGGACCCCTCCCGGCCCCCGAGCACCACTGGCTTCCCCATATCTGACTCTGGTGCCCTGGGGCCTCCCCCTGTCCCCGTGGCCCACACAGCCAACCCATGCCTCTGTTTCTGGGGCATCTACTCGAAGTGCCATGCCAGAGAAGGAACCCAGATTGGGGCCCTGGGGGGAGGCCCTGAGAGCCCGAACATCAGGCTGCCTCTCTGGGTCGGGACCCCGGGTCAGGGCTCTAGGAAGGAGCCTAGGAAGTCTCCTGTGGACCAGCTCCCTCGGAGCCTCCCCGCAGCCCCGGCCCCTCCTCACTGTCTGTTAATAGGAGAGGGAGCCGCCTGGGGGGCTCAGTGGGTTAAAGCCTCTGCCTTCGGCTCAGGTCATGATCCCGGGGTCCTGGGATCGAGCCCCGCATCGGGCTTTCTGCTCAGCGGGGAGCCTGCTTCCTCATCTCTCTCTGCCTGCCTCTCTGCCTACTTGTGATCTCTGTCTGTCAAATAAATAAATAAAATCTTTAAAAAAAAAAAAAAAAGTAGGGGAGGTGGCTGCTGAGAGGGAGTCCCAAGCAGTCGGTCACCCCGTCCCCAGCTGCTCCAGGAATCCAGCCTTGCCGGGAGTGGGCAGGAAATGAATTTTAGGGGTCTCTTTCCATCCTGTGTCCTGAGCCCCCCTTCCCCTGCCCCGACCCCAACGAGGTCTCACCCGGTCGGAGCACCAAGAAGAGGGGGAGACGTGGATTCTTGCATGACGAGGTGAGGTCTGCGACGGGACGGCCTCACAGTGGCCACGGTGAGGCCTGAGTCCTGGGAGGCCCCAGCCATGCCTCGGATGCCCCGTGCCGCTGCTCCCTCGCTCCCGAACCTGCCTCTCGCCCTCCGCAGCTCCACGGCCGGCCGCTGCCCCTCGGGGGCAGCCTCTGTCCGCGCCCCCCCGCACACCCCACTTCCCCAGAAGCACGTGCCAGGTTTTAGCCCTGTGATCTGGCTCCCCGACCATGGGTCCGGTGACCAAAGGCCGCATTTCCCCAGCGTGATGTCTGTGCTTACCAACCTCCTGCCGTGTCCCCAGAGAAGGAACATCAACACAGCCGTGTCCTGGGGGCCCTGGGGCTCTGGGGTGATCGCCAGGCTGAGAGCCATGATGGCTGGGGCCTGGACCCAGGGTCCCCTGTGCCCTCAGCACCCCAGGGCCCCGGACCAGCCCCACTCCAGGGGACCACGAGCCCCGCCTCCCCCCCCAGACTGCTGCTGCTGCTGCTGCTGCTGCTGCTGCTGCTGCTGCTACGAGGGAAGGACCCTCCCGGCCCCTCCCTTCCAGCCTCTCCTTTAGAAAACTAGGAACTGAATCCTTTCTCAAAGGCGTGCGCATTCCTTTGAGAGGTACGGAAATCTTTTTAAAAGCTAAACACGTCTAGCCAGCTTACAACCCAGGACTGTGTTTCTCGAGGGCCTGGAGCCACGTCTCTGAAACGGACCCCTCCAGGAAGGTGGCGTCCCTCCCCAGCCCGAAGGAGGCAAGGGCCAGACCCCCCACAGCTCCCTCCTGCTGTAAAGATGCGAGAGCTTGTCCCTCCTCCGAGGAAGTCAGCTCGCTGACGCGGGTGAGCACACAATGTCAGGTGGTTTAGGATGAACCGTGTGGGACGCACAGAGCTGCGAAGCCCCTCCTTGACAGCAAGCCAAACGTGCTGGAGAACGCACGTGCGACGGGTTGTGTGTTCTCGGTGCTCGAAAATGTGCCATATTCCTCTGTCTGTGGCCCCTCCTGGCAGGAGGTCTGTGAGACACACTGCCCGGTCCCCTGCATTCTGCGTTAGTGCTCATTCAGTCACCAAACCGTGTCCTTTCTCTTCCGCCTCCATGGGGAGGCCGATCCGGCTAGCAGACTTCGTGTTTAGCTCTGTTTCCCCCACAGGCCATGGGTCCGTCCGACGCTGGGGGCCCAGCCGACGCGGCCGCGCTCCAGCTTGAAGCTGATTGATTGTGAAGCCTTGACTTTCTCACACACCCGTGGACACGGCATCTTTTCCGCAAGGAGCCCACATGCCACCGAGAGAGTGGTATGTGTTACCCCAAGGTTTGATGCCCCTAAAAATAAAGGGAAACCCCGCACCACCTCCCTCAGCCCCAGAACACGCAGAGCGCACAGTCACCGTCCGTCCGTCCGTCCAGAAGAGCGCAGCAGGTGAGCGCAGGAACCATGACAGCAGTCAGCAGTCTGCAAGCCCCAGGCTGAGCTCACGGTTCTTCAAAGGCAAGTGCCTGTAGGTGACTTTAAATGACTTTCCGTTAATTACTTGCCAGGGAGCCCAAGACAGCTCCCCAACCTGCAAGTCTGCATGTGAGTCCACCCTGGGACTTACGGCACAAAGAGGGCCGAAGCCGGTGCTTGGAAGCACCCTTCCCCCGCTGCCCTTGAAGGGCTCCCAGAGGCAGCCCGGGAGGCTGTTTCTGCCCTCCCAAAGGGAGAAGCCTCCAGAACGTGGGCAAACAGGTACGCCCCCGCATCTGACTGCAGCTTTGCACTCTCCCAGGTCAGGCACAGACACCCCTGGCTCCGGCACAGGCTGCCCGTGACCCGCGGGAGGCAGGACATCCACTCCTCGGTCCCCGGGGCCGGTAAGAGTGAGTCTTGTTGCTGGCAGCACGCAGGCTCTCTGCAGATGGGGTTAAGGTCGTCACCAGTAAGGGAGAGAGAATATCCCGGATTTCCAGGCGGGCCCCAGTCATGTGAACCCTTCAATGCAGAGAACCTGCTTGGGCATCTCCAGAGTGAGGATGGGAAGTCTGAGAGACCCCAAGGTGAGAAAGACCCCACTGCTTTTGCTGCCTTTGGAGATGGAGACAGAGGCCCAAGCCAGAGTGACTGAGGACCTCCTCCGACTGTGGCCAGAGGGGACCAGGGACTCAGTCCTACAGTCATGGGGACCCGAATCCTGAGCATGTCCTCTCCCTACAGGCGCCCTCCAATTTTGGGAGCTCTGCAGCCCTCACCTGCCTTGTGCTAAGCAGGCGACATACAAGACCTGAGCTGGGGGCCACAGGCCACATGGGGCATGGGCTCTGTCTTCAAGGCATGGGCCGGTCTGAGCTCCCAAACCAGCAAGGCCCTACTCTCTGTGGCATTCTGAGCACTGTTCTTGAGGAAGATGGCTGTAGGGCAAGACGGGCCAGGATAGCACGGTCACTGGTGAGTGACAGGGAAGGCAGAAGGCAGACAAGGGAGCAGGACACTCGAAGCTGGCTGAACCCCCAGCTGGGCCCATGCCTTGCCAGCCCCTTCCCTCTGATGCTTCAAAATGTGGCTGTCAGCTACCGGGGCTAAGCCTCTGGCTTTCCCAGAAGGGCCTTTTACGCCCCTAGGGTCCAGCTGCGACACAGGCTCAGCGCTGGGGCCACTGGAAAGATTGTGGGGGTGCCTGGGTGGCTCCGTGGGTTAAAGCCTCTGCCTTCGGCTCAGGTCGTGATCCCAGGGTCCCGGGATCGAGCCCCACATCGGGCTCTCTGCTCAGCGGGGAGCCTGCTTCCTCCTCTCTCTCTGCCTGCCTCTCTACCTATTTGGGATCTCTGTCTGTCAGATAAATAAATAAATAATCTAAAAAAAAAAAAAAAACAACAACAACAACAAAGAAAGATTGTGTATGGATTGGCTGAAGGTGCTGGGTCCATTTCTTACTCAGGTCTAGGAGAAAGGATTTACTTTGCAGAAAAATGCTCCAGGTCATTTCTCAACAACATGGAGGGAGACCCCTGTGGCAGATATGCCGGGTCTGTGGGTCCTGGAATTGAGCCGGTTGTGTCAAAATTGCAAAGGAAACAGTTTGGTCCAACATCTTGGCTTGGCCTGTGTCCACCACACTAGGAAGCTGGATGCCTTCCCGGCCTTGGTCGGAGTTTCCTGGACTTGCCACGTGAAGGCTGCCAAGCTGATTTGACACAAGTGGAGCCCCAGACATCACAGAGGCAATCGTTCCCAACCTCACAATCAGATGGAGAAAAGAGAAGGCTTCAGGGGAAATCAAGGGTCCGTTTTTATGGGAAACAGAATTCTCCATGGCCAAGAATCAGGATATTGGGGAAAAATGACACAGACAGAAAAATATTTGTGTCATTGACCACGATGCTGCAAAGCTGCAGGCAAACTGGGTTGGCCTGGACAGTGCAGTGCTGAGGGGGAGACACAGCTGTCAGATACGCTGGACGACGGTACGAAGCGGAGCTCCACGGGAGCGCCCCGAGGCCTCGGGACAATGGGGCCTCCCACTGCTTCTGGGGACACCCGCCTCAGCCTTCTGACGCTTTTCTTCACTACCAGCGTGTTACGTTCTCTTACCGGTCTCTCTTCTCTCCAGCGTGAGCCGTGTTCACTGCTCAGTGCCTGGCACATAGAGAGAGGGGGCACCCCTTAAGTGTTTGAGGGACGGACGGACGGACAGACGGACGGACGGTGAAGGAGCTGTACAGGGCACTACAGGAAGAACCCACTGTTCTTTGCATGGATTGTCCTGTCAGCAGAGAGCCAACATGAGGAAGCTTCTTCCCTGTAGAGCCAAAACAGCAGCTAATAACAAGGGCAGTCTCTGCCGAACTTTGCCGCGGAAATTTCCATTTGGAAATTAGGATTGTGCTGAGTCCAGCAGCTACGCCACGGAGATGGACTGAGCAGCTGTGCCCACGGAGATGGACTTCAGGGACACGGTGCTTGAGCGCACACATCACCATTAGAACTGTCCGCTAGCAGCCTCAAGTCGGGGTGTGACAGGGATACTCCCATAGAACACGAGGGTGGAAAATCAGCCATGGGCCAAGCCCCAGACTCCCACACTAGGGAGCCCTAAATAGGCCCAGCCCAGAGGCTGGAGATCCAAGCCCTTCCCACCACTCTATCTGCCTGATGCTTCTAGATGGTTCCTCCCTTGGTTAGGGGCTTCACATTGAGGGACCTCCCACCTCTGGCCATCCCAGTGTCGGGGTCGGGGGACTATGCACCTCTGGGCCATGACTCGAGCGGGACAAGCAAGGCCTCCAAAGACGAGCGTGAATTCCTCATCACTGACAGCGGAGGCGGGGGAGGGCAAGGAGGAAGGAGAGGGTAAGGAGGAAGGAGAGGGTGTGGGGTGCCCAGGTTGGCAGCAGCCCCCAGCACCCAGTCCAGGACCAGGTGAGGAAGCAAGTAGCCCACCCTGGGCTCTGGGCAGCCTCCTCCCCACTTCCTCTGGGGAAGCTCCTGACCTAGAAAATCAGGGAATCCTACCCCCCGCCCACCAAAACCCGGGGCCTCGGTCTGAGGATGGTCTGGTGCCCACTTCATGGGGCAGTGTGATACGGCAAAGTCTTGTGCTTATAATCACTCCCTGCCAGGGAGGAGGGAGAGGCTCTGTGTCCCACACGGGGGATCTCAGGGACCGGGGGGCCTGTGAGCAGCGCCTCTGAAGCTGCGAGGGCAGCTGCCAGGAGTGGGCTTCTTCCCCGAATCCTCCCCCTGACCCGGACACAGGCCCAGACGACCCAGGGTACTCCGAGGGACCAGCAAGAGGCTCCTTCGGGGGTTGTGGACAATCAAGTTCTGGCCCAGAGCCAGCAGCAGAACCGTCACCTGCTACGCTTAGACCGTGGTGGCCCCAGGGAGAGGCCGGCAGGGAGTCCCAGAGGAAGCACACAATTTCCTCTCCACACGCCAAGCCTCCCTACATAAAACCCAAGAGCTTTACCCAAGCCAGAGGCATCAGCAACAGCAGCACGGCTCTCCAGCTTGGACTGCCAGAAAACCGCATGTGCTCAGCTCCCTGGCCAGGAGCACAAACCACGCCGTCCCGTAGCGCCCCAGCGAGCAGGCTGGTGCGTGGCTCAGGGGACATGCCCGACCGCTGGGAGCTCTGGAATGACCCCGGGGCGCTGAGGGCAGCTTTCCAGGCTGAGGCAGCCCAGGCCCCGAATGACATCCCTGGCTTTGGGCTTAATCAGCCGCTGCTCAGCTCCACCCAGCCTGGAGCCCAGCTCCCAGCTTTGGCTCCCACCATCTGCCCCGGAAGGGGTGCTTGGCTCTGAGCCCTACTTGCATCATCCCAAGGCTCGAGGTCGTCTCGGAAAGGGCCGGCACTTCCAGTTTAACCCAGCATGAGCATGAGCTGCCCACTGGGACCTCACCCGCCTCAGAGATGAGCCAGTCAGGGGCACCCGCCTGGGCGGGTGCCCTGTGTGGGGACCGAGCACAGGGTCCGGGGACCCAGTGCACAGGGCTCCAGGGCAGGGAGCCCGGTGGGAGGGCTCTGAGCCCGAGAGGCCGGCTCCACACAAGGATTGTAGGGCCTGCCCCTGCCCTTCAAACCCAACGGAGGCAGCAGGCACACACGTTCTCACATGACCTGGAGTCACCTGCATGCGGTGGGGCCCCCAGTCTCTCTCCCAACACCTCAACGTTCCTTAAGAATAGGCCTTCTTAGGCGCCTGGGTGGCTCAGTGGGTTAAAGCCTCTGCCTTTGGCTCGGGTCATGGTCCCGGGGTCCTGGGATCGAGCCCCGCATCGGGGTCTCTGCTCAGCAGGGAGCCTGCTTCCTCCTCTCTCTCTGCCTGCCTCTCTGCCTACTTGTGATCTCTCTCTCTCTCTGTGTTAAATAAATAAATAAACTCTTAAAAAAGAGAGAGAGAGAGAGAATAGGCCTTCTTGGGGCACCTGGGGGGCTCAGTTGTTAAGCGTCTGCCTTTGGCTCAGGTCATGATCCCAGGGTCCTGGGATTGGACCCTGCATCGGGCTCCGAAGCTTGCTTCTTCGTCTCCCACACCCACTGCTTATGTTCCCTCTCTCACTGTGTCTCTATAAAATAAATAAAATCTTTAAAAAAGAAAGAAAGATAGAAAGGAAGAAAGAAAAGGCCTTCTTCCCGGGACATCTGCCCTTGGCTCGGGTCATGATCCCGGGGTCCTGGGATCAAGTCCTGCATCGGGCTCCCTGCTCAACGGGAAGCCTGATTCTCCCTCTCCTACTCCCTCTGCTTGTGTTCCCTCTCTCGCTGTGTCTCTCTGTGTCAAATAAATAAATAAAATCTTAAAAAGAGAGAGAGAGAAGAAGAAAAAAAAAAAAAGGCCTTCTTCCCGATACAACCCACCCCGCTAGGAGCTAACCAGCAGGAGCACCAGACCAGAGGAACCAAGTCTGAGAGCGGGGACTCACGGCCCCTGGTCACCCCCTGTTTCCCGTCAGCTCTGCAAGCCCAGGGCACTTGGTCATTCTCCATCTCCTAAGCTGGCCAGGGTCCCTTCTGCTGATGCTACCCCATGCGTCTCCAAGAAGGGGCGTGAGAGAGGCGCCCTCCAGCCGCAACAAGACAAGAGCCTGTCAGACCAGCGACTGCCATGGAGAGGACTTACGGCCGACATCTTCCCTCCAGGGCCCTCCTGAGTCGTCACCCCCACTGACCCCCAGGCCCATCCCGGCAGGAGTTACCCCAGCAATGTGCACCAGATGCCGGTAGGAGCTGAGTGCCCAGGGGTGGACCAGAGTCCCCGCCGTCACACCCGACCGGGAGGATGAGGCACAGCCATTTGGGGCAGCTCTCTGCAAATACTCCGTCCGGGACAGACCACAGTTGTTGCCAGGACTGCGGTGGCCCTAGGGGGGACCAGAGCCCCAAACTCACATGATCATTGTTGCTCCAGCCAGAAGCCATGGGGGGGCCCTCGGCTGCCCCCACAACAGAGCAAGGGGGTGCTTCCCTTCGTGTCTAAAACCAAGGGGGCAGCTTGCCATCTGTGCGTGTGTTTCCTCCGACCAGAGCTGGAACCTTGCTCTGCATAAGTCCCCAGGGACCCAGACCGCATGACTCCCCACAGGGCCTCCACACCCCACCTCTGACTCTGTGCGGTCCTAGCAGAGACCCCCGGTTGCTAAGGAAGAGTGTGCACGCACACGTGCCCACATGCCCTGATCGCCGCCTCCGTCTTGGGGAATCACGTGTGCAATTACACAAAAGCTGTTTGTAAAAAGCTGCCATGGGGGTAGGTCTCCTTCATGTGTCTGTTTTCCTTCCCAATCCTTACATATTTCTTTAAAGTTTTATTTCAAACTAATTTGAAGCTAAGCAGTTGGTTGGCTTGTGCAAGGCCCCAGGCGGCCGCAGGCTCCGGGCTCCCCCGATTTGCCTTCCAATCCCTGTCTCTGGGAACACTTTTACTGGATCATTTGAGATTATTTTCTTTGTGTATTTTCATTTTTTTAGTAACAGTAAAAGCTGAGTGGGTGGGGAAGGTCAGACGGTGGGGCAGCACGGTGACGGTCTTCAGGCTGCACACCAGGCTCCATCCTGACCGCACACCCCCTTCTCCCATTGGCGCAGGCCAGGCCCATGCCCCCCGCCCCAGGGACGCTGTCTCAGGCTTCCTCCTAACCCTTCTGGGTGCCTGTGTCCCCGCGAAGCCCCTCTGTTGAGAACCTAATGCCCAGGGTGATGGTCTTCGGCTCTCGAGGTCTCTGGGAGGTGGTTAGATCGTGGGGACGGAGCCCCATGATGAGATCAGAGGCCTCTAAAAGGCATGGGAGGGAACCTCCACCCCAGCTCTGCGCCTGGGGAGGACACAGCCTGGGCAGAGGCAGCACCATGACCTCGGGGCTCCGGCCACAGGTGGAGCGTGAGACGGGGCATCCGCATGTATCACGCTGAACGGCCGTTGGGCGGGAAGTTTCCATCGGTGGCGGCTTTCCCTCCTGGTCCCTCAGGGTTTGTCACTCTGAAGGACGCCCTGCCTGGGCCGCGTCTCCCCGCACTCCTCCGGCCGCGACAGGGCTCCTCAAATTCTGGGGACACCTGCGTGACTCGACACAGGTCAGCGTGGGGGCTGTGACCTCTGCCCGCCCGGTGCCCACCCTGTGCCCCACGGGACGCATGCCCTCTGCTCCCTGACAAGCTCAGGCCCTCCGGCTCGTTCTGTAAGGTGGGGTGTAACCGGCCACGCTGGTTGTCAGTACTCAATGTTATGATGAGGCGTGAAGTGCTGGGTTTGGGTCCTGGGGGAGGAAACTCTGTCCCCTTTCACTGAACCATAGAACCGGACTCCAGCTGCACCAGCCCCCACATTCCCTTCGCTGCCAGGCTTGGGCGTCTGGTGAGCTGTGGCCCTGGGCCCGTGGCACTGTGTCTTCACACCAGACTAGGACACAGGCTGGCGGGGGTCTGAGCCCAGCATGGTCATCCTTGGGACCTCTGCTCGCCTGAGCCGGCCTTCATCCCAGCTCTGAGTTGTCTCGCGGCCATGCCACTGTTTCTCTCTGAAAGCTCACTCTTTTTCTCCTGATCTCTGGAGTCTGAGACAGGCCCAGCAGGTGAGCCCTTCTGCCCCAGTGCGGCTAGGTTCACGTCCCCCCGTGGTCCGTCCCAGCCACGGCTCCAGCTGACCGCCCTCCTACCTGGCCTCTACGCCTCACAGGGGACAGAAGCTGCACCAAAGCCTGGAGACCTCAGAGCCTGGCGCGGGGCGGGGGAAGCGCGGGACGTGGGGGTGTGCTCCCAGGGTGACTTTTCTTGCCTATGAAACAGAATTGTTCGCTGGTACAAAGAGACCATTAGTCATTCTCCACGCTGACCCCACGAAGCATTTCCTTCTGTCGTATGTACACAGGGAAGCAGAGCTGGCCTTGGGAAGGTGAATGAATGGGGAAGGATTCTGTCTGTGAGCAATAAACTGGGCCCCTCGTCGATACCCTTGAAATGGACGTGAAGCTGAAATGACCAACAGCCCAGGCACGGTGCCAGGGCATTTTACTGTGGTCACATCCCAGCCCTCAGGGTCATCCCAGGGCTCCTAGAGATCCAAGGAAGCGGGGGCAACCGTCAGAAATGCTGCAGGACACTTGGCATCAGATGGCCAGCAAAGACCTTCATGTTAAACAAATAGAGGGGTAAGAGCTCCATGGGCAGGAGTAGGGCTGGAGTTGGCTCTGAATCATCTGGGGGGCAGGAGGTTTTCAAAGCCGACATCCATAGCTCTAAATCAATGGTCTGTTCCTGTGCCCCACGGCTGGGCCCTGTCCAGCCCAGAAGCTGAGAAGACAACCCGGTCTGTGCCGGGGCTCCCTTCCGTGCATCCCCGCCCCCACTCTCCACGGCCCTCAGTGTCCACACTGTCCTGGATAAGCGCGATCCCACAAACTGGCCCACAGGCTCCCTTGGGACCGTGGGACAAGAAGGAACAGGGGCAGGTCGTCAGTCCCCTCGGGGGGATGAAATGAGTGCAGTCCCCTGGGGAACCCCATTCTCAGAGATGGTGAGACGGTACAGGGTTGGCCCTCCACGGTCCAAGCCTGGCTCCCCAGCTGGCGTAGGAGAGCACTTGCCCGACAGTCGTGTGCCTCAGTTTCCCCATCCGCGGAAGGGAGAGTAATAGCCACCAGCAAAAAATAACAAGGTCCTCGCTGACGGCTGGGCCCTCCGGTCAGAGGTGAGACCACTGCACCCACAGCTGTATGCAGGGCTGGCTCTGATGACCAAGGGCTTGGGAGGCCACGTGTCCCCTGACAGGCAGCAGACAGGAGGCTCCTTTTCTCCAGGAAACTGGAAATGGAAAAGATGATGATCCCGGGCAGCTCAGCCTCGCCCGCCCCCTACCCCCACCCCCGCCCCTGCCTCAAGGCCACTTGAAGCCTGCAAGAGAGGCTGCTGGGTGGAGCCCCCTCTGTGCGCCTCCCATGAAGCCCCTGGAGGGTTGCTTCCCCCAGAGCGCTGGCCCCCCAGACCCTGACTCAGCAGAGCCGCGGGCATGCGCATGCATGTGTGGGAATATCTGCATTTCTGACCTGTCCCGTGCCATGCAAGCTGCTGGCGAGGGGCTGCCTTCGCAAAAACCCGGGCTGCCAGAACTTAGCCCCCCTCGGTGTGGTCTGTCCCAGAGCCCAGGGGTGGGAAGTGCACACACACACCCCACTCCACGCCAGCAGGGCTTTTCATCGCACACAGCCTGAGTCGCTCACTCCCCCTTCAAGCCCTCATGAGCGCCAGCAGGGACAGGACCTCCCCTTCCCTCATTCACGTGGCTCACTTCAGTGACAGGCAGAGGGGACACAATTCGCGCCTGGCAGTCTCTCTATTGCAAGACAAAGCAAGCTGCTGACCAGACCGTAATTAAGGCAAAAGGAGTAGGATCAGCAGATACGACACAGAACACCCAGTTAGATTTGTACTTTAAATAGACAAAGAATAATTTTGGATATCAGCATATCTCACACAGCATTTGAGCCATACCAGTACTGCAAAATTACTCATTTTTTATCTGAAATTCAAATTTAACTGAGCGTCATCCTTTATTTTTATGTGTTAAATTTGGCAACCCCGCAAAGAAGGCAACACGCCACCTAACCCATCTGCAGTGACCAGCCGGGAGCCTGGTGTCCGCACGGCTCCCCGCTGCCCCTGGGCCAGGCCTGGCACCGCAGGTGACGTGGCATAGCCGTGCCTGGTGGGCAGGACAAACCTGGTCGTCCCGGTGATCCGGCGATTCCTCATATGCCCCGTGTGAAGAATTGGACTTTCTTTCCAAGGGAACAGGAAAAGCCTTCACTTGGTGCCCGACTGCAGGCGTCTGAGTGGAGAGTGCCCGTCCGAGTCAAACAGTGGGTGGGAGACGTCCCCTAGCGGCGAGATGTGTGGGCTGCAAGTCACAGCTAGCACCGGATGGGACATTCCTGTCACCCTCGCTGGCAGCCCTGGGTGCCTTGGGCACCTCCCACTTCTGAGGCCCCTCAGCCCAGGATCGGGGATAATGCTGTTGCCCTGGACGTCCAGATGTCAGGACAAGGTCCGAGGAGGCCCAGGTTTGAGCAAGTGGACGTGAACCACCACGGCGGGCCTCCCAACTCTGAAGGCCGTGCTTTCTGCATCAGCATACTCCTCTGGTGTCCGGCGGTGAGCTCCTCTCTCTGCCACAGAGGAGTGGTCCACAGAGCAGTGCCAGCCAAGCTGGGGTAGGATTCCGTTTCCACCCCAGAGACTCAGAGGTGAGGACAGAGTGCCCAAAGGAAGGTGGACACACAAGAGCATGTCTGACCAAAGCCTTCCAAATTCTCCTTCCTGGGAACCCAGCTCTCACAACCAAGAACCAGATGGCCCCTTAGGAGTGAAGGATAAGTGCCCTTTGATAAGCAACGGTCACTACCTTCCAGAGGTGACATCAGCTTCCCAGGCAAGAACCTCCACTTGGGCAGCACCCAGAGCATGTCTTGGGAATAATGTACAGCACCCAGACTCCTCTAAGACTGATGAACAGACCAGACGGCTTGTGTGCTTGTTGGTCACGGGAGAGATCTCTTTCCAGGGCCTGGGTGCTTCCACATGGGGTCCAAACCCCCGCTGCTGGGGTGAGGACGCTTGGGAGGCTTACTGCATCTTTGGAAGATGTGGACGACACAGGTCGCAGTGGGGGGACGGGGGATCATTCAGCTTCAGGGATCAAGGGAGAGAGTTGGTCAGTTGGTTACTGGGTCCGTGAACAAGTGGTCTCGGTCCTCCTGCTGTGGGCCAGATCAGCCCTGGCCCCTGGATCTGAGAGACAAGCTGGTGGGGACGGCAGATGCCAAACAAGCAGTCAGGGATGGTTTGGATGACAAATAGGCAGTGTGGGTACTGCGGAGCACTGGCGGGGTGTGGGCCCATGAGGCACCAGGTGGGATCCTTCTGCATGGGGGTCAGGGTGAGAAACCTTAAGACAGTCTGATGGTCAAACACTAAGCGAGGAACTGAAGCCTCCAGAAGCCACCACCCATGACCCAGTTCCCTCCCAGGAGCTGGGCCTGGCCTGCTCTGAAGCCCACCGGACCCCTAGCTGGGCTCCCCCTGCAAGCCGCCTTCTGGCACCAGGACCACACAGGCCTCTCTTTCCGCCCCTCAGCCTGCGTCCCAGGCCTCAGTTCTCAGGTCCAAGGTCACCACCCCTGGGCGCTCTCCGGACCCCGGGACAGGAGAGCCACATCTCGCCGGTGTCACGCGGGGGGCGCGAGTCGCCAGCAGCCCCCTTGGCAGCGAGGACTCGGGCCCCAGCCCGCTGAGCCCGCTCTGATTCCCGGTCCGTCCGAGCGAGCGGGGCTGACCCGAGCCCGCACCGGCCGGGGGCAGCGCTCGGCAGCGGGGGAAGCCTGAGCGAGCACCCGAGCGGCCAGCGGGCGGGGCGCCCGACCTTCGGCAGGACCCCGGGAACGCGCCGTCACGCGCTCCACCGCACGCAGGAGGAGGCGAAGGCCTAGAGACCCTCCGCACCCCGCCCGGACCAGAGCCCGCGCCCGGGCGGGCCGCGACGCACGCGGGCGCCCGCCCCGGGGCCCCAAGACCGGTGGGCGTGGCTGGGGCGGGACGGGGCGGAGCCGGCGGCCCTGATTGGGTAATGCCTCGATTCCTCGCGGGACTTCCTCCGGCCGCCCGCCTTGGCCCCGCCCCGGAGGAGGCCCCGCCCCCCGCCGCGGACTCGTGCGGCGCGCTGCGCCGAGGTCCGGCCGGGGCAGCGGAGGCCGCAGGGAGCCCAGGCCGGCGGGCGTGGTCAGTTGCCTGCTCTTCCCCCTGAGCGCCTCAGTCGGCGAAGTCCGGCTGCCGTCCCGCCCCTGGAGCGCACGGCTCGGAGGGGCCGCCCCGGGCCCCGCGCCGCCGGCGTCACCACCTCCCCGCCAGAGCGCTTCCGCAGTCCGCCCGCGCCCACCGCGCGGCGCCGCGGGGCCCGGCCGCCAGGGGGCGCCGCGGGGGCCGTCCCTCAGCTGCGCCTGCGCTGGCGCCGCGCACGAGCCCGAGAGCAAACCCGCCGAGCGCGCGCTCGCCCGGCAAGTGCGCCTGCGCGGAGGCCGTGGCCGCGCCCGCTCCCGCTGGGGGCTCGTCGCTGGGCGGCCGGGCCATGGGGGAGGCCGAGGTGGGCGGCGGCGGCGCGCCGGGGGACAAGGGGCCGGGGGAGGCGGCCACCAGCCCAGCCGAGGAGACGGTGGTGTGGAGCCCCGAGGTGGAGGTGTGCCTCTTCCACGCCATGCTGGGCCACAAGCCCGTCGGTGAGCGGAGCGCCGCGGAGGCCGCGGACCCGCGTGGGGGCGGGGCAGACCGGGCAACGGCCGGGGGGCGCGGGGCGGGGCCGCTCACGCCCGCCCACCCACCTGCACCGCCTCCTCCCTCTGCGTCCGGCGACCCCTCCCCGCCGACCCTGCGCCCTCCGGCACCCCTCCGGCACCCTCCCTCTGTCCGCCCCGTCGCCTAGCGCCCCCACTTCTCAGACCCTGCGCCCCTGCTGTACCTCCCGCCGTCCCCTTAGCCTAGCCCCACCTCTGCCGACCCTGCGCCCCTGCTGTACCCCCACTCTCTGTACTCCTGTCCCCTCCTGCGCGCGTCCACCCTTTCTTACCCGCCGTCTTCCCCTTCTGCCTCCCTCCACCCCCAGTATTCCGCCCCCACCCCGTCACCCCCCACACCTGCCTGTGCTCTTCCAACCCTGTCCCCTCCTGAACCCTGTCTGCAGCTGCTACGCCCCCTCTCCTGCCCCTGTCTTTACCGTTTTGCTGCTGACCCCTGCCTCCCACGTCTCTTCTCCCCTCTTATGTGCTAGCCAAGCCCCCTCACAGGCTTACTCCTTTTTCCCACAGGTGTGAACCGACACTTCCACATGATCTGTATTCGGGACAAGTTCAGCCAGAACATTGGTCGGCAGGTCCCATCCAAGGTCATCTGGGACCATCTGAGCACCATGTATGACATGCAGGCGCTGGTGAGCCAGATCCCACCCAAGCCCAGACACAGCTCCTCCTCTGGGGTCCCTCTGTCCTGTGCACATCCCAGGGGACAGCAGGAATTAAACCGGGGAGCTCCAGTGGTTTCACTAAAAACCCCGCCCTGGTCACGGTGGCTGGCTTCCGAAGCAGAACCTCTTTCACGTGGGGTGGCCGGTGACCGTCTTTGCAGGGAGATGACCAGGTTGCTGAGGCCCGTGGGAGTAGGCAGGAGGCCCCACAGTGCTCTAGGCAGGAAGGTGATGGGATCTGAGTTTGAGTCAGCTGAATCTGTGGCTTCTGTGAGAACCAGGCAGGAAGGGTCCCCTCCTCAAAGGCCCCCGCGGCGGTTTCATGGGAAGGCAGGCATCTTCACCCGGCGACTGGGAAGGCTCAAAGGAACAGGGATGTTCCCAGCCCAGGAGCGGCAGCGGTCCAGGCCCTGTGGCAGCGGGAGATGATGGTCAAGGAGCGGAGAGGAGGCCAGAGCCCCTGGAGAGTGGTGTGGGGCTGGGAGTTACAGGCACACACAGGGGTAGGAGTTTGCACAGGGGGAGGTAAGGCTCTGCCTCCTGGTGACTCCAGCTGCACCAGCCCTCCCAGCCGAGGCCTTCTTTGTCCAGACCCAGTGTTGCCCTTGCTCCCTGGGGGCTGTGGGCAGGTCATTTGCATCTCCTTGTCATCGTAGAGAGGGGACAAAGATGGCAGCTGTGCCATGGGGACTGAATGCTCAGCCTGCAGGAGGCGTCCTGGGAGCGAGGCCGCAAGGCCCAGCTGTCAGCTGAGGGAGCTGCTCCCCGGGGGCCCTTGCCTCCACACCCATCCCGTCATGGGGTCACCTGGTCCCCAGACTTCCCGGGCCCTGATTCTAGGCCAGTGGGAGCCAGAAGCCACTGCTGGGGGCTCCTGTCCTGGCGGGGGGCCCCTGCTGCAGCCCGGGAGACAGACATGGACACCCAGCCCAGGTCCGCACGACCTTGGCGAGCCGCAGGGCAGCACTCGGGGATTTCGGTCCCGGACAGACAGCCCTTCTCCTGTTCTCCTCAGCTTCTTCCTGCCTGTCCCTTGTTCAGGATTAGGGAAGACACCCAGGCTGTCCCCTGCTCAGACCCCTGGGCTTCCCTGGGGCTGCTGGTGGGGTCAGGCAGGACCTTGGCCGTATAGGTCCGTGACCCCTGCTGCAGGGGGACCCACAGGCCCGGGAGCCGTGGGGCTGCTGAAACCCCAGCAGATGCCGATGGCCATGGGTGCGGGCTAGCAGCCGGCTGCAGTACGGTCACAGCCTGCACAGAGGAGCGGGTCTGCTCGTTCACAGTCCTAGTCCTCCCTGCCCGCTCCCCTTTCGCTTCAGCTGGGGGTCCTGTGTCTCCAGGGTCTCTGTCTCTTTTGGCCTGGGGGGCCCCTGGGTCCTGTAGAGCAAGTGGAACTCCATTAAGCGCTGTGTCCCTTACGACTCTTGACTTCGCCTGGTTTCTCAGGCAGAGGCTTGCCCCTTGCGCACTGTCCGTGCCTGTGGGCTCCTGCTCCGAAGACAGACCAGAGGCGCCCCGGCCTCTGGCCTTTCCTCAGCATGGTCGCTGCGTCCTGCCCTGGGGGGGGCAGGAGTGCC
Organism: Mustela lutreola; assembly: GCF_030435805.1. Taxonomy (NCBI): domain Eukaryota; kingdom Metazoa; phylum Chordata; class Mammalia; order Carnivora; family Mustelidae; genus Mustela; species Mustela lutreola. The sequence goes on along the minus strand of NC_081298.1, from coordinate 1,122,986 downwards.
CCCTGCTGGCTGGCAGCTGGCGCTGTAGCTTTGCCTTCTGCGGGTGTGTTAGGAAAGCCCAGCTCCCCGCAGACGGCGAGCAGAACGTCAGAACAGAATGTCATTCAGCCGCTCCTGCCCCCCTCCGTAGCCCCTGTGACTCCGTGACTCCGCGTCTGTCAGGTGCCGCGAAGCTGGCTCTTCCACGTTTTTGGTGACTTGCTAAAATCGTGGTTTTTTCTTTGTTCCTATAACAAAATCGCCGTTTTTGCCATCAGCACGAATCGGAGATTCTTCCATTCCCAAACCCAGAGAGGAATTTTGTCCTTCCTGAAGAAATCATTCATGAAGTCCGAGAAGGTGAGGCTCCGCCTGGTGGGGTCTGGCAGGGATTAGGAGGCAGGATGCGGCGAGGGTGGTGATGTCAGGGTGAAGGTCACGAGCCTCAGGGAGTTGGGGAGGGTCGCTGGCGTGGTGATTCTTGGCCCAGGTGGACTGGGTAGGGGCGGTCCGGGGAGCCTCGGGGAGTGGAGGAGCTCGTTCTAGAACAGTCGGCTCTCTTTGAAAGCGGCCTGGCGGCAGCTGAGAACCACACACACAGCCGTCCCCGGCCTGAGCCGTCGGCAGCATTGGGCAGGGCCACGTCTCCCGCCGTTCTGGTAAACGTCAGCTGTCGCCCCACAGGAAAAGTGGTCATCGAAGAAGAAATGAAGGAGGAAATGAAGGAAGATGTGGACCCCCACAACGGGGCTGACGATGGTGAGTGGGGCACCCCAGACCCTCCCCTAGGCCCCACGAGCAGCACCCCCATCCCCAGCCTGGGTGTCCAGTCTGCTTGTGGCCAGAGTTGTCCTGTCCGCTCCTCCGTCCACTTGGGTGGGAGCCTCGGGTGGCGGTGTGGGCAGCCCACACTATGAGCAGGCCCCGGAGACCTCAGGTCCAGCGCCAGCTGCCAGGCAGCGGGCACAGGCCGAGCTCCACGAGGCAGGGTCGGTGGGCAGGCGGGCAGGGTCCTGCGGCCCAGGGCTGCGAGGCGGCGCATCCTCAGGGACCCAGCTCTCCGCAGGCCCCATGGCAGCCCCAGCCCAGAGTGCCTTGTGTAGGTGCAGGTTTCTAGAATTTGGTAAGAAGATGAAATAAAACTCTGGATATTCTGTTTTCAGCCAAATGATTTTGTCTCCCAGTTTTTTCGTCTTCAGGAAGCTTGGGGAAAGCAACAGAAAAGTCCAGCAAAGACAAGAACCCTTCGGACTTGGGGTCCAAGGAAGGGGCAGACAAGCGGAAGCGCAGCCGGGTCACCGACAAAGTCCTAACGGCGAACAGCAACCCCTCCAGCCCCAGCGCTGCCAAGCGGCGCCGAACGTAGTCGTGGCTCAGCCACGGCAGGGGGCCGGGGCACTGCTGTCACTGGCCAGACACCCCCAGCCCGCTGCCTGCCCTTAGGCACGTGGGGCTCCCGCGGGGCCCACTGTGACCACCTGGGGCTCTGGGGGGCCCTGAGAGACCAGAGCTGGCTCGGTTGTGGTTGTGGAGAGCCGGGGTCTGGGCCTGTCTCCCCCCGCACCAGCGGGTGAGCCCCAGCTGTGCTGGGCCCTGGCCGAGCTGTGGTCTGGGCTCCACGGGGCAGAGCGCGGGGCAGGAGCAGGACAGCTGGGGTGAGGAGCGGGGTGCCTGCTCAGCCTGTGGGGAGCACTGGTCTTGCTGGGTGCTGCAGCTCTCCTCCTCCGTCCGTGTGTCCGTCTGTCAGCCGCTCTTCCTAACCGGGCTGCTCCCTGGGGAGAAGGAGACTCAGGCCGCCCTGCCCCCCAGCACCTGCACCCAAGAAACTGAGGACTGGAGACTTCGCCTCGCTCACTTGTACTGTAACGATGTATATAATTTGGTGGTATTTCACTATTTAATTTTTAAGAAACCTATTTTACTAGTGTTTTATATAAAAAAAATACTGCAGAAGTTAAACCTGTGTTGTATTTTTCCTCAGATGCTTTGTGCTCGGTAGTGAGTACTGAGACACTCCACTCAGTGTTATATGCCGGGAGCAGAGTTTGTACGGGCTATTTTTGTATCTCCGGGACCTTGGGACTAGGCCTGATGAGTGTGTGGAGGGCGGTGCTGCGGCCGGGCCGCCGAGGTGCTTTCGTTTGAGCGGCGACCATTAAAGCACGAAAGAACAGCGGCGGTCTCGTGATTTGGGCGCCAGAATAAGTCCCCTTTTCTAACAGTAGGAAGCGTTTGTTTCCCCAAGATTCACAATGCTGCCTAGTCTCAGACCTCCTAGTGTTCACTTGATACAATGTGTTCACCAACTAGAAACAAGGCCAGAGTGGAAACTTTGTTAGTGTGGCGGGTCCTTCAAATACAAAATGCGAGGACGGCAAACAAGGCAGAGCTGACTTCGGGCGGAGCGGGGAAGTCTGGGGCTTCATTGGCAGGCCACGTGGGACTCTGGGCTGAATCTGTTCTCCATGGAGGAGGGTCCAGCCGTCCTGGCAGAGTGAGAAGAGGACGCCCGCCGTCCTGGTCCCAGGCTCTTTGTCTGGACAAGGTACCCGGAAGCTGCGTTCCCATCCACCCAGAGCCTCCACCAGCAACTCGGAGCAGGCGCCCGGCCCACAGAGCAGTCCACCAGGTGAGGGCAGGAACCTCACACTCAGCGAGTGGCCCAGTGTGGTCGGAGACTGGCCTGTACCCAGCCCGCCATCACACGTGTGGCCTTGAACATCTTGCTGGCGCCCCTTCTCCCCAGCAGGGCCCAGTCCACCGTGCGCAGAAAGACCAGCTGTGTCTGGGCTCCTGAACCTGAGCACCCCAGTGCCCAGCCCAGCTGTCCATGCTGCGCTGGAACCAGGAGCAGAGGCTTGGCGCGGGTTGATCTCCTACTGTGGAGCTTGGGCGGGCCTCCTGTGCGTGATCTCCCTGAGCAGGAGCCGGTCAGTGCCCAGGATGGAGCCCCAGACTGCCACTTCCCCATGAGGGCCTGCCACTGGCGTTTCTCCTGAGGTCTGAGAGGCAGTCCCGTGAGACCTGCTACTGTCCCAGCACAGCAGACCCCGCCCTCACCCCCAGATGCCCAGACAGGACTGTCCCTGTGCTTGCCACAGAGCAGGAACGTGCCCCACGTGTGTCCAAGGGGGAAGGGTGAGCAGAGGTCTGCGTCCTAGCAAGCTCAGTGCCCTGCAACCTCCCACAAGGCCTGCTCTGGGCCAGGTCCTGTGGTGGGAATTGTAACGCCTGCCAGAAGCGCAATCCCTGGAGAGAACTTCAGGGAAATCGGGCAAACAGCTCTGCCGTCGCAAGTGGCGCCAGCAAAGATGGGGGCTCTTCCCCAGGCTTGCCGGCAAACCCCCTTCTGAAACCGTATCTTCATGGCCCTTCGAACTTGCTGGAAAAGCCTAGTGCCTCGTTTGGTGAGTTAACGTCTGCTGCATGCCTAAGAGAGGAGGATCGAGGGGCATACTGAGCCCATCATGGCAAAAGAGCAGGTGTCCTCACCACCCCCTGGCTCAGGCATTTTGGGGGGGGCCCAGTCCCCATTCCCTTGTGCCTGTGGGGGCTGCCGTCCTCGGCAGGGTTGAGGCCAGCCCAAGCATCCCTGGCGTGGCCCTCACAGGTGCCTGAGGCCCTGCCCAGCTCTCTCCATCCCAGTTTTCCTGCCCGGCAGCCAGTTCCGGTCAGACTGGCAGGCATCTGGGGCACTGAACCTCTCCCGGCCTAGGGACTCTGTCTGTGACGTGGGGGTGTCGCCCTCACAGAAGTGGGACATTTCTGAAAGAGGCCAGGAGCTGGCCTCGCCAGATGTGCGATGGCTGCCTGCTACCCCAGAACCCTGCCCTGGCCTGGGGCCGACCATCTGCAGATGTGCCCAGATGGGGGCGCACAGGTGGCTCAATCAGTTAAGCATTGGATTCTTGGTTTTGGCTCAGGTGGCGATCCTGGGTCCGAGGCAATAGGGCCTCCTGCTCAGCGTGGAGTCCGCCTGGTTTCTCTCTCCCTCTGCCTCTCATCACCCCCACCCACCCACTGCTGCGCTCGCTCGCTCTCTTGCTCTAAAATAAATAAAGCTAAAAAGAGAGAAGGGGGTGGCTTGCTGGCTCAGTCATTTAAGCATCTGTCTTTAGCTCAGGTTATGATCCCAGTGTCCTGGGTTCGAGCCCCACATCAGGTTCCCTGCTCAGTGGGGAGCCTGCTTCTCCCTCTACCTCTGCCTCTCCCACTGCTTGTGTTCTCTCTCGCTCTGACAAATAGATAAAATCTTTAAAAAGAGAGAGAAAGAGAAAGAAAGACAGATGGACTCAGACATCCACACCTTCAGGGCGTCTCTGTCATCCTTTTAGAAAGTAAGGTAGCGTGAAGACAGTTCCCGCCCAGTGAGAATGTACCCAGCGAATTAACAAAGATCAACAAGCCAGCAAGGAGTCCGGACCTGCACCAAGAAAGGCCTTTCGCTGTGCCCACAGCCAAGATTGGAAGGTTCTGGTGAGCTCTTGGCTGTCTCTGGCTGCACAGGCAGCCTGGGGCCTGCTAACGGGCTTGCAGGGCTGGGAGAGGTGAGCGTCCCTGGCGGCTGGCCGGACTTGACCCCAGAAGTCATCCTCAAGGCCAGATCCATCTAAAAGCCATCCACTGTTAGCTGAGCTTTTTGAAATAATGAAGTGGTGGAGTAGCTAGTTACAGAAGACAGATGTTTTCTGCGGAGGCTGTCTCCACCTTCATTTTGAGGGCTGGGTCACCCACTGTCCTGTGACCACCAGCAGACATCAAGGCGGAGATGAAGGGACCCGCAGCATCTGGGAAGGTTGCAGCTGAAGGCGATTCTCAGCCGCGTCCGGAATGTGCGGGTGTATGCAGAGGGCCTCCAGCAGCAGCCGTCCCCCAGCCCTTAGAGAGGCCCCTGAGGGGGTGTTGAACTGGGGCCTTAGGGTGACCCCCAGTCATCTCTGAGGCCTGGTGTTTGGCACTTTGTGCGTGCCTCCCTCTAAGTGCAGGCAGCCCCTGTGCTTTCTTTTCACTGAGAGAATGTGACAAGACTAAGGGGACAGAGTTCAGGCCCACGAGGACGGCACGTACTAGGACTCTCAGCCCACTGGAAAGACACTCCGGCCTTGAAGAGGCAAACTGCCCAGTTGTGGACTCTTGGAGGAACATGGGGCTCTCCATCCTGTTCCCACAAGAATGAGTTCTGCCTACAGTCTGGGGGATCACGGAAGCAAACCACCTTCCAGAGGAGCCTCTGATGAGACCGCAGCCCCCGCCTCCCGTGCAGGGAATGTCCTGGGGCCTCTTCTGGGGAGGACTTCCAGGGGGATCTTCCTGGGGTTCATCCTTATGGAGGGACATTCTCCAAGGAGGTGGGTAGACTTCCTCCAGGAGAGACGTCCCTCTGGGGGGACTTCCTATAGGAGGACACCCCTGCAAAATGGGATATTCTGGAGACAGGGGCCTCCCAGCCCGTGGGCATCCTCCAGGGGCACAATCTTCCGGGGGGAGGCTTCCTCGGGGGAATACTGTCCTGGGGGGCATTCTGGGGACTTATTCTCTGGGATGAGCATCCGCAAGGGACATCCCCTGCATCTAGTGGAGTCCTCTAGACTGGGGGTGTTCTCACAGAGGACTTTGGGGGAAATTCTCTCGGGGGAGGTGTCCAGGCGGGAATACTGCGGGGAGGGGGCATATTCCGGGAGGGATTCTCCCGAGGGAAGACATTCTCTACGGACAACCTCGGGGAGAAATCCTTGGTGGGGGGCATCCTCCCAGGGGGAAGGGATATTGTGGGGAATCCTGCGGGGAGACCCCGGGTGGAGAGCATCCTCCCCGGAGACATGGCCGCGGGGCTGGGGACCTGCCCCGGGAGGAATCTCAGCGGGGAAGGGGGCGGGCGTCCTCCGGACCGACGTCCGCGGCCAAGGATGCTCTCGGCGCCGGGACCTCCTTCCGGCAGGCGGCGGCGGCGGCGGCGGCGGCGGCCCCGCCCCGGCCCGCCCCCCGGCCCCGGCCCGCCCCTCGGCCCCGGCCCGCCCCCGCGCTTCCTCCCTCGCTCACTTTCGCTTCCGCCGGAGCGCGGGACCCGCCGCCGCCGGAGCATGGACGACCCGGACTGCGACTCGACCTGGGAGGACGGCGAGGAGGACGGCGGCGAGGGCCCGAGCGCCGGAGGCCACGAGGACGGCGAGGCCGGCGCCCCGGGGGACGCGGACGCGGAGGACGAGGACGCGGAGGACGCGCGGGCGGCGCGGCCCGGAGCGCTCCAGGTGCAGCCCCGACGCGCGCTGGGGTCCCCGAGCCCCCGCGCAGGCCTGCCCGGCCGCCGCGAGGTGGGAGCGAGGCCCCGCTCCGGGGAAGCCGTCCTCCCTGGAGATCCGGCCTGGGGCCTGGCTCTCCCTCCAGCTGTCGCCCTCTCCCCCGCTCACAGCCCCCTCGTGCCTCCCTCAAGACCCCCGGACACCCTGAGATCTGCCCGGACCTGCGCCCCCCAGCTCTGGCCCAGCCAGGGAACATTGCAGGGAGATCCAGGGCCACCCTCGGATCTGTGTGCCCGGAGCCGAATCGTGCGCTGACACTTCCTCAAGGGGATGCCCTGGGCGCGTTCTTGACTCCGCTCTCTGTCACCTCCCAGCTCCAGACCCTAGGCTCCATCCTCCTGATAGATCCTCTGCGCGCTCCCCTGCTTCCGCCAGCCTCCCTGCCTCTTGGTGCTCCGGCTTCTGCCCCACCTGCTCCCCGCCAGCCCGCCCCACCCCCACCTTTGCTCTCGGGGTGCAGCACCCACCTACGGGGGGCCTCCCGCCTCCTTGGAGGCGGCCTTGGAGGCTACGCGAGGTGGCCTGGCTGAGCCAGGCCTGTCCGGAGGCGCTGGGCTACTGGTGGTGACCAGCGGCCGCTTACACTTAAGTGCTGGTTGTCCTTACCAGCTGTCCCTTTTGTTACTACTGATTACTTGTGACCAGCAGTTGCTTTTGTCCCCACTGATTATTTGTCATTACCATGGTGACTTTTGTTGCCACTGGTTACTCCCTGTCATTGTGAGTTACTTCTGTTGCCGTTGATTTTCTCTGGTCACCACTGGTTTCTTTTTTGTTACTAGTGTTACTCTTCCTTACCACGGGCGGGCGAGGACCGCCGGGCAGCACATCCTTCCCGGTGTAAGGACAGGGGTTCCAGCTGGGGTCGCAGGTGTTATGGGGGACATAGCGCGATAGGGGTCGCTTCTGGAAGACAGCATATTCTCGTGTCTGATTTCCAGCCTGCAGGCTCTCCAGGTCCGGTTTTCCCACTGGCACCTGAGAGCTCGGGATCTTCGGTGGCTCTCTCTGTTGGGGAGTGGTCAGTGAGAGGGGACCCGAGGGGTCCTGGACCTGCCAAGTAGCCCAGGAGCCGGAGCATCTCTGTGGTGCTTGGGGCAGGCATTCGGTTCTTGAGGAAAAGGGCTGGGCCGTGGTCAGGGTCACTGGGCTGGAGTCAGAGGGCAGGAATCGGGCTCTTTTCCTGGGCCAGATGCACACTTGGCCGAAGTGAGAGGACTCGGCCCTTGCTATAGTCTCAGGGGCACGGCTCCTAAAGCAGTGCTCCAGCGCCCCGGCCATCCCGTGATGGGCCCACAGTCCTCTACCATCTACCGCTTCTGTCCCTCCTCAGGTCCTAATCCTCTCCCCTTCCCCCAGGCCCCCACCCCCACCCCAGAGCACACCCCAGCTGCCCCAGACTGAGCCCTAGCATGGCTGTTTGGTGCTTTGCCCTGGGCTGTGTCGTCTGCGCACCTGTGGGGCTGGCCGTCTTGCACTGACCCGGGGAGGCGCCTGGCTGGCCCCAGGGAGGAAGAGAAAAGGAAACTGGCGCTGGGCGGGGCCAGCTTCTGCTGAGTTTTGCTTTCTCTGCTGGCCCTTGGCTGGTAGGCAAGAATATTAGCTTGCCCTGGTCTATAAATCGTGGATGGAGGCACCCCCTGATCCTTGCTGGGGCTCAGACCAGCTGGAGGATCTTGGGGAGTTGGGATCGGGTCAGAGCCAAGGGACCCAGCGGTAGGCCTAGCCTCCGAACCCCCTTCCAGTGCTCTTCTGCTCCTTCCAGGATCCGGGACCCAGGTATTTCCTGGCTCGAGCGGTCCCCTCTTGTCATGCCTCAGAGCCTTATCTGTCGGCCCTTTCTCCTCCCCAGCATCCGTGGGACCACAAGCCAGGCTCAGCCTTGCTCATGCCCCCCACCCTCTAACAAGATGGGTCAAGCAGTGTTGCCCTGGCGTCCTGGTCGCCAGTTCCCTTCTGTCCTTCCCAGGACCCCAGGGTGCTTGGCCTGCAGTTATAGGGGCCGTAGCTGTTGGAGGGCAACGAGAAGCTTCTGTACCTTGCCAAGGGGGCTCCCCCACGGGACTGGAGGACAGGATCTGGTCTATGAGCTCCGGGCTTGGGCAGAGACAGGAGCCTCGGTCATTCATCTCTTTGTCAGACAAGTGTTTGGGGCCCCTCCCAGGGCTGTAGGCTGTGAGACCGCTGCCTTTGGGGACACAGTCTGGTGACAACTTCGAGCACAGTGCAAAAAGGATGCAATGGGGTAGGCCCCGGGGGAAGTCCTAAGGCCGGGGTCCAAGCGGAGGTAACCAGCGGATATGGGAGTAGGAGGTGAAGTTAGAAATGGGGGAGAGGGGGCTGTGTCCCAAGAATGTGCTGGTCAGCCGGGGCGTCCCGAGAGCTGGGGCAGGCAGCAGCGGCCGAGCAGAGGGCACACCTTGCTCCATGCTCTCCTGTCCCCTCCGGTTTTGTTGATAGCCAACAGGTCCTTGCTGCCCTTACTATGATGGGGGCTCGCTAGGGGTGGGTCCTGCCTACTGGTGGGTCTCCCACGGGGGTCTCAGCCCCTCTCCTCTCTTCCCAGGCCAGGATGCTGGGGTCCCGGAACTGGCGAGCGATGCGGGACACACGCAGGTACCGGCACAACTACCCGGTAGGTAACAGCTGTCTGGGGCGCCCCCCCCACCTCGCCAGCCCCCCTCAGCTCGGAGTCCTCCCTCCCCCCACCCGGAGAAGGCCGTGTGGACCATCGGTCCGGTCAGCACCTCTTCTCGGACGAAGTCCCACGTTCCATCTGGGACAGCTGCTCCTTCCCCTCATCCTGGGGTGACGGGGATAGCGGGCCAGCCTTCTGAGCCTCCCCGCCCTGGCCTGTAAAACAAGGGACCAGTGCCAGCCAGCAGCACACGCACAAGGTCCTGCATGCTGGGGCCTGAGCAGTTGGCCTTCCCGTCGCCCTCATCCGTGTCCTCGGCACCCTGAGTCTCAGGCAAGCCCTGAGCTGCCTCGGGTGAGGAAGGGGGGCCGATGATGGGGACCTGCCAGCCCTGGGCCGCAGTGGCGACAGGAGAAGGTGGTGGTCAGAGGGAGCTGCTGCCCTCACCTGTGGGGTACATGGGGTCCTCGCCAGCCCTCAGCATGTCAGAGGTTTGTGGGCCCCACAGCAGATGCCCCCTGCCCCTGCCAGGAGTGTTTTAGTGCGAGGGACCCCTGGAGGCAGCCCGTGTCTGGAGACGTTCCGACGGGCACCTTTCTCCGGCTCCTCAGGACTTGATAGAGCGGGACAGCAACGGTGACATGCCCAACCTGAGTTTCTACAGAAACGAGATCCGGTTCCTGCCCAACGGTGCGCGCTTGCCAGGCGGCCCGCGTCTCTGTCCCCGCCGGGGTGTCCGGGCCATCTCCCCTTCACTGGCTGCCCCTGCTCCCAGTCCCGGGGTCCCCGCTGGTGGCCCGAGGTTTTCGGCCAGCCGCACGGCGCCCCCTGGAGGCCGCTGAGGGGACGCCCGGGCCGCAGCCCCCAGCCTGTTCTCTGTGCAGGGCCAGGCAGTGAATAGGGCTTCCCAGACCCCCTCGGCGGGGCCGCCTTAGTGGAAAACCCGCATGCATACGCTAACAAGGAAGAATCATTGTTACGTTTTCAAGTGGTTGGAAGAAACGTAAGATGGAATAATATTCTGTACTGTGACAGCTACCCGGAATTCCGGGATCAGTGTCTGTGAGATGTGCAAGGACCCGCCCACTGGCCCGTGCTCTGTCTGTGGCTGCCTCCCCCCACAGTGCCCACAGGACCTGTGGCCTCAAGCGTTCACTGTCTGGCCCTTTGCAGAAACAGCAGCTGCCCTGCCCGAGGCCAGGCTACGGGGTGGGGCTCCGCTGCACGCCCCGTTTGAGGTCAGATTCCAGCCGACAGGCCATGGCTTGGTGGGGGCAGTGAGGCCACCTTTCTACAAAGACAGGTGTGGGGCTGGAGACCCCATGTCCTTCTCCCAATGGGCCTCCTGGGCTCTCCTGCCCCCAGGCCCAGTGTGGTACTCTCACCCGGGTCCACACTCAGCCAGCAGTGGAGGTCCCACGTCTAGATGTTAAAGAAATCAAGGGCTTTGGTTGGGGGAGTTGGTCACATGAGACGTATACAAGCTTCGGAGCCCCAAGGTCCTCAAGGGGGGGGTGGCTTCCAGCAGCTCTGCATTGACTTGTCCCCATGGGGCCCCCAGGCTGTTTCATTGAAGACATTCTTCAGAACTGGAGGGAGGACTATGACCTACTGGAAGAGAATCACTCCTACATCCAGTGGTGAGTGGGCGGGGCCAGAGGGGCGGGGCTATGGAGCAGGTGCCCACGCCTCCCCCCCCCCACACTCCCTTTGCACTCTTTCCCGGTGCTGCACCACCGCTGTCCTGCAGTCTGTGTGTCCAGCAGCTGTGCAGAGCCTTTGAGGCTGGGAGCTGAACACAGACATAGGGGACAGGCAGAGTGGCACGCAGACTGGGTCCCCAGTCCCAAAAGGCCATGTGGCCCTGCAGAGCCCCTCGGACGCTCAGGGGTGGCAGGGTTCCAACAGTGGCCTGAGTTGATCCTTGTCAGCAGGTGGCCTTGGGGACCCTTGACATTGCCCCCCAAATCTGCCATGCTTTTGAAGATGGCATGGTTAGGGCCTCTCCTGGGCATATAGTATTGTGGGGGACAGCTCTGCACTATGAATGACGAGACAGAAAGAAGGACGGAAGAATAAAGAGGAGGGGCGCGTGGCCGGCTCAGTCAGTTAAGCGTCCCACTCTTGGTTTTGGCTCAGGTCAGGATCTCAGGGTCATGAGATCGAGTCCCCACTTGAGCTCTGTGCTCAGCAGGGAGTCTGCTCGAGGATTCTCTGCCCCTTCCCTGCACGCTCTTGCTCCCGTCTCTCTCTAAAAACAACTAAATCTTTAAGTGAATAAAGAGGACAGTCTGGAGCGCCGAGCTGAGCGTGCACGCTGAGCCTCCCACGCACCCTGATCCACGCTGAGCCTCCCACGGCCACGCTGCCCCTGCCACGCACCCTGGTCCAGAGCAGTCTCCCCCGACCCTCCTGCCCTCGCCCCCTGGCTGTGACTCATGAGAGCCCGTGACATGGGTCGTCCAGCCAGACCATCAGGAGCGGAGCCTTGAACCCCGAGAGGCTGGCGAGCACCTGGCCCATGGCGGGGAGCCCGTGTTTGCTGCAATGGGACCGGTGCCGCACCCTCTCCCACAGGCTCTTCCCTCTGCGTGAACCGGGAGTGAACTGGCACGCCAAGCCCCTCACGCTGCGGGAGATTGAGGTGAGCAATGCGGGCTGGGAAGCTGCCCTGCCCTTCGAGGTTCATGGTTCCTTGCCTCTGCCCCCTGCTGCTCCCCACAGGCTTCTAGAGAAATCTGATTCTCTTCAGCCCTTTGCCTTAAGTCAGAGAGCTCAGGGCCAGGGCTGAGAGCAGAGTCCTGGGGATGGGGGCTTCGTCACACCTGGTTTGGGCTGGCGCAGGACACCTGGAGAGGTGGCAGGGTCTGGGGAGCCGAGGAGACTGTGTGTCTCCTACCATATGCTCCACCCTGGGAGCCCCCCAAGCTGTCCTGGCCGCTGGCAGGATTCCTCTGGGAGCTGGGGCAGATGCCTCTGGCCCCAGTGAGACCTCGTAGCAGCTAGAAGAAGAAAAGTCACATTCAGAATTCTCGTCTGAGTCCAGGCCTGTAGATGAACTGGGGCCTGAGGGAGGCGTCAGCCAGCCCCCTGCGCCTGCAATGGCCCCTGAGCTCCCGCTGGCTTGCGGGGGGGTGGGTGTTCCAGGCATTTAAAAGCTCCGAGGAGGTCAGGGAGCGGTTTGTCCAGGCCTACGAGCTCATGCTGGGGTTCTACGGGATCCAGCTGGAGGACCGGGACACCGGACAAGTTCGCCGAGCACAGAACTACCAGAAGCGCTTCCAGAACCTTAACCGGTAAGGACCGGCCCTCACTCCACACAAGTGAGGGGGATGGGGCTGTGCTAGGTTCCGGGCAGGTGTGGGGGAGCACTTTGGGGGAAGAGGGCCTGCAGGGGTGCTCGGACAAGTGCGTAAGGCTCTGAGCACCGTCCCCGTTTGCACTGCACGGCGGGGCTGGTCCCAACACTGGGCGTGTGAGAACCGAGAAAGTCGTGCCAGTCCGTTTCCTTACCTGCGCCCCCACCGTCCACCTGGGTGTGGGTCGGGCTGCCCACTGTTCCATCAGCCTGGCAAGCACGGGACCCCTCCCCCCTGCCGAGAAGCGCTGGGCGGGGAGCGAGCAAGCCTGGGCCAGGCCCTGTGCTCTGGAGGGTCCCGCGCGGCTCTCCTGCAGCCGCGCGCGCGCGCCCGGGGCTGGGGGGCAGGGGGGGGCGGTTCCGCGGGGCCAAGGGGACAGCAGCCTTGTAGAAAATACATCGCAGCCCCCACCTGCACTCTCCGGGCCCCCAGGCCATTTTCTCCAGGGCGGCGGGGCGGGGGTGGGGGCGGCGAGGGGGGGCGGCGACAGCCGGGGGCCGGGAGGAGGAGGGCAGTCCTGGCCCCCGCCAGCACCCCTCCGCTTGCCCCCACGCCCCCAGGCACAGCCACAACAACCTCCGCATCACGCGCATCCTCAAGTCCCTGGGCGAGCTGGGCCTGGAGCGCTACCAGGCGCCGCTGGCGCGCTTCTTCCTGGAGGAGACGCTGGTGCGCGGGGAGCTGCCGGCCGTGCGCCAGAGCGCGCTGGACTACTTCGTGTTCTCCGTGCGCTGCGCGCGCCAGCGCCGCCGGCTGCTGCGCTTCGCCTGGGAGCACTTCCGGCCGCGGCGCAAGTTCGTCTGGGGCCCGCACGACAAGCTGCGCCGGCTGCGGCCGGCCGAGGGCGCGGGGTGCCCCGGGGACCCCCTGCGCCAGGCCGGCGCCTCGGGACGGACCTGCGGGCCGGGGCGGGCCGAGGGCGGGGACGGCGCGGCCGCGGGTGCCCCGTCGCCGCCCGGCGACGCCCTGGCCAGGGACCGGGAAGGGGAGGCGGGGGGCCGCGGGGAGGAGGACCCGGAGCCCCCGAGCCCCAAGGAGAGCAAGAAGAGGAAGTTGGAGGCCAGCCGGCGGGAGCAGGCCCCGGGGGAGCCGGGCGCCCAGAGCGCCTCGGACGTGGAGAAGATTGCCCTGAACCTGGAGGGCTGCGCCCTCAGCCAGAGCAGCCTTGGCGGGGGGGCCCAGGAGTCGGGCAGCCAGGCCCCCGGGGAGGCCGAGCAGCCCGGGCAACAGGACGCGGGGGCCAAGGTGGCGGAGGAGGTGAGGAAGAGAAGGAAGGTGGATCAGGGCCCTGGGGACGGTTCCTCGGTGGGTGGCGATGGTGGGGACAGTGGGACCAAGAGGCCAGTCCCCGCCTGGCATGGCGCAGTGCCAGGGTGTCCTGAGGCTCAAGAGGGTGAGAATGGAGTGGAGGAGGCAGGAGGCTGGGCAGGGCTGCAGCCTGCTGCCCCGGGGAGCTCAGCCACCGCAGGACCATGGCTAGATAAGAAAGCTGAGGTGGGGCCTTAGACCAAACCCAGAAACCCTTAAGGGAAGCAGGTGCCCGTGGGCATCCCGGCCGGGCCACAGGTCTGGGGAGCCCCGTTGCCCTCTGTTCTCAGCACCGTGCAGTCCTGGCCTCTCCCTGATCGTCACTATAGTGGCCACCGCAGCTGCTGGAAAGCCAGGACTTGGAAATCCTGACCTCGAACTGCCCTCCTGCCGTCTCCTCTGTGCCCTGCCCCCTACCTGGCTTTGTAAATTGGCCTGAGGGGGGGTTCATTTTCTTAGTCTGGTGCAGAGGCCTTTTCTGAATAAACTCATTTGACTTTGAGCGTTTGAGCATGGCCCACGGGGCTGTGGGTGGGCTCTGGGTGGCTGGAGTCCGGGAAGGGGGCTAGTTTGGCGGTGGTGCTGCTCCTTGGGCTTCTGCCCCTTGGGTGCAAAGTGGCCTAGCCCAGATGTGGCCCACTTGGCCATTGTGAGCACCCGTGGAAACAGCCATTTGCAGTCCCCCGGACAGATGCATCGGTCCTAGACACCCTGACCACACGGCCTCCTGGGCCCTCTGGAGCTGGGCACTTGGTCCCACGGCTGCCTCTTGTCACTGGTGTAGGAGCGGGTCTGGGACTTGTGTGCGGTCCCTTGGGTGGGCTGAGCAGGAGGAGCAGCAGTTTGACAGGACCCTGGGTCTGGACGAGATCTTTGCCTACCCTGGTCAGGGGTGTACTGTGGTGCCTTGGGGCCGCTCCCCAGCGTTCTCTGTGGCTCTGTTTCCTCCGTCCCTACCCTGGCTGCTCTACCTACCACACCAGGACCCCCTTGACCCCTCCAACTGGCAGGGGTAGAGTGCACCTCCCTGTCCTCAAGGACCGGTGGGCTCTCAGCCAGGCTTTGTCCCCCTGGGCCGGAGTCCCCCTCCTGACCCACTGGAGTTTCAGCACCAACAGGGTGAGAGCCCTGTAGAGGGCTGCACCCTGGCCTTTGAACCACTGAAGCAACCAGGTCACAGCTCTTCCGGAGGGGGAGGGGCTCTGAGTCACCGGCTGTGATTTGGGCTCCGTTTTTCAAGAGTGTGGACTGTTAGCTCCTATCCTGGTGGGAGAGGTGGGCAGACTGGCAGTCATTTTGCGGGAGGGCCAGCCCCTGAGTTAATGTTCCCCGGTGCTGGAGCTAGGGCAGGCTGTGTCCTGTGCTGCTGGCTCTCCCCTGCCCCCTCCGGTCTGTGGGAGGGGATGGTCCCCTGGTACCTGAACTCAGTTTGGCACAGGGATGGAATTTCTACCACAGAGGGTGACGACGTCACGATGAGGGGGTCCTCCAACACTGAGTCCTCAGCAGCACCCCCCCCCCCCACCGAGCCCTTAGTGGTGAGAATGCTCATTGTGGACATTTGTGGAGCACAGGTTCCATGGAGAAGCTTGAACCCAGAGTGGGAGGAAAATCCCATTGGAACAACCGTAGGAGGGGGTGCCTGTGCCCAGCAGCAGGACCTAGAGACTGGCAGTCACTCTGGCCTGCCCGCCCCCCACACTTCACCCAGGGTGATGGCCTGAAACAGAGGGGTGATGCTTTGGTTCTGCCTGGGGGTGTCAGCTGTGAGGTCGTGACCCACTCGAGCCCCCTGGGGCTCAGCTTCTAGGCAGGGGCAGCTCCCCAGGGAGAGGGACTATGTGGAGCCAGGGACCGGTTTGGGGTGAGGCTGGAGCCAGACTTCTGGCACCAGCTCACTCCCTTGACTGAGCTGGACTTTCTCTGAGTCTGCTCCAGGAAGGGGGTGGGCGGCAGGGAGGAGGGGTTGGTGGGGAAGGAGTCTTGCTCCCCAGGCTTTGGGCTTGCGGGTGGGGTGGAAGGGCTGGGGTGTCTGATGATGTCCTAGGATGACCTGAACTCTGCTGGAGGGCGAGAGCTTTCGAGCTTCTCTTGCCTTCCTTGATAGAATTCTCACCGCCGCCCCCCCCATGTGAGGGAGTGAGCAGCCAGTCCACCACAGTGGTGAGCTGAGGTTCTCCACCGAGTCCGTTTGCTTCCCTCTGTATTCCTTTCCTCGTCCACCCGCTGGCCCCTTGTGAACCCACGCACCGTGGAAGTCCTGAGCTCCCACCCACCGAAATGGAGTTCCTCCGCAGACAGGCCTGCCTTCGTGAGCCTCTCAGCTGTCCAGGCACAGGTCCGAATCTGTACCTCATGCTTCCCCTCCTCTCGCTAATGCCCTTGACTAGTGAAAGAGAGGAAAGCAGCGTTCATGCAGTGTGCTCTAAGTCCCAAAGCAGCATTTCCCAGGGAATTCTAAACATTCTGATACTTGGCTGTGGGCGGGGCTGAGATCCTGCCAGTTCCGTGGGCCTTTAGGTGACCTGGATTTGTGGGAGTCCCCTGGGGTGGGCGCAGAGGCTCCTGGCCCCCGGTGCTGCCCCCCACCCTGCTGCTCCTGTGCCTTCTGAGGGTGAAGCAGAGTTTGCCTAAACCCAGCGACCCTGAGCTGCCCGAGACTGTGAAAAGCAGGAAGAGCCACACCAGCCTCAGAGGTCTTGTCCATTAGCAGCTTTGCTCGGGCCCCGTGGTCCCGGTGCTGCTACTGTCCTCTGCCGGCACCACCATTTGGCTCTCTCTTGTGGTGGGGAGGGCCAGGTAAGAGGGTAAGAGTCTGACCTTTGCCAGTGATGGACACCGTGACTGAAGCACTCCAGATCGTTAAACTCTGGGCTAGGAGCCTGGGACTAGGAGGTGTTCCCAGCCTCACACGCCTGGCCTGAGGCTTCTGCCCAGGCAGGACGGGGTACCAGGACGAGAGCTGTAGTGGGCCTGGTCTGGCCCCCAGCACAGGGATGCTCCCCCTCTCTGGGGGTCTTCCTGGGTCTCGGGCAGCCTCTATCTTACTCAGGACCCTGCGGAGGTCACTGTTTCTAGGGCTGAAGCTGCCCCTTCTCCAAAGGAGCCCTTCAGTGTGGGGTTGTTGCCCTCTCCTTACCCTGGCGGAGGAGCAGGCGGAGAAAAGAGCGTCTTTCTTTTTTGCTAAAAGGTGTATGTGTGTAACTCATCAGTCCCGGGGATAAATTTAACTCAGAGGCCAGCCAAAAAAATGCCACTGGGTTTCTTTCTTTCCCCTGGCGGCGCGGTGGAGAGGTATGGGGCGGAGCTGAAGCCCCAGGTGGGCCCTGCTGAATGGGGGGCTTGTGCCTGGCCGGCGGGGCGGGAACTGGCATCCGGCCCGCTGCCCGCCCCGCCCGCTGCTCCGAGCCCCTGCCGCCGCCACCACCGGCGCCACTCAGAGCGCGAGCACAGCCATGGCCGGAGCCGCCACGCTGGTCCTGCTCCTGCTGGGCCAGCTCCTGGCCGCCACCGGGAGCGAGGCACAGGTGAGCGCGGGCCGGAGAGGTGTGCCAGGCTCGCACTGGAGACAGGCGGCCCCGGGGGGGAGGCTGGGGCTCTGAGATGGGGCATCGAGCGGTCCGGCCCTGGGACCACCCTGGGCCAGAGAGTGAGCCTGGAACTCAAGGACCCTTGGAGACCCGGACCTGAAGACCATGGCCCCCTCACCCCCATGGACACCGAGACACCTCAGGAACGAGCCCAGGACGGTGCCTTGTCCTCGCCTGGCCGGGTCAGCCACCGCCACCAGAGAGGCACAATGTTGCCTTTGTTCCCTGAGGCTCCCGTGGGGCAGTGGCCAGCCCCTCCTGGCCTGAAGATGAAGGCCACAGATCCTGCCGGCCTGAGGCTTTGGGGGGGTCTCCAAGGCAGGCTTGGGTCGGGGGGCCCCCTGGAGCCAGGCCCCAGCACCACTCCTGACCCAGGAAGAGGGGACACTCTTGTTGGGCCGACCCAGGGCTGGCCAGTGGGACCTGCACCACAGGAGACGGGGGAGGACACAGCTGCATAACGACGTTTCTCCGTTTCAGAAAGTGGGACCTCAAGGACCCCCTGGCCCCCAAGGGCCACCTGGAAAGCCAGGCAAAGATGGCATTGATGTGAGTTGGGAGAGGGAGGGGCGGGGAGGGTTCGGTGGGGTTCTAGTCCAGCCCCAACTTCCCTGAGCCCCCAGACCTGATGGGGACAATACCAAGCCCCACTTCCCAGGGCAGGGACAAAGTGGGGAAGGGGTGTGGGTGGTTCCTGCTCAGGGTTCACCCCACCGGGATTGTGTCCCCAGAGCAGGGAGGGGTGCTGCACGTAGACTTTGCACTGGAACTGTGGGTATTGAGGTGTGTGTCTCCGGGTCTCCAGAGGGGCCATGGCAGTGGAGGTGCAGGGCCTGTCCCTCTGGGTGGGTCTTGGAGGCCGCTAGGGGCGGGAGACAGCTCTGGAAGGGGCTGGGCTTGGGAGCTGGCTCTGCCCCAGAGACGGAGTCCTCCGTGGGTGTCCCAGGACTATCTGGGCTGAACCCCCAATCCAGCCACCTCCATGAAAGGTAGGGGCCTGCTCCAGGCCTCTCCTCACCTGTAATGTACTGCGGGAGCACCCCCCGCAACTGGTCCTCAGCCTCTCTGAGTCCCCCAGGCCCTGGATGGCCCCAAGTCTCCTACCCACCCCCACCCTGGCCGACCTGGACCCATAGGGTGCTCAGCAACATCCCTGCAGGGTGGAGGCAGGGAGGGCTGGGACAGCTCGTGGCTGGCCCCCACGCCCCTCCCATGGGGGCTGGGCCCCGGCCCCCCATAAGACTCCCAGGCTGATGGGAGTCAAGTTGAGTCTTTCCTTCCGGGGAGGGCTCCCCTTAAAAACGTTGCAGAGCGTCGGCTGGTCGTGGGTGGGAGGGGGCTGGGGGGCCGCCTTGAGCCTCTGAGAGTCTTGGGGGACTGCCACCCTACATCAGGCAGGAGCAGGAGGCCTCTCAGTGCCCACAGCCCACCTTCCGAAGCTTCTCAGGCTGGTGGGTGCTGGTGGGGGGCTGCGGGACCCGTTCCCTCTGCCCTCAGAACCCTGCTCAAAGGTCTGTGGGCCCTGTAGGGGCAGCGTCCCCAGGGTCCATCTCTGCCTCCCCAGCCCCCACCTCTAGCCTGACCCCAGAGGGGAAGTGCCCCCCAGATGTGCATGAGGTGGGGATGCTCCCGTGTCATCTCCAGGGGCCTTCTAGGCCCGGGTTGTCAGGAGACACTGCTCACATGCGGGTGTCTTCCCTTGTGCAGGGAGAAGTTGGGCCTCCGGGTCTGCCTGGGTCCCCGGTGAGTGTCCAGCTCCGGTGAGGGGAGGGGCGGACCTAGAACAGAGGGGTCATTGACATCCCTTCCGCCACCCCTGGCCCTGGTTACCTGCTGCGGGGAGGTGGGGTGCGGGGGGCTCCAAGGGCTCAGAGCAGAGGCCTGGCCAGGAAGCGGGTGGGAGGGGGTGTGTGGGATTCGGCGGGTCTCTGGGTAGAGGGTTCGGCTTGGACCCGCTTGGAAGCTGTCCTTGGCCAGGCAGGCCAGGTCCCACAGCGAGCTTCCCCGGAGCTGTTCAGGCTTGGGAGCTGAGGGTCCGGGGCCACACGGTCGGTCCCACAGAGGGACCCACTGGCCCTTCGCTGGGGCGGCCAAAGCAGCTGGCCAACACAGCATCCTGGTGAATGTGCTGCCGGTGTGACTGGGGGGCAGTGGGGGCAGCTGGGGAGGGCCGCGGGCGGGGGCCCGCGAGGGGGTCGCAGGAGAGCAGGCGGGGCGGGCCTCTGGGGGACGGGAGCCAATCTCTACTGCTGGGCGGGGCCCCAGCTGGAAGGCGCTTCTCTCATTGGTGAAGGCCACGGGTCTGGGCGGGACCTGCTCTCACGCCTCTGCTCGCCCCCCCACCCCGCCCCCTTCCTCCAGGGACCGAAAGGGGCCCCAGGGAAGCCGGGGAAGCCGGGAGAGGCTGGGCTGCCGGGACTGCCTGGCGTGGACGTGAGTGTGCCTGCCCCTCCCCCCGCCCGCTCCCCTCCCGAGAGCCCCCTTCTGCGCTGCCCCTGCCCCGGGCCTGGACTTGGAGGGGGTTGATCCGGGGGCCGAGTTTGATTGCTGTCCTCCAGCTGTGCCTGCCCTGTCCCCGCGGGTCTCCGGAGGTCCCCCAGCAGGGCTCCGCTGGCCTTCAGCCCAGACCCTTCAGCGCCGGCGGGAACGGCTGGCGGAGACCCAGCCGCGCCACGACGGACGGGAAAGTGCTCCTGCTGGTCCGGGAGCAGACGGGCCTCCTCCTCGGAGCCCCAGGCTGGGCTTTGTAGGGACCGGAGCAGGGGCCCCCAGACAAGTGGGCCCCCCAGCTGCTCGCCCTCCAGGTGGACGGCAGGCCGGCCGGAGGCCAAGGGGCCACAGCTAGGCCTTTGTCAGCCTCTGGACCCATTTTAGTTGGGAAAGCACGCTCTGTGGGGCCTGTCTTCCCCGTGTGGCCCCTCGAGCCCTCCCTCTGCCTCTTTCCGCAGGGCCTGACCGGCCAGGATGGACCGCCCGGCCCCAAGGGCGGGCCTGGAGAGCGGGTCAGTGCTGCTGCCAGAGTGTGGGTTCCACTGGAGGGGGTGGGGGAAGCCCCCGGTTTGCGGTGCCGCTGGGCCCCGTGTCTGGAGGGAGGCAGAGGGTGCAGAAGTGGGCACAGGGTGGTGAGGAGCCAGCCCACCAAGCCCCACACTGGCCTCTGGTCACGCTTGTCCTCAGGTTCATACCGGGTTCGGGAGGGGGGAATGACCCAGCCTTCCCGGCTTCTGCTTCCTGGGAAGAGGGGCGGTAGGGGGTCAGCTTTCTGGAGGGAGCCCGAGGGGGGCAGGGACATGGGTAGGGAGGTGGTCTCCACTGCCAGGACCGTGTCTTCTGGACGCAGAGGAGCAGGAGGCACTGGCTCT
The DNA here is from genome assembly GCF_030435805.1 of Mustela lutreola. NCBI lineage: Eukaryota > Metazoa > Chordata > Mammalia > Carnivora > Mustelidae > Mustela > Mustela lutreola. The sequence continues at coordinate 1,102,451 of NC_081298.1, read as the reverse complement.
CCGGGGTCCCCGGGCTTCCTTGGTAACCAGAACCGGGCATGGGGCCCTCCAGTGGGGGCTCCGGGAGCCCTGGGGCTGGGCCTTCTTGTTGGCCTGGCCTACCTGTGCTGCTTTCTGTGTCCACTTCCAACAGAGTCTGGACTTTTCTCAGCAGGATTGTTGACAAAAGACCTGTCCCGGGCCCCTGGGGCATCCGGGGTTCCCCCTGGGCCTCAGTCTTCCGTAAAATGGAGACCCCTTTCAGAGTGGGGGAGGGGAACAGCTGTGCTCTCGGAGACCTGGGAGCCTGGGCCCAGCCTGCTCCTGACACCCTGGTTTCCTTCTATAGGGAAGTCTGGGACCCCCGGGGCCTCCCGGGCTGGGGGTAAGTATCGCTTCCCCTGCAGCAGGACTGACCAGCGTGAGGGGGGCCCTCCGGGAGCCCTGGGAGGCAGTGTCCAGCTCTCTTGTCCCTGGACCATGCCCTCTCTCCCCCAGGGAGGGTCACCCCCTGAGGGCTTGCTCCCTGCACCCCACCAGTCTTAGGGGAAGGGGTGGGTTGGCAGGCAAAGCCGTCCAGTCCCCGGCGAGTTCTGACTCAATGCTTGGCATTACAGGGCAAAGGCCTCCCCGGACCCCCGGTGAGTACTGACCGCCCGGACCCCAGCCCCCGGCAGGCCAGCAGTGCACAGGGCTCAGCTGGCTGCCAGGTCCCAAACCAGGGCTGTGGCTCTGGGTCCTCCTTAGGGGCAGCTGCCTGACGGGCTACCTGGGTTCCTGTTCCGAGGGGGCAGACCAGCACTGTGTGGGGTCCTCAGAGCTCTGCGGGTGCAGACCCCCGTGTCTCTCTCCCTTCCCCCCGCCCCAGGGAGAAGCAGGAGAGAGTGGCGTCCCAGGTGGAATGGGTCTCCGGGGCCCCCCGGTGAGTGGCTGCCCCTGACCTTGCCCCATTGCTCAGAGCAGGGGCCCTGCCTGTCAACAACCAAGGGCTTCGCCCCCTTTCTCCTGCCCTTCCCTCCCCCCCGCTCTCCCCCCCACTTTTCTCTGTGACCTGATAGAAGCCCTGATTGACCTTCAGGGACAAGGAGAGCCTGGGCCTTGGGATGCACCTTGGACACCAGCACCAGGCCAGGGTGGGGGGAGGCTGGCAGAGTGGGGGCGTCCCGGTCAGGGCACAGGGGAGGGAGGCTTCTCTCTGGAAGTAGCTGGTCACCTCCCTGCCGGCGGGGGCTGGTTCTGCTCCACCTGACGTCATACCCCGTACCCCCAGGGACCCTCTGGACTACCCGGCCTCCCTGGCCCCCCAGGACCTCCAGGACCCCCCGTAAGTATGGGGCAGGGGCCCCAGAGCTTCTTGGGGGAAGTGCCAGGCACAGTGGGCTTGACTCTCCTGCCCCCAAATCCATGCCCTGTAACTCCGGTCCACTCTCTGGATGTGCGTGAAGCCCAGGGCTGTGGTGGCTGGGTCAGCTGACGTGGGGATGGGCAGGGCTCGGGTCTGGTGACCATTCCGCCCCAAAGGCAGCTGGTATCTGTCCTTGTGAGTGCCCAGCACTGGCCACTGTGGGAGAGGCAGGGCCTGAGCCCCATGGCAGGGCTATAGGGACTGGGGGTGGGGGGCAGCTTCAAAGTCAGCTGTCTTTGTGTTCCAGGGTCACCCGGGGGTCCTCCCTGAAGGTGCCACCGACCTTCAGGTAGGCGTTCACAGCCATTTCTGAAGGGGGCTGGGGTGCCTTGGGGACCCATGCGGAAAGTGGCCTGTTCCCCACCCACAGGAGGGCGGGGGTGCAGGCTGTGCGGGCGGCGCTGGCTCTGGGCACAGCCTCCCTGCACCCTGGCCGCACGAATCTGGGCTGAGAGAGAAGGGATTGTAAATGGGCCTGGGCCTCCGTGGTGCGGCCACATCCGGAGTGCCCAGCCACATGTGGCCAGTGTCTCCCACCCCGGCTGGCACGGACACAGGGTGTCCCCAGCACAGAAGGCTCTGGGCTAGTGCCTGGGACTCCCTTTTCTCTCCATCTCGGAGGCGTGTCACTCCCAGAAGCAGAGAAGCACGTCCGGGGTGGCCCCGGGTCCTTCTCCACGGCGCATGGCTGTTGGTGGATGGTTCAGCGTCTGGCTGGCGTGCAGAGGTCTTGGGCTCCTGAAGGAAGCTGCCCCACCTTGGGTCCAGAGTGCTTGACCAGCTGGTGTCCCAGAGGGAGATTGTCCAGAATCCGGGGAAGGGCCCGGCAGGAGCAGCAAGGGCAGAGATGGATGGCACCGGGTCTGTGCCGGATCAGCTGTGGAATGATCTAGAAAATGCCATCCCGGGGCTTCACCATACCCCTGGGTGTGGACATCCCATGTGCGCCTGCAGGACACCTGTGCACGGAGGAGAAGCCCGGCCTGAAATTGCCTGCAGAGAGCACAGGACTCAGGCCCCTCTGTGAAGCCGGTAGCCACTGTAGCGGGATGTCCGCTAAGAAAGGGGGGGCGGCTCTGAGCAGGAGGCCGCGAGGGGCCAGGCCGCCCAGGGCCAGCTCCTGGCAGGCCTCCCTGCACCCCGCACCCACACTAAATGAGACCCCGTCTGCGGTTCCAGGAGGCCCTCGTGTGGCCTGTCGTCCCTTTTGCTTGGTGGAAAAGCCCCTCTGAGGGCCCCTGGGCGCTGACCTCGGTCAGGTCCAGGGCTGTGTGGACCAGGGCTCTGACTGCTCTGTCTTCCAACAGTGCCCAGCCATCTGCCCTCCTGGCCCCCCCGGCCCCCCAGGAATGCCGGGGTTCAAGGTGAGCGGCGGCCGCAGGGTGACTGAGCCCCTTCCATGCCCCACAGGAGGAGGCAGCCTGGTCCAGTGTGGGCCTTGAGATCCCGAGGGGACTTGGGGGGACACAAGGGTCCAGAAAGTCTGCCAGTCCTTCCAGAAGAAGAGGAGGCCGACTTCCGGCCCAGCCTGGGGGCCTCGCTCTGTCCGCACCCCCCGTTCCCCAGTGGTAACCGGTGGGCACTGGCGCGGCCACCAGGACTGGGAAGCCCTGCCCCTCTTGACCAGGCTTCAGTTTGCCCGCCTGGGCTGGCGGCCATGCAGGCCCTGTTCGGGGCCACTGGGGGTGGGCTGTGACTTGCCGCCCACCGCTGGCTTTCAGGGACCCCCCGGCTACAAAGGGGAGCAAGGAGAGGTCGGCAAGGACGGCGAGAAGGTGAACGAGGGCCCTGGGGGTGGCCGGACGGGGGGGCTCGGCCGGGGCTGGGGTCTGCGCGGGGCCCCAGGCATGGTGGGGGCGAGGAGAGAGTGCTGGCTGCATCTGGGCTGCACCGTGTATGGCCCAGTTGGTCAGAGCCAGGCGAGCTGGGCCAGGGTCCCGGGACACACCCCTGCCTGCCCGTCTCTCGTGGTTCCCTGAGCTCAGGCGCCCCCTCCCCCAGGTGGATGGAGAAGTGTCTCCTGGAGGCTCCTGCCCTGCCCCTGCGGCCGCTCCCGTGGCTCCAGGGAGGCTGGCAGCATCTCTAGCCAGAGAGGCCACTGCATGGGCGGCAGAAGGGCCCACGCCAGCCGGGCAGGGGCGTCTGGGAAAGCCTGGGGGCCTCTCTGGCAGAGGGTCAGGAGCCTCAGGAGGCTGTGAGTGGGGCGATGGCCCCAACAGCATGGGCTTGGGGGTGGGCAGTGGGCTCGGAGAGGTGCCGCAAGAGCCTGGGCTGATCGTGCTCATACCCCTTTATCTCCACTGCAGGGCGATCCTGGCCCCCCTGGGCCCGCTGGCATCCCAGGCACTGTGGGGCAGCAGGTGAGGAGGGGGAGGAGCTGGACAGGGGTGAGGAGGTGGGATCGGAGCCCCTTGGACTGCCTAGGGCTGCAGGGGACTGTCCGCCAGGTCCCTGTGCAGGGAACCGGCCACGGTCCTGCGTCTGCCAGGCTGCAAGTCCCAGGCCCCCTCCCCTGGGCCTGTGGCCCCATCTCCCCCGACCTGTGCCCCCTTCCAGGGCCTGTGGCCCTGCACCCCCCACTTCGCCTGTGGCCCCCTCCTCCACCACCTTGCCCAGCCCCTCCAGGGCCTGGCCCGAGGTCAGGTGCTCCTAGGGAAGACTATAGGGCCCTCAGTGGCGCCCAGGGGGTATGCAGTCTTGGGGTGGGGGCAGAGGCTGCTGGCCCAAGCCCTGCCTTCCCAGCTCTCTCCCCACAGGGACCTCGGGGACTTCGGGGCCTGCCAGGGCCGGCCGGACCCCCAGGGGATCGGGTAAGTCTGGCCATCTCAGATCAGCCCAGGCTGTTGTGGGAGGCCACCTTCAGGAGGGGAGGGGCTGGGGGGAGGCCCTGGAAGATGGGGGGGAAGAGGGGTGGGCCTCTGGGTGGCCAGTGAGGAGGGGCCTGCTGGGGGCTGTCTGGTTGGGGCTGCTGGAGCCGAGATCTTTCTGGATGGAGCCAGGGCCTCGGAGGGACGCTGGCCAGGCTCCAGACAAGAGGCCCAGATACCCCCGCACTCCCTCACAGGGTCCCATTGGATTCCGAGGGCCGCCAGGGATCCCAGGAGCCCCGGGGAGAGTGGTATGTGTGCATCCGGGGTGGAGAGCGGCCAAGGCTCTCGGTCCCTCTCCTCCGCCTCCGCACGCCGGTGCCTCCCGCAGTCCCACTGGGCCGCGCTGGGCTGGCCCTCCCCAGGACTGAGTCCTCTCCAGGACTGAGTCCTCTCATGGGCCCATAGCCCTGGGCACACCTGAGCAGGTGGCAGTGGGCACACCGGGGGGGGTGGGTCGAGTGTGCTGGAAGAGCTGTATCCTTCTGTCTGGACACTCACGGGGTGCGGTTGGCCCCTCTGGTCCCCGTGGTCCTTGGCAGCGTCGGTCCTGCTCTTCTAACCACTTCTGGGGCCCGGCCCGGTCAGTCTCCCCGCAGGGCGGCTCTCCAACCTGCTCGAGTTGTTAACTTTCTGTTCCCCCACCCCCCACCCCCCTCGCCCCCTGTCGTTTCAGGGTGACAGAGGCGAGAGGGGCCCTGAGGGTTTCCGCGGCCCCAAGGGTGACCTTGTAAGTAAGAGAATCTAGCTTCTCCGGCTCCTTCCTCCAAACACCCTGATCTGGGGTGGGGGGAGACACGCCCAGATGACACGTGCCGGGGCGGGGCTTGCCCTTTCCTGCGGGTGGTGCGTCCCTGGATAGCACCTCGGCCTGGCCCACGGGGTCCCGGGCAGTTCTCCAGGGGGCTCTAAGGAGCTCGTGTCTGGCGGCCGACGTGAACATGGGATGCGAGGCTGGGTCCTGGATCCGCAGGCCTTTCCCCTGCTGTCGGGCTGGGCCAGCAGGGCCGTCCCCCAGCCCTGAGCACGCAGGCCCCGGAGTCCACTGTCCCCGACGCGAGGCTGCCTGGGATTGAGAGGCGGCACCCGGGAGGTGCTTTCTCAGGCGCCCCCCAAAATGTTGCCAATTGTGTGTCTTTTAGGGCAGGCCTGGTCCCAAAGGCGTCCCTGGAGTAGCAGGCCCGGGTGGAGAGCCGGTGAGTACCCACGGCCGCCCTGGCGCTGGGCGGAGGCTGGGTCCCTGCGCGGAGCACGGCGTGGCTGCCCCGACCGTCCCCACCCATCCCCTGGAGAATCCCTCTCCGACGACAGGGCACCCCCGGCGTCTTCGTGGCACGGGGGCCAGGTGGAGGGTCTTTGCGTGCCCCGTGCCGTCCTGGCCTGGAGCCAGGAGGGTTCTGAGGGTTTGCGGGCGCTCAGCCCAGGCCTGAACCCCTCCCGTCCCCTCCTGACCCCAGCCCGCCAGGCCTCCCCGGACGCTCCTCCGGCCTCCTCCTCGGGGAAAGCAGGCTCCCAAGCCTGTTCCATCATCTGTGACCCAGGCCATGGGGGAGTGTCCCTGCGGGGATGCGGGTGGCAGCGTGTGGGACCCTTCACACTGCCCTTGGCCCCTTGCCATGCACCAGCCGCCCTCGGCTGCGGTCGGAGGGCTGCCCAGGTCACCGCGTGGGGTGGGGCGGCCTGGGGTCTGCTGACCCAGTGCGGGGACTGGGGAGGCGGGGAACGAGGGGCAGAGCAGGCCTCACCCCGTCCCCCGTCCCCAGGGTGTGCCGGGCAAGGACGGCCGCGACGGTGTGCCGGGGCTCGACGGTGACAAGGTTGGTGTCGGGCCGGTGGCCTGCGGGGCGGGGGACCTGCGGGATTCGGCTTCCCGGGCCTCAGCAGCCGGTCCCCGATCTCCCGCAGGGAGAGTCTGGTCGCAGCGGTGCCCCAGGAGAGAAGGGTCCCAACGGGCTGCCGGTGAGAGCTCGGGCTTCCTTCGGTGTTCCGGAGATGGGGGTCCACGCCCCTGGGTCCCCAAGCGGGGGCTGGTGCAGGGGAACCGGCCCTCTTTGGGGTGCTCTGCTGCGGGTTCCGCAGCCCTGACCTCTGACTCGTGCAGGGCCTCCCGGGACCAGCAGGGTCCAAGGGCGAGAAGGGAGAACTGGTATGTGGCTTCTTTGTCCTGGTGGGTGGGCGGGGGCAGCGCCGGGCCGGGCCGGAGGGGCCGTGTGGGCACTCAGGGCTCTCGCGTCCTGTGCAGGGCCGCGCTGGTGAGCTGGGAGAGGCCGGCCCCTCAGGAGAGCCCGGCGTCCCAGTAAGTCCTCCCACCTTCCCCACCCGTCCCCCACCCCCTCCCCACCCGTCCCCCACCCCCTCCCCACCCATCCCCCACCCATCCCCCACCCCCCAAGTCCACGGATTCCGCCGACACGGTGCTCCGCTTCTCCTTGTGCAGGGAGACGTTGGCGTGCCCGGGGAGCGTGGGGAAGCTGGCCACAGGGGCTCGGCGGTGAGTGAGGGACGCAGGGTGGCCCAGGGGAAGGGTGCCGCGGCATCACCACGCGACCAGGTTTCTGTGCAGGCTGGGAGGCCTTCTGGCTGCACCCGTGGGCTGACCCCGTGAAAGCCGAAAGACAGTGAGGGCCAAGCCCAGCTGGAGACCTCTGTGCCGAGGGACTAAGTCGCCACACCTGGCCGAGGTCAGCGGCCTGGTCTCGGCTCCACAAGATGCCGCCCTCGCCTCCATAGACGGACAGAGGGATCATGAGCACGCCGGCCCCACAGCCCTGGTCGTGGGTACCTGGGTCCCAAGACTGAGTCGTGGCAGCTGAGGGGAAGGCCGAGCTCTCCAACCCCAACTGCCCCCCCCCACCAGGGCTCCCACGTCTGTCCGCAGCCTCCGGGCCCGACGGCCAGCGTCCCCGGGGCAAGCAGAGCAGAACTCACTCCTTCCCTTTCTCTTTCAGGGGGCTCTGGGCCCACAAGGCCCTCCTGGAGCCCCTGGTATCCGAGGCTTCCAGGTGGGTGAGGTTTGGGGCCAGGCTTTATGCCCAGTGAGCCCAGGGGGGCCTGCTGGGCAGGGGGTGGGGGGCGGTGTCCCCGCCAGGCTCCCCTGTGGATGCTGACAGGCTGGTCCTTGTCTGTAGGGCCAGAAGGGCAGCATGGGAGACCCTGGCCTGCTGGGCCCCCAGGGCCTTCGAGGTGGCACCGGGGACCGGGTGAGTGGCCGTTCCCTGTTGGGGGGTCCCCGCCCCCATTCTCCATCCCGAGGACCCACGCGGTGCACCTGCCCGCTGCTGGCGGGCCCCCGTGGAGCCCAGGGGAGGCCCAGGGCTTCATGTTTTGGGTTTTCGAGGATTGCTTGACGCACTTTAGATAAGCGAAGCCCCGGCTCTAGGCACCGTTAGGCCTCACTGCTTCTGACCGTCCCGGGCGCCCTGTGCCCGTCGGGACGTTCGCTGTAGGGTCCCTGTCGTCTGGGGATGGTCAGGGCAGCCTGGAGCCCTCCTCAGATGTGTGCTCAGGTCCCACGATGGCCGGCTGGCCGCCAGACTTCACCGCAGGCGGGAGGCCGAGGAGCTGCAGGGGGAGGCAGGGGCGGGGGGCACGGAAACCACGGGCCTGTGGCCGGACTGGGGGCCCTTCATCAGCTTCCAGGCAGGAAATCCCAGGCGTCTGGGGCTCGCCAACCGGGCCAGGGCCTCCCCGGGGGCTGTGCCCACCGGCTGTGCCTGAATCTTCCCGCCACTCGCTGCACTTGGCCTCCACTGTCGTCGGGCGGCCACGTCTCTGCCCCTCGGGCAAGTTCTCACTCTGCTGCTGTTGGAGCAGATGGGCAGGTGTTATTTCCATGTTTTGTGAGCAATCCTGGCAGTTCCTCCAGACCCGTCCCTCGTCTCCGGGTCCTCTGGGAAGGTGAGGAACACGAGTTCTGGGCGCTGTGACGCGGCAGCTCCGTGTGGGCAATGACCCGCGCACGGCCCACGGTACTGGGAGCGACGCCAGATTTGAGGCCTGGGACACAGTCACAGCACCGTGGATGCGATGCTCCAGGGCCCCCAAGACCGTTTTTCCGGAAGATTCCAGAGACGGGCATGCACAGAACAGTGCCACGGACAGGGAACGCGCCCGGGGAGGGCCTGCTTTCCCGGCCCCGCCGTGCTCCGCAGCTTGGAGGGGCCGCCTCAGGGACCCCCGAGCTCCCTCTAACACTGACCTTCTCGTCCCAGGGCCCAGGAGGAGCCGCCGGCCCTAAGGGAGACCAGGTGAGCGGACGCCCAGGGGTCAGGTCCCTTCTTTTTCGCTCCCTCCTCCATTACCTGCTCTGCCTCGTGCCTTCTGAGCAGCGGAGACCGCTCTGGACACCCAGCCCCAGCTCCCAGCGAGGGGGTGTTCCCGCTGACCTTCTGGGAATGGGGCCTTGTCAGGGGGGAGTGGAGTCTGGGCCCCAGGACTGTCTGCAGAAGGTGCACTCTCTCAGGAAAGGTTCAGGGGCCGGGCCTGTGACCTCTGGGGGCTCCTGGCCATCTTCGTAGTGGTTGAGGGCCTAGAGTAAGCCACAGCCCCCTGAGATGCTGCTTGGCAAGAGAGGGTCCGTGTGTCCTGCCGGTCTGTGCAGTCAGCTGGCATCCCCACCCTGGGCCTAGGGCTTGGGGACTGGCGCCCGAGCTTGGAAAGCCGCTTTCTGACCTTGGGGCGTGTGGTTTCAGGGCGTCGCAGGTTCCGATGGCTTTCCTGGGGACAAAGGAGAGCTGGTGAGTGGGATTAAATCGGCCTTGCTTTTGTCAACAGCTGAGAATAAATCAGTCCCATTTGCGGGGTGGGGGTACAGTCCGCAGCTCCGGGCAGCGCGGGGAGCCCCAGGGACCCTGAGGCTGCGGGCCCCATGGCTGTAGCCAGGACAAGCTCGGCTGCATGTGCGCGCGCACGCATGGGTCCTTCTGCGGAATTCCTGGACAACTCTGACCAGCCGGACCCCGGCCTTGGCTCCTGGGCCCTGGCACCTCGCCCCGGCCCCCAGCCCTGTCAACCTGATGGGGGCAGCCGTGCCTGCCTGCTGGGATCCCCTCAGTGGGGGATCCCGGCCCTCTGCACGTGCAGCTGGGAAGCTTCCAGAGGACGCAGTTGGAGAAGGGGACTGTAGGCACAGAGAGGTCCAGACGTCCGTTGCTAGAGCGAGTTGGCGATGGACACGGGGCACAAAGTAAACGCGTGTAACAAGACGCGCCGAGCGGCTACTGAAAACACTCGTTAGGAAAATAAGTCACAAAATCGTCCATGCGGAGAACTCAGTCCCAGCGAGAGAAGAACTACTCAGGATGGTGAAAGGAAGTCCCCGCTTCCTGTCCTGAGGCAGCCCCGAGGGTGGTTTCTTGGTGGTTCCCCACCTGCCCCCGGTCCCCCCCGCACCAGCCCTGCCCTTTGGAAGCGAATGCCCGCCGGCTAACAGCGCAATGGACAACTGCTCTCTTGCAGGGTCCCGGTGGTGCGGTCGGACCCAAAGGAGAGGTAAGTGGCCGCCAGCTGTTCCAGCAACAAAGTCCAAAGGAGACGCCGGACCGGCCTGCGGGGGTGGGGCAGCAGCTGCTGGCCGCTGTGCACTCTGACCTGCCTTGTCCTGTTTCCCTCTAGTCCGGCAGTCGAGGGGAGCTGGGCCCAAAGGGCATCCAGGGTCCCAACGGCACCAGTGGCGTCGAGGGCCTCCCAGGCCCGCCCGGCCCCGTGGGCTTCCCAGGAGTACAAGGCCTGCCTGGCATCACCGGGAAGCCCGGAGTCCCGGTACGTCTTTCCCTCTGTTGAGGGTGGTGTTCGCCGGCCTTGGTCACTTTTCCGAGACTGATGTGGGGTGGGGGGCCGCGTCTAAGGGAGCCGTCTAAGGGAGCCGGCTGCCCCCAGTCTGCTGCCGCACTGACGGGGTGAATTTCAGGGGCGAGAAGCCAGCGAACAGCACATCCGGGAGCTGTGCGGAGGGATGCTCGGTGGTGAGTGCCCTCCACCCCTGCGCACCCTGGCCTCCTCCACCTCTCCCCTCCCTGGGGGGTGGCTAGTCTCCATCTGCGCCCGGCGGGGGCTTCCTCCCCCGGCTTCAGCACAGGCGGGGGCACAGGGGGCGGGTCTAGATGTCTGGGTCGCCGTCAGCCGGGACGGAGACCTGCGTCTTCCAGCCTTCACGGACGAAGCGGCCAGCTCTTGGCCACTTTGCGCCACAGGATTTGTAAGGAGTCCCCCCAAAATGAGCACCTCCTCCTGGGCACGCAGGAGAGGGAGCAGTATCGGGGCCGCGCCCCGAAGAGAGTTAGGCGCCTCGATCTTTTCTGCCTCGGCGGCGGCCTTTGCTGATCCTCCTCGAGTAAGCGCTTGCATCTTTGTTTTTCCAAAAGAACAAATCGCACAGTTAGCCGCCCACCTGAGGAAGCCTTTAGCGCCCGGATCTGCAGGCCGGCCTGGTCCAGCGGGGCCCCCAGGTCCCCCAGGTCCCCCGGGCTCCATCGGCCACCCCGGTGCCCGAGGGCCCCCTGGATACCGTGGTCCCACCGGAGAGCTGGGAGACCCGGGGCCCAGAGGTGAGTGGGCCGCGCCGACCTCTGTGCGGCCCGGTTAACCCCTTCTTCATGCCGCGGGCCCCACGGACACCATCCGAACAGCGGTCGGGGGCGGGGGCAGACAAAATGTGAGGGACGAACAGCGGGAGCCCGATCACCCTTAGCCGCATCCGACCCTGAAAAACTCGTAAAAAGCAACAATCACACAGAACTCCCTCCGAAGCGCTGGGAAGGGAAGTGCAGTGCAGAAACCGCATGGCCTCATGGCTGGGCCCCGTTGCTGACAGGGTCTGTCCCGGCCCCCGCTGAGCCGCAGCCGCGGATGCTCTGGCCCATGGACCGGGCCTCGTGGGTGACACGAGTGGGAACTCATGGACACTGGGCTTTTCCAAAACGGCCTTTAACACGCACCCCTGTCCGAGTGTGCACCGTGTCCCCCCCCCCCCCCCCCCCCCCCCCCCGCCTCCCGCCTCCCGGCCCCAGTTCTGGAGCTCGGCATTCCGGTCCACGCCGGCTTACTGATCCAGGAGTTCTGTTTCTAAGAAACAGCATAAGAAAACTGTTTCTGAGAGAAACTTAACTGTGATTTCCTTTCTAACTTGGTGAGACAAAGTTTACTGCAAGTCCTTCCAGAATGAGCAGGGCCGCTGCCCTTGTATTCGAGAAACTCCGAGGCTGAACAGTTTCCGCCCTGGAGACAAACACATCTTCGCAGATGTGGTGTCGGTCCTGAGGTCACGGTCCCACGGTGTGGGGCGGCCGCAGGACGGCAGGCTCTGAGCGTCTCCGGTGCCGGCTCGGGGCGCGAGGCCCTGCTGTCATCCAGCAGAAGGCCGCGGGTTGCTCCGAGCGGGATCTGAAGGCCTTTCGGCCTGTTACGAGCTCCCTTCCGAACGGGCCTCCATCGTCCTCTCTCCCGGGGGTCGTGTTGCTTCTCTGAGTGTTTTCACTTCAGGAGAACACTCACCAGGCGGAGCCCTGCCCGTCAGAAGGCGGGTGACACGCTGGTGGGTCCCTCCTCGAACCCCAGCCGGGTCCTCACACGTCCGGTGCTTTCCGACAGGGGCCCCGGGAGACAGAGGAGACAGGGGTGCGGCGGGCACGGGACTGGACGGGCCGGCTGGGGACCAGGGGCTGCAAGGTGGGTGCCGGTCACCGGCTGCTTTCCCAGGGCGTTGGGACTTGACCCAGGGCTGCATCTGGGTGGGGAACGCGTGTCACCATGTTTCTCTGGGCGAAGCCGTCTCCGATGGTCGGGAACAGTCAGGAACCGTCAGACCGACCCGTCCGAGCGATACCGGGTCTGGGCGGGTCTCGTCACGCAGAGTCAGTCAGTTTCCGCTCGGTGAGAGCAGGCTGGCGTCGAGGTCGGTTACATTCCAGAACTCCCTCCGAGTTGGCCCACGTGTATCCTGAGGGTTTAGTGTCCAATGAGGAGCCCCCAGGCCCCGCGGTGCAGCCCGGGCCAGCCTCACAGGACACCTGAGTCCCCTCGCACAGCCTTCCGCACACCCCCACACCGTGGGCCGCCACACACCGTGGGCCGGGCGGAGACCACGGTCCAGTCCTCCCTGAGCGCCCAGAAGGCCTCTCCTCCCCCGGCCCTTGAGGCCGCACCCCTGCTCCGTGCCCCCTACCCCCAGCTGCCCTATCCTGCTCCACCTACCCAGGGGGCCCATCCCCCAGGTGCGCGCCCCACAGGGCTCCCGCGCAGGCCATGCCGACTGTCACCTGTCCCCACTCACCAGGCAGCCCTGCAGCCCCATCCCCGGCTCGGCTCTCTTCCCTCGGCTCCCCGGGAGCCCTGCTCCGGTCTGAGCCGAGGCACTGGGGACAGGCCCCGGGCCCCACCTCCGCCCCGCCTCATCCTCTGCCCTCACCCCCCCCCCCACAGTCTTGAATAAACCCCACACAGCAGGGCGCGGGGCGGGAGGCTCAGTGGCTGTTCTAGGCTTAGGTCGACACTCCCCTTCCTGCTGCGTCTCCAGGACCGCAGGGTGTGCCTGGCGTCAGCAGAGACGGCCGGGACGGGGCCCACGGCGAGCCCGGGCCTCCAGGTGATCCTGGCCTCCGCGGTGCTGTCGGCGCTCAGGGGACCCCCGGCATCTGTGACACCTCAGCCTGCCAAGGAGCCGTGATGGGAGGCAGCGGGGAGAAGTCAGGTTCTAGAAGTTCCTAAAACCTAACCGGAGGAAGCGAGAAGCCAGTGCCGACGCCAGCGGGGAGCCCCGGAAGGACGGGAGGAGCCGCAGTGCTCTGGGGGCGGGGGGCGGGGGGCGGCGACACATGGCATCCAGACGGCCCTCACGGCCCTCCTGGCCTCCCCTCGTGTTCTCAACGGCAGCGACCGGACACTTGGTCCCTGAGAGTGTCCTTCGTCGACCTGTTGTCCGGAGCCGTCCCTAGCGCATTTACAACTGCCCGTCAGCGGTCACCGCGCACCTCAGACACAGGCCCAGGTGTGCCAGCTGGACCCCAGCCCTGAGAGGGGGACGGGGCACATGCACGCGGAGGCCTGGAACGGCCGCCTGTCCGCACCACACTCGTGTGAGGACTGAGAGCGAATCCCACTAAGACGGCAGACGGACCCAAGCGACCCCAGTCTAACAAATAAAGGGTTTCATGTACGGCACCCCCTCTACATGGTCTGGTCTGATTTACCTGCTTCTTTCGTGTGCAAACTGTCTCCGAGTAAATGTTTCTTGAAGGGGAGTCTGTACCGCGAGCAAACCCACTATTATGTGTTGTGATAAATAAAGCCACTCGTGTGAAAACCTCAGTTCCAAACACTAGTTTATTACACACCAAGTAATGACTCTGAATATGAAAATGAAGGCATTGAAGGAACCCACGGTGACAATATCTCCTTTACGGGCAAAAGTGGCTTCAAAGGGAGTCTCTGGAAAATGTCCAGCGACAAGGCTGGACACAGACCGCGTCACAGAACACGGTCCCGTGTCACCGGAAGTCAGCATGGGGAGGGAGAAACAAGGGAGTAAAATCTCCAAACTACTTCTAATCAAGAACAATTTAACTTGTTCCAATCGCTAAGTGGGCATATTTAAAATGTAAATAAAATAAGTAAAAAGCGGTGCACCTTGGAAGACTAAGGAAATTACATGGGATGTTAATTTTTGAAGTTATCATGTTAAGAAAACATGATGGAATCAGGCGGATAATTGAAAAGTTTCTTGCTAATTGTCAACATGTCTTCATCCCCAAATGGTGTAAGAGGACACGAAAGGCTAAGGATTTCGTTCTAGACAAACATCTCTACAAAACGTGCTGTGACGTCCCCGTGGAGGCCCCTCAGCTGGACTCACGTCCCCCAGAGCCAGATCGCCGGGGCTCCAGGGCCGCGCGGACGCTGGGGGCCCCGGGCAGCCGCCGCCGCTGCCGGAACTGGCGGTCCCTTCCTGTCACTTGACGTCCATGGCCGGGCTGCTCTGTAGGCTCTCCTGCGCAGGACGGGCCGCCAAGGAGTCCGGTCTGGTCAACTTGAGCCTTCGGCCAGTCTTACCACAAAACACACTCTCGAATTCCTGAAATTGAGAAAGAACCATTAATGCTGTGAATTTACGGACTCAAACTATCTCAAAACAGACAAGGCTGGGGACGCCTGTCCAGCTCGGCGAGTGGCGGTGGGCAGCTCTTGGATCCTGGGTCGTGAGTTCAAGCCCCACGCTGGGTGTAGAGATTACTTAAGATGAATAAATAAGATTACAAAAAATTAAAAATACACCAAAGGTTGAAATTATGACCTAAACTACTTCAAAAGATGGAAACGTGTCATCCACAAACTCACGTCACCTCTTGTAAGGGGGTGTGCGGGGTGGAAACAGGGATTCAAACGTTTTTCTCAGAGTCACATTTACACCTACGATTAATTTTCCAATAATTCCTGTAATACCCATCCATATTAAAAAGGCTTCTTTACTTAAAAACAAACACCTACACTTGTGTTTTCTACCACAGTAAACTCTGCACGCTGCTTAACCATTCTCACGTGTGTGCGCGCATTTGCCGGGCCGGCTTCCCGCAGCATCACTGCCGTCTCCCTGCAGAACTTCCATCACCGCTAGACACACCGGGCCCATCACTACCCCGGGCACACGGCGGGAGTGATGCCAGCGGCGGGCTGGCATCAGAGGTCGGCTCTGGAAGCTGGGGCTCCCGCGGAGCCCTGTCCACCGCGGCCCTTGCTCCTGCTCCCTGCCTCTAGGCACTTAGACAAGTCCCGGGCTTCACAGCAGGGTCAGACTGGCCGTTTCCTGAGCGCACCGGGCAGCCCCAAGCTCACAAAAGGCGAGAGCAAGCACATGGCCTGATCTCCTCAGCCTCTGGGAAACAAAGATCCGGGTACGCGAAATGTACAAGGTGGGAAAGGCCACGGCACGGGGGTTCCATCTCTTCAGTCAAAAGAGGATGCGGGGGGAGGGCGCCTGGGGGGCTCAGTGGGTTGAGCCTCTGCCTTCGGCTCGGGTCATGATCTCAGGGTCCTGGGATCGAGTCCCGCATCGGGCTCTCTGCTCAGCGGGGAGCCTGCTTCCTCCTCTCTCTCTGCCTGCCTCTGTCTACTTGTGATCTCTCTCTGTCAAATAAATAAATAAAATCTTTTAAAAAAGGACAGGGTGGAGAGGAGGAAGCCATCGTGTACTCAGCGATGTTGAGCACCACCAACCAACGTTCGGGTGGACAGCTTCTGGATCCTGACTCAGGGGAGTGGGCAGCACAGAGACGGCTGCAAGCCCTTCGGGGCGTCTGGATGCGGTGTGGCTGTTTAACCACGTGTCTACATGCAGAGATGCCCTTGAGAATGAAACCGAGAGATCTGCGGAAGGTTTTAAACCACCCACCGAGGGCCACAGGACGGGGGCACTAACAACACGCCCTTGTGTCCGAGGAACACTGGAGCTCTGTGCTCTGCTCTCCCCATGTCTGTGCATGGATACGTTTCCATAATTTTTTTTTTTAAAGCATAACATTCTTTTTTTTTCTTTTAAGATCTTTTTTATTTATTTGACAGAGATCACAAGCAGGCAGAGAGAGAGGGAGGCAGGCTCTCCGTGGAGCAGAGAGCCGGATGCGGGGCTCGAACCTGAGACCCTGAGATCATGACCTGAGCCGAAGGCAGAGGCTTTAACCCACTGAGCCACCCAGGCACCCCTAAAGCATAACATTCTTAAAAACTAAATTTACGTTTATAGATTTTCTATTATGGTAAAAAAATACAGAGCATGAAGTTTTCCATTTCAGCCACTTTAAACGGTTTTACCCAGTGGCACTACCTGCACAGTGCCATGTGATCAGCACGGTTTCTGACTTTTCATCATCCCCCCCCACAGACACTCTGTCCCCATGAGACACGGACTGTCGCCCTCCCCCAGCACCCACCCCATGTCCCACTTTCTGCGTACGAATTGGGACCACACAGAGGTTGGCACAGGAGCTGTCCTTCCGTGAGCGGCAGCCTCGGGGGCACCCGGGCCGTGGCCGAACCACATTCTGCTGTCGGTGCACACGCTGTGCTTATCCACTCCTCTGCTGATGGACATTTGGGGGCCTCCACGTCCAGGCTGCTGTGAACATTCCCAAACAAGTGTCCACCCGGATCCCCACCCACAAATGCAACAGCCCATCTGGCAATTCTGACTTTCTGAGAATTGTCACCCCATTTTCCACAGCAGCTGCACAGGGTTCTGCTCTGAGGCCTGCGATTCCACCTGTCTGTCTGTCCGTCTGTGCGTGCCGGCCACACCCACTGGGCGCATGCGGCAGAGCCCCGTGGTTTGATCTGCATTTCTCGGACGATCAGGGATGTTGAGCATCTGCTCACGGACCTGTGGGCCATTTGTTTATCTTCTTTGGAAGAAGGTACTCAAATCCTTTGCTGGTTTTGAATCATGTTGTCTTTGTCGCTGGGCTGTAGCGGGTTCCTCCTGGATTCACATCCACCAAGGGACACAGGAGTACCACGCTGCACTGATAACACCAGGCCCACCAGCGGTGGCCGCAGTGCGCTTCCTGCCACCTGCACTCGGGCTATACCTGCTCAGATCTATTTTCTTCCTGAACTTTATTTATTTTTTTTTTTTAAAGATTTTATTTATTTATTTGACAGAGAGAGATCACAAGTAGGCAGAGAGGCAGACAGAGAGAGGAGGAAGCAGGCTCCCCACTGAGCAGAGAGCCCGATGCGGGACTCGATCCCAGGACCCTGAGATCATGACCTGAGCCGAAGGCAGCGGCTTAATCCACTGAGCCACCCAGGCGCCCCTCTTCCTGAACTTTAAAGGGCTTGAGGGTCTAAGATGAGCCACATTTTGACAATTTCCTATGTATATCCTGACACTCAAAAGCCCAAAATGTAAAATATTTGCCCATATATGAGAAGGTAGAATTTACCTCTGAGAATAATAAAAAAGTAATGTAAAAGTCACAAAGAAGGAAACCGTCACTTCTGACAAAGAAAGTACTCGAGACTACGGGAACGTCATGCACACGACAAGGTGAGCGCCGGCGTCCACCCGGCTGTGCACACTTCTGCCAGCAGTGGGGAGCCCCGGTGCGGGCTGGGTTCCCCGGGGCCCCGGCACCTCCTTACCGGGGCCAGAGGCGAGCCGGCAGCCGCTGTCTCAGGGAAATGACAGAGTTTCAAGGGAGTTTTACGAGTCAGAACACCCTGAGGTGACGTCTACACAAAGCTGATAGGCACGTTAGGTTTGTAAATATGAGAACGCCTGATAGAAAGAGTGACTTTGGGGGGCACCTGGCTGGCTCAGCAGGAAGAACGTGTGACTCTTGACCTTGGGGTCATGAGTTTGAGCCCCAAGTTGGGTGTGGAGACGAAATAAGTAAAACCAAACTTAAAAAAAGCAAATTTCTTTCTTTCCTTTTTTTTTTTTTTTTTTTTTTAAGACTTTACTTATTTATGACAGAGAGACACAGCGAGAGAGGGAACACAAGCAGGGGGAGCTGGAGAGGGAGAAGCAGGCTCCCCGCTGAGCAGAGAACCCGATGCAGGACTCGATCCCAGAACCCTGAGACCATGACCTGAGCTGAAGGCAGAGGCTCCACCAACTGAGCCCCCCAGGTGTCCCGAGAGCAAGGGTCTGAGTCGCTATTAATGGTCCCAACCCAACAAACGCAGAGCTCACCAAATGGACAATACATGTTTTTTCCAAATAAATACAGAACTTTTAAAAACTGACCACAGAAGAGGTCACAACGAAAGTCTCAGCAAACTTTCAAGAAACTGTTTCTTTATACAGACCATCTTCGCTTATGAAAACGTAATAAATGTGAAAAACAGACCAAAAGCTTTTAAACTCAAGATGTCAGAAAGATTAAAACTACAAAAAAATAAAGAAGGTAAGCTTTCAGAGCAACATACAAGCAAATTACAACGGGAAAAAAACACTACCGTGTGCCCTCCCACAAAAGCGAACAGAGCAGAACAAGACCAGAAGCCGGGACACCCACAGCCGCCGAGAGACCAGGGCACAGATGCCCCAACTCGGAAAGGGTAGGACCAGCCCACGGGGAGCGCCGGGCAGTGAGACCTGGGACCAGGGCCGTGGCCTGGCAGTGCCTGGCCGCAGCGCTGATCCCAGGTCTCCGCAGGGAGGTTTTGCTCCTGCCGGGCCCACCCAAGCCATGTTTATACATGAGATATAAGACATGAGTTTTAACATATCTGGTCTCGGAATACATACAAAGACAGTTAACAGGTCTGCTGTGAGCTGAGTGCCGTCATCACTTACGGATGAATCATATTAATAACTCACCGCTAACAGGTACACCAGGCCAAACGTTAAATCATTTCCATTTTTGGTTTTTTATTTATTTGACAGACAAAGATCACAAGTAGGCAGAGAAGCAGGCAGAGGGAGAGGAGGAAGCAGGCTCCCTGCCGAGCAGAGAGCCTGATGCGGGGCTCGATCCCAGGACCCTGGGATCATGACCTGAGCCGAAGGCAGAGGCTTAACCCACTGAGCCACCCAGGCGCCCCTCCATTTTTTTTTTTTTTTTTTAAAGATTTTGTTTATTTATTACAGAGAGAGACACAGCGAGAGAGGGACCACAAGCAGGGGGAGCTGGAGAGGGAGAAGCAGGCTCCCCGCTGAGCAGGGAACCCGATGAGGGGCTCGATCCCAGGACCCTGGAATCATGACCTGAGCTGAAGGCAGAGGCTTAACGACTGAGCCCACCCAGGCGCCCCAAATCATCTTCAAAAATATAAAAGCTTTTCTCCAAAGAAGACATCCAGGTGGCAACAGACACATGAAAAGCTGTTCAACATCACCCGGCATCATGAGCATCATCGCGCCAGTCAGAACGACTGGAACTGACCAGTCAGGAACGACAGATGCTGGCGAGGATGCGGAGAAAGGGGGACCCTCCCGCACCGTCGGCGGGGACGCAGGCTGGTGCGGCCACTCTGGACAACAGCACGGAGCTCCCTCAGAAAGCTGACAAGAGAGCTGCCTACGACGACCCAGCAATCGCTCTGCGGGTATTTCCCCCAAAGATGCGGACGCCGTGGCGCAAAGGGAGACGCGCACCGAGCGCCCAGAGCAGCGAGGTCCGCCGTAGGCGAGCTGTGCGAGGGACCGAGATGCCCTTGCACGGACGCGCGGACAGACGGGCAAGATGTGGCCACGGCGCCTCCGTCAGGGGACGAATACCGGCTTTTGCATCGACGTGGTCGGAACCGGAGGGGATCGTGCGCGTGAACTCTGTGGAGCAGAGTCGTATGGCTTCACTCCCACGTGGAATTTAAGAAAGAAAACACAGCAGCCAAGGAAAAAAAGAGAGAAGTCAAACAAGAAACAGACTCTTGTCCTGTCTGACAGCGGGCGGGAGAGCCGAGAAGGCGGGTGCGGCCCGAGGCGGGAAGGTAACCCGCAGGCGAAAGCACCAGAAGGGGAAACACAGACGTGGCCAATCCCTGGAGCCTCGCTGCCGCCTCCCGCGGGAATCTGCAGAACCCAGACGCGGGAGGGCGAGAGCGTCGACACCGAGAACAGAAGCTGGAGGCGGCGGACGTGAGGCCGGGCGGACAGCCGCAGGCCCCGGACTCTGCCGTGGCGAAAAGCCACTGCTCCGTTCAGGGCCACCACCGCTCGGTGTTTTCTCCCAGACAGACTTGGCCCTCACAAAGCGGCGTTCTAAATTCTTACAAAGAACCTAACTAAATACCTCATCCCTTAAGAAAAACAAAGAAACAGACTCCGCACTCCAGAGCCCACAGACGGCCAGCAGAGCGGGCGCGGGCGGCGGCGGGGGCCGCGACGGGCAGGAAGGGGGACGCCTGTGCTGCCGACCTCCGGGCGGCGGCCGGACGTGCCCATCTGTCCTACACCTGCCAGGGACACCACCACGCTGCGCTAACTGGCTGGAATCAAGAAAAAAAGCTTTAAAAAAATGCACAAGAGCATCATTTTATTAAAATTCACAGCCTCCCTCGAACACATCACCTCAAACGCGAGCCGCAGGGTCACCGCAAGCGAGCCACTGGGAGGGAGCGGGACGCAAATGCCGCTCTGAGACGCGGTCACACGGGCGATGCCACGGTGTCCTGCGGAGACAGAGTGGGGCCGGAAACACAGCCGCGGGCCCTGCCCCGCGCGGTCCACACGCAGGAGGCTCTTTGGAAAAGGCTTCACACAGACGCGCCAACCTCAGCTTGGTCCCTGCCAGACGCCGCAACCACAGCAGCCACACGATGGCCTGGACAGGGAGCAGCGTTGGGGTGCGCGGGGCTTGCCCCCCCAGGGCCTCAGCCGCGCTCAGCCTGACCGCCAGCACGCTGAGGCCGGCACCGGGAGCCGAGGTGCCCCCAGGGCAGAGCAGTGAAGCCAATGCTGGGAGCGCCCCACTGACCCCCGAGGAAGGGGCGGCTGCGCTCCCTCCCGCTCACACCACGCGATCGGCCCCGCCAGGAGCCGCGCTCGCTCGCTGGAATTGCCCCTGGGACCAGACAGACAGGGTCAAGGTGGTTCTGGCTGCACTCGGGGTCCAGGTGCTCGGGCCCCAGGGCCCCATGTTGTCCCCGCTCACCCAGCCCATGGAAGAGAATCTCTTCCGCGCCTTCTGAATGCATGTGGGTTCCAGACTGTTGAACGCTATCTGCCTCTCTCTTCCTGCCTAACTCGTCTCACGTCAACCCTCCGAGAAGCTGTCATAGGGTAACGGGTGCCTGAAACCCGGGCGAGCCCCATCCGGTCCGCTGCCTGCAGCCCGGGCTGTCACTCGGATGCCGCAGGTCAGCGAACCAACCCAGGCTGGGACCATCGGTCCGTAAGTGACACATTACAACACTAACGAGCTTTTGGTCAAAGCGAACTCAGTATCCAACACTGAATTCCAGGAAACAAAGGACCATCGGGGGTATCTTAGGGAAAAATGGACAAAAAAATCACTTGTAGGTTTATAACATTCTGAGACTGCACCTGCCCTCATTACTGACCTTTTTGAGAGAGTCTCCGTGTCTTTCCTGAATGTACTTCAGGAACGCCGTGGTCCACTGCAGGGTGGTCGCCTTGTCCGTCTCCGCGTTGCAGAAAGGGACTAAAAGATTCAACTCGTCACAACAAATGCGGATCCTGCGCCTACAGGCAAAATCCAAAGTAATCACGCTGAGAAGCAGGCGCCAGGCCACTGCTCCTGGCCTGGCCCCTGGCACTCGGCTGCACTCCACTGGGACGGTCCTGCTCGTGGGCCAGGAGCAAGGGCCAGGTTCAAGTCTCTAGACCAAGGACAGAGCCAAACCCCCCAAACAGGAAGCAAAATTGCGTGTGCTCTTTCCCTGGGTAGACCGTTCCTTACTCAGGAGTCACGACTCTGCTCTCCATGTGCCAAGGGACTCATCCGCAGCCACGTCACGGCTTTGACCGCCAAGGGGCCCCGGCTCACAGAAGGACCACGGACCGCCCGCCTGCTAAGACCCCGAAACCCAGTCTTTTTAGAGGTAATTTTAGAGAGAACTTAAATCACAACTGGGCCTTACGATCAGACCACAGTAACGCTCACAGAGGACACTCGGCGTCGCGCCACGTCCTAGAGAGGCGGACACAGGGCAGCACAGAACGCGACCCTTGCTGCCCACCTACCCGCGTGCACACGTGGAGCGGACGCGGGGATCTCGTCAGGCAAACCCAACAGCGGACGCTGATCTCCAGTCCGTGCAGGGGTCAGATCGACGTCCCCGACGAGGCACGGAGGTGAGAGGGAGCGAACCGGCAGCGTGGTGCCCTAGGGGACGGCAGGCTGCCCACCCACGGGGAAGGGTCCTCCCACGGCAGGTACCCAGGAAACGCTGATGAAATGTCAGGGTGGGAAAGCTGCCCTTTGGAGCTCACAGACGTCCTTCAGGTTGATGGAGCATGTGCGCGTGTCCGTGTGCGCGTGCGTGTGTGAGCAGGTCTAAGAAGGACCACGGGCGGGCTAGCTAGCTGTAACACGTCCCTTAAAAAGAAATAAACTGCCTCAGGTCAGCGCCGGAGCCGGAGCCGGAGCTACATACCTGCCTCGCCCCGGGCTGCGCACAGGAGACTGGGGTGAACTCCCCGTCAAGGACTATGTTAACTACCTTAATTATGTTACGGAAACATCGAGTAAAAACCCAGCTGCGATACAGAGAAATTAACCACCTTTTGGTTCTACGTAAAATCTAAATAAAATTCTAAATAAAATCTGCAGATAAAACGACCTAAATAACAGTTTTAACCCCCTCCCTCCCCAACATTCTTAAAAGAAACAGGCAAAGCTGGGTTCCCCGGTGAGCAGCGCAGCGCAGCGGTCTCCCGAGGCCCGCTCACACGGCCGGCGCCTGACGGCTGCTGGGAACTGGAGCCTCGGGAAGGTTCCCAGCACCACTAGTGAGGTGCCTAACTGTGCCTAAAATGTTGGTACAAACAATACGGTTCATGCTGAGCGCTGGCTCTCCTTCTGGGGCTCACCAGGGAGGGAATGTCCCCATGACCCGCTCTGCCAATAAAATCCTGGGGCCCTGAGTCTCTCACGAGCGTTCCCCGCTGGGAAGCTCGCCGGCCTCAGGACCAGGGGCCAAGGGAGCAGAGCGCATCTGGGAGGCGACACCCAAGAGCTCGCATCTGGCTCCCGGACTTCTCCCCAAGCACCTTGGCTAAATTTGCTGTGTCCTTTCTCTGTGATCAGTCACAGCTCTAAGTCTTCCCAGCGAATCATCAAACCTGGGGTGACCCTGGGGACCCCGGCCCACCGAGCTGAACCAAGTCAGCATCTCCTCGGCCAACTTTTCTCCACTGGGAACACATTTTAGAAAGCACTGAACTGCTGTTTCAGGAGTAGCCTGCCTAGCGTCGCCAGTAGCTGCCGTAAGCCTGCGTGTCGACAAGCAAGCACACGCGTTACCTTCTATCTCTTTCCATGCGGTTGTGCCTCTCCCTACGCTGCGACCTTCCTCCCTGGGGCCCGCTCTGGGTCTGCTCCCCGAGGTTTGCCTGCGAGGACTCCGCGGGAGGCCAAGCGCCCTGTGTGGAGCTCGAGCCTTCGCCCACGTTTTGAATCTCTCCAAGGGCTCTTCGTTCTCCACCTGTGTCCGGCTGGCGCGCTCGACTCCGGTTCCTCTTACTTACGGCTTGCTTACATAGCGCTTCTTCTTTGCAAAAGAAGGAAAGAGTGGCATTTAATTTTTTATTTTACTTAACTTGTCCCCATTAATGCCGAATGTGTTTCATGGCATTTTTCAAACCTGAACAGACACACGAGTGGGCGAAGAACGCCCAGAACTGAGCGGGAAGAGCCGTACCCACTACGGTAACCGGCACAAGCCGTTCACGCAAAGCTCCAAGCTCCAAAGCACAAAACTGAACATAAATCTGTAACTAAATTAAAACACCCCGAGCAGTGTGTGAGCAACAGACTCTTGTCCGAAGTCCCTCATGTATCAACAGGTGTTAGCTGCTGTCGGTGAACAGGGAAACCAAGAGGTTGTTTGACTTTTCTGATGTTTAGAATGGAAAAAACAAATTTTCTCCCCAGGATTTTCTTTTATACAGTCACTCTAACGGGACAGCAGGTGCTCTACCTCCCATGCTCAGAAGAGGACAAGACCTGTGTGCCCTAGGGCTCAAGGTGCGCCCAGTTGACCAGCGACTCCGCCCCTGGGAGGAGGAATCACGTCACAGCTCTTATGTGTCCCAGGGGAACACAGCAAGCCCCACCGCATCGAGGCCAGCCAGCACCTAACCCCTGTGTGCGGTGACAGGCATTCCCGAAACGCCAAATGAGACCTAAGTCTCTGTGGCCAAAGGGTCCCTCCATACAGCGTTCACATCGGGACCTGCGAGGAAGACACGGCGCTGGGACTGTCTTGTTCCCGAAGCAAAGAAATTAGTATGTGGCTTGTGTCTCCACCAACCCTTCACTCTGCACACGGAAGCACCTACTTCTGCATAAAAAGTCCGAACAGGGAGAAGGACCCACTGCCTGGAGGAGGCAGCACTCCACCCCCGCCCCGCCCCCATCAGCTCTGGAAGTTAAGTTGAAAAATACTTTTGTTTACAGGGAGAAAGGGGCTGAGAGCTCACTCTCAAGGTGAACCAAGTTCAAGCTGCCTTCAGCCGTTTCTTTCTAAAACTTTCTGAATCAGCTTATGGCCTCTTGCTGCCAACTGAAACCTTTGCCCATCTGTCTCCTAAAGCTTTTAGCAGGTTTCAGACTCCTGTCCCACTCACGAAATATAAAATAAGAAACAAAAAAACAAAAGCACAACTATTAAGTGCTTTCAGCAACTTGAAGGAAACAGAATTTATGCAAGTCTATCATTTTTCCGTTTACGGAGATCACCAGTGAGGAAAAGCAGCCCTCAAACTCAACGACGCCGTCCAAAGCATAAATATGACGTGTGAGGGCGTGGGGTGGCTCAGTCGGTTTGGCGGCCGACTCCTGATTTTGGCTCAGGTCCTGAGATCGAGCCCCGCCATGGGTTCTGTGCTCAACAGGGGTCTGCCTGAGATTCTCTGTCCCCTTGCCTCTCATCCTGCTCGTGCGCTTGGTCCCTCCCTCTCTCTCAAATATAAGGAAAAATGTTTAAAAAAGAAGAGACGACTTCATGTTTATACTCGGCATCTCGCCGTCCCCACCCTCGGCCAAGAGGCCAGCAGGACGAGGCTCCCTCTGCTTTATGGCTTACCTCCTACTTTAATCCAAACCTGCTCAGGCAAGGCTTTGTTTCTACTGCCCAAAGTCTGTTTAGTGGATTCAATTTCCTGCTGGTAACAGAAAGAGAATGCTCGAGGCAATCCAATGTCCTGATGCTTGGCAGCTTCGAGTACAGAACACGGGTTCCCAGAACCCTGGAAAGAATGAGGCGACAGCAAGTTTACCAGCGCGCACGCAAACCAAATGCCCTCCAACCGAAGCCACGGCCAAGACGGTAGCGCAATTTGAGGAACTCTGCGTACGTCCAGGACTTTAAGACGTTCCCAAAGCGCATGAACGGTCTTGATTTTAAAGCTTGATATTAAGCTCAAATGAAAGAAAAATCCTTCAGGCCTAATGAAAATAAAATCCACCTCGTACAAAAGAGCAGCCCTGGCGAGTCCCTCCCTTACCTGCGTCTGCGAGAGGCTCGAGCCCCCCGAGGCAGGGCAAGCGTTCGCCGTGAACAGAGGGCATGTAAACTGCAAAGCGGTGGCGGCTGCCGCGGTTTTGTTTTTTACCAACGTTGTGCATTTGTTTTGTTGCTGATGAAGAGGGACGTTCATGAACTCCGAAGGATGTCGGATAAGAGTGACCAAACTGCCAAGACAAAGGAGACGCGGAGATGCGTGAAGACCATGTGGCAGGCAAGCGGCCAAAGGCCGTGACCGCAGTACGCTCTCCCAGCTAGCCGCCGGTGGTCTAGACAGCCCGCATCTGGCAGGATGAGCACCCCTCCTCGTGGAAACCTCTACAGAGCCAGGCTCAAGCAGCGTGGGGGTGGCCAAGCTCAAGCTTCTTCTTGGAAGGACCAGGGCGTTGGATGTCACCTGAGACCAATCTCTCTTGCTCTATTTCTGGCCATTCTCCAAAATCTGGCGACTAGGGACAAAATGGGGAAAATCCCAGGGTGGGGAGGGACAGAAAGCCAAGGACCACCCCCCACCCCTGCGCAGTTCCTCTTCAGAAGGAGAGCCGCGAGGGAGGGGCTGGCTTCCTGCAGGACACTTCCCTGCCACCAAGTCTGCCGCGTGTGTGGAGTCACCCGTAAGCTGAGTCGCGGTGGGGAGGGGACAGGCCTCTCCTGACATTTGGGTGGAAGACCTGGTGCAGGGGGTCTGGTCCTCAGAAGCGCCCGCACGCTCGGCTCGGGGCGCCGGTCCGCAGGTGCAGACGCGGGGCGCACACCGCACGCTCGCACGCGCGGCGGCGGGGTCTGCGCTGCGCACTCGCTCAGCACCGGCGGCCGGCCCCTGCCCAGAGCGCCGACCTTTCCGGTGGGCCCCGGACCCAAGCAGGTCTGCTCCCCGCGAAGACCCGGCCGGAGGAGGCTGCCCTGCCGGCGCTCTCGCGCGGAGACGCCACCTCCGCCCAGACCCGCCCCGGCCTCGTCCGCGGGGAGACCCGGGCCCCGCCGGGCGGGCGGCCGCTCCACGGGGCCTGGCCGTGTGCACCCCGCGGGCCCGCGCCCCGGCCCCGCCCGGCCTCCCGGGAGGGCGGCGGGGAGGGACACCCACTTGTTGAGCGCCACGCCGGGCTCGGGGGGCTCGGCGCCGCGCGGGGCGGCCGGCGGCTCGGCGGGGAGGCTGTTGAAGCGGTCCTCCAGGCGGACGCGCACGGCCGACTTGGCCCGCGCCTCGGGCGCGCCCTCCGCGTTCTCCTTGCCGCCGCCGTCGGGCGCCTTGGGCCGCGGCGCGCCCGCCCCGGGGCCGTCGGCGCCCGGCGTCTTCTCGGCGGGGGCGGGGGGCGCGGCGCTGGCGGCGGCGGCGGCGGCGGGGGCGGCGGGGGCGCCCGCCTCGCTCAGCAGCATCATGCGCAGCTCCTGGAAGTCGACGTGGCCCAGGCAGGGCGCCGCGCCCGCGAAGCCGCCGTCGGCCAGCGCGGGCGGGCACAGCACCGGGTACACGGGCGCCGCGCCCCCCGCCGCCGCCGCCGCCGCCGCGGCCGCCGCCGCCGCCGCCGCCGCCGCGCCCCCCGCCGCCGCCGCCGCGAAGCCGCCCGCCGCCGCCGCCGCGCCCGGCGCCGCGGCCGCCAGGAAGGCCGAGCTGAGGCGCGCGTCGAGCTCGCCGTCGGCCGCCGCCGCCTCCATGTGCGAGTAGAGGATGTGCTGCAGCTGCGTGTACTCCACCTCCGTCATCTCCACCAGGCTCAGGTCGGTGGTCGTGAAGCTCAGCCCCGCCTCGCCCGGCGCCGCGTCCGCGCCCTCGGGGCCCGCCGGCCCGCCCGCCTGCGGCGGCTCCCGCGGCCCGGGGCCCGACATGCCGGAGCCAACGGCGGGGCGCGCGCGCGCGGCGGGGGGCCGGCGGGCACCGGGCCGGCGCGGCCTCGCCGGGCGACGTTGGGGGGCGGGAAACCGCTGGGCCCGCAGCGCGCCTGCGCCGCCCCGCCCCGCAACGGAAACCCCACCCCCGGCCCCGCGGCCCCGCCCCCGGCCCCGCCCCCCGCCAACCGCCCGGCCGCCGGCCCGCCGCGCCCCGCCCCGCCTCGCCTCCGACGGCGGTCGGCCCCGGAGCTGCGCGCGCAGGTAGGTGTGTGCGCGCGCGTGTGTGTCTCTGCGTGTGGCTGCGGAAGGTGTGCGTGTGCGTGTGCGTGTGCGTGCGTGTGCGTGTGGGCAGCTGGGGGTGGGGGCTCCCTCCGTGGCGGCAGGCTGCGCGCGCAGGTGAGGGGCGGGGCCGGCGGGCGCGTGCGCTGTAGCGGTTCCCAGGGCAGCCGCCTGCCGCGTGCGCCCGGTGACCCGCGCCCGGGCCGGACCGCGACCGTGTGCCCGCGCGTGCGGCGCTCGTCCGCCGCGTCGGTTCTCGGAGCAGGGCCGAGGTCGGGCCCGCCGCGGTTTTCACTCGCCTCCCCCGTGTCGCAAGCCCCGACGCTCTGCGGAGGGCGGCGGGCCGGGCGGGCGGAGCCGCGCGGGGCCGGGCGGGCGGAGCCGCGCGGGGACGGACGGCGGAGCCGCCCCGACGGAGGAGCCCCCGGGCCGGGCCGTGGCGCGCACCGAATCGCCGGGATCGAGCCCGGAGCCGAGTCCGGTGCGGGCGCAGCGGGTCCGAGGACCCCGACGCGAAGGGCGAGCGCACGGAGCCCCGTGAATGTCGCAGGCGTGTCCGCCGCGGTGTCCGCGCCCCGGAGGCGCAGAGCCGGCCCGGCGGAGCGTGCCCGGTCCGCGCTCGGCGTCCTGCAGACCGCGGGCGTGCGCGGCGCGAACACGGAGCGGCGACCCCCTGGCTTCGCTGCGGGGCGCGCCCCCGGTACCGCGGAGCAGACCGACCCGCGCAGCTCGGGGTCTGCCCGGCCCTCAGAGGCAGCCCCGAGGAGCCCAGAGCCCCGATGAGGGGTCAGGCCAGGCCTAGTGCGCAGCGCGAGAGGGAGTCTCCCGCCCCCGCTGCTGGCGCACGCCGCAGGGCCCTGTCCCACGCAGGCCAGACGACCCAACTCCAGAGGGACTCTGAAGACAAGGACGGGAGGGCAGCGCGGCTCACATGGTCGTTGGCTACGAAGACCCATGGTGGGCCCTACAGTCCGTTGAGGTACCGGGGCCCACAGCTCACCATCCGTGGGAGCCGTGTGTCAGGAGGGCAAGTGTTGAACGTGAAACTGTTACACAAACGCGCCTTTTGTGAAACCAGCGTGACTTGATGTCAAAACCACCAAGATACTACGGGACTAGAAGACCGCAGGGCACCATCTGACGTGAACAAACATGTAAAAACTCTCAGTAGAGTCTCTGCGAATGGAATCCAATGACATTTTTGAAAAAGGATAAAACATCCTGACCAGATCGAACTTACTCCAGTGACACGAGTGTTGTTTACATTTGAAAATCAGCCCAACATCATTTATTCTATTAACAGACCAAGGCAGGGGGGGGGGGGTGTTTGACGAATCTAAGATCCCTATAAAAACTCCAACTCCGCAAGCCGTGAGTAGAAGGGAATGTCCTCAACCTGACACAGGGTATCTATGAATTACCTGGAGCCAGCATCACACTTTCCAGTACGACACTGACTGCGTTCCCTGAGGATCAGAAGAAGGCCAGGACGTCGCCCGTCACCTGTGCTGCTCACTATTGTACAGGAAGTCACCTGTGCTGCTCACTATTGTACAGGAAGCTCCACTCTGTCCGAGAAAGCACGCGGAAGAGACAGCACCAGGTTGAGAGAGAAGTACAGCTGTCTTTCCTTGCAGTAAACCTGACGCTCTATGTCAAAAAACCTTGACCTCACCATGGTCACGGAATAGAAGAAGAGCATTCAGATATCAATGTCTCCCGGGCGCCTGGGCGGCTCAGTCGGTTGGGCGTCTGCCTTCCGATGCCGGCATGGTCCCAGGATCCTGGGATCGAGCCCCGCCTCAGGCTTTCCCCTTAGCGAAGAGTCTGCTTCTCCCTCTCCTTCTGTGATTGTTCTCACTTTCATTCTCTCTCAAATAAATAAATAAAACCTTAAATCACTGTATCTTACACTCTAGCAATGAACATGTGCCCATTGGTTAAAACGCAATACCACTAACCATCACTCAAAAATATGCTTAGGTATAAATTCCAACAAAACACATGTTTTGAACATGTATGTTGAGTGTCAGACTGAGTATTTTCCTTAAAACTCCTCTGTGTTCTGCCTGCTCACCCTCGCTACTTTTCCCGCGGAAGCCCCTGATCGTTGTTTTCCGCCGTGTCGCCGATATCACCCCGTGTGGAGCCCTTTTCTGATTGGCTTCTTTCACTTTGTTAGATGCAGTTAGATGTCTTCTCGGGCTCTGACGGCTCCTTTCTTTTTAGCCCTGAATAGTATTCCGTGGTCTGGATGGCCCACAGAGTGTCTGTCTGTCACCTACTGAAGGACGTCTTGGTTGCTTCTGAGTTTTGGCAGTTACGAATAAAGCTGCCAAACGTCCACGTGCAGGTGTTTGTGTGGAGAAGAGTTTTCTCCTTCCTTGGATACACACCAACGGTTTGGCTGCAGATCGCATTCTAAGCCCTTTGTAAGGAACCAGCAAACCGCCTTCCAAGCTGGCTGCCCCGGGTCGTGCTCCCACCGGTCGTGGATAAGGGCGCCTGAGGCCACACACCCTCACCAGCCTTCGGAGTCCGCGATCTGGATTTTGGTCATTTGGCCTTTTGCAGACTCCATCACCGTGCCGGCTTGGTGGCCGCATCTGCAGGGCTGGGTGGCGCTTCTGGGGCACAGTGCATGCTAGAGGTCAGCAACCAGCTTGTCTCGCTCCTGCACAGCCGGGACTCACGGATCTGGGAACCAAGAGCTGGAAATGGGGCGGCTCCTCTCACTGTTCCCTCTCCTGATCCACGAGCTGGATCTCTGCTGCCAGTTCCTGCAACGTCTGGTTCTAGAAGGCTCAGTTCCAGCGGAAGAGAGCCTCGTCCAGAGGACGCAGGGACGGTCTCACTGGGCTGTCGGCTGGGGCGGCCACCTGGCCCCGTGGGACCCTTTGTGCCAGTGAGTCAAGGGGCAAAGAAGGGACACTGTATGGGCCAGGCTGATTGGGCCTGCCTGTGAAGGGGCAGAGGGTCTGCAGGACATGCCCAGAATGCAGGAGGATTCCCAGGGCACCTCCCGGTACCCCCAAGTCCTGTGATTGAAGTCGGTGCAGAAGTACAAGGACGCAATTCAGGCGGGCTTTGCAAGTCTTCGGGGCTCCCGCCAGGCAGAGAGGCCGGCCCGGGAGCACAGACTGGGTGGTGAAGAAGGCCTTGTGGTCCGCTGTGGAGAGGAGGACCACGGCAGCTGTGGCTGACCTTGTCCCTGCTCGTTTTGGGAGAGACTCTCTTCTGGGATTGGCCCGTTTTCAGGATGGCTGCATCTGGTTAGGTGGAGGCGTGATTTTGCCGTTGTCCTAGTTTAGAAAATATGGTTTATTTATTTATTTATTAATTTAAAAAAATCTTGTTTATCTATTTGACAGAGAGAGAGAGATCACAAGCAGGCAGGGAGGCGCAGGGGGAAGCACGTTCCCCGCTGAGCAGAGAGCCCGATGCGGGGCTCATTCTAGGACCCGGAGATCAGGACCTAAGCCAAAGGCAAAGGCTTAACCCACTGAGCCACCCAGGAGCCCTGGAAACGTGGTTTAAGGAGTGTCTGAGAGCCTTCAGGGGTGCTGGGGTCGTCCTGGGGTCCGTGCTGGGGTCGTCCTGAGAGCGGGGCTGGGGGCGAGCTAGAGTCGGGGTTGGGGGCGGTGCTGGGGGCGGTGCTGGGGTCCGTGCTGGGGTCGTCTTGGGGGCGGGGCTGGGCGAGCTAGAGTCGGGGTTGGGGGCTGTGCTGGGGTCCGTGCTGGGGTCGTCTTGGGGGCGGGGCTGGGGCGAGCTAGAGTCGGGGTTGGGGGCGGTGCTGGGGTCCGTGCTGGGGTCGTCCTGAGGGCGGGGCTGGGGCGAGCTAGAGTTGGGGTTGGGGGCGGGGTTGGGGGCGGTGCTGGGGGCGTGCTGGGGGCGTGCTGGGGTCGTCCTGAGGGCGGTGCTGGGGGCGAGCGAGAGTCGGGGTTGGGGGCGGTGCTGGGGGCGGTGCTGGGGTCGTCCTGGGGGCGGTGCTGGGGGCGAGCTAGAGTTGGGGTTGGGGGCGGTGCTGGGGCGGTGGTAGGGGAGCTGCGGTGCTCCGGGCCGAGCTGGGGGCGGTGCTGAGGTCAGTGCTCGGGTTGGGGTTCTTGCTGGGGCCGCGCTGGGGGCCGCGCCGGGGCTGGCGTTTAGCTGGAGACGTCCCGGTCGGAAACCGGCGAGTCGTAGCGCGGGTGGCCTGGTGGCTCGGGATGCGCTTCCTGCGGCGGCGCGCGCTTGTGCCGGGGCCCGGCCCGCCGCGGTGACCCACGCTGTGTCCGTGGTGGCTCAGCCCCTCCGTGCTCACCGGCTATGTGCGACCTGTGGCGTTGCCCTAGGGCCGGCCGCGTGGCAGTGCGCGCGGCCGACAGCGCGGGACCAGAAGCGCAGGCGGGTGAGGCCCTGCGAGGCGCTGCGGGGAGGAGGCGATGCCGGCCGAGCGGCCTTCTTGCGGCGACGACGACGGCTGTCCGGGACACCGAGGCCACTCTGCCCCTTGCGACTGCCTGCCCCTGGGTTTGCGTGAGGCACGCGGACAAAGCTCTGTTTGCAATCTCGGTTGGTTGGGCGTTTCCCAAGTGTTTTCCCTGGCGGTGCAGCTGTCAGCATCGCGCAGAGAAAGGGGCCAGAGAGTCCACCAGGAGGGCTTGTTTCTGGGTGGCCGCATCCCCCCACCGCGGCCTGTATCTTGGTTTACTTAATACCCTACTTTCAGGGGCGCCTGGGTGGCTCAGTGGGTTAAAGCCGCTGCCTTCGGCTCCTGTCATGATCTCAGGGTCCTGGGATCGAGCCCCGCATCACGCTCTCTGCTCAGCGGGGAGCCTGCTTCCCCCTCTCTGCCTGTCTCTCTGCTTGTGATCTCTGTCTGTCAAATAAGTAAATAAAATATTTAAAAAAAAAAAAAAAAGACAAGGGACTCTTAAAAAACAAAACAAAAACCCTACTTTCATTTCCTCTTCTCCTGAGTGGACACTTACCACCCCAGAGACCTACAGGGAGCATTCATTCTCCGCAAACTACAAGGACTTGAACATTTTGAACAATGCAGAAAAACACAAATAATGCTTTTGATGAATACTTGATGCCTTTGGGAATCGTCCAGGATAAGACAAATAAAAAAACATATAAGAATGTGTAGAATCCCAGGGGTGCCTGGGTGGCTCAGTGGGTTGAGTCTCTGCCTTCGGCTCCGGTGATGATCCCAGGGTCCTGGGATCGAGCCCCACGTCGGGCTCTCTGCTTGGCGGGGAGCCTGCTTCCCCCTCTCTCTCTCTCTCTCTGCCTGCCTCTCTGCCTACTTGTGATCTCTGACTGCCAAATAAATAGAATCTTAAAAAAAAAAAAATTACAGAATCCCAATTTCGTGAAAGAAAAACCGGGGAAGAAGATTCCAGGAAACCGACAAATGTTACCAACAGTCCCTGTGGGTTTCGAGTCACAGGGCCTCTCAGTGCTCCCTTTCTCCCCCCAGGGTCCAATGGTAAGTGCAAGCCACAGGCCTCACAGGGAGACCCAGCAGCCCGGGGCGGAGGTCCCCCCTCCCTCCTTCCCCTCCGAGGCCCTCAGTTGGGTTTGTCCACAGGGGCCTGTGCTTGTCTGGCCCCTCGCTCAGGGCCCCTTCAAGAGCAGTCCCTGTGGGCCTCACCCCCTACTCGGCACTGCCTCTAGGCAGGTCCTTGGACTAGTGGGGTGGGGGGTGGAGCTGGGGAGGGTGCCCAGCCTCTTCAGTGTTGTCCCCGTGGAGGCCCAGCCCCTCCCAGCGCTCTGTGAACGTGCTCCTTTCATACCCCCTTACAGCTGCCTCTGCACATTGCAGCGCAGCCGGCAAAGCACCAGGACTACAGGCCACAGCCTGGTGGCACCCCCCCCCCCCAAGGTGACACTGTGGCTTTCGGGTCCCAGGGACTGCCCTGCCTGGCCACATCCTCAAGCAGGACCCCTCGCTAGTTGGGCTCCTGGAGAGTCACACACGGCTCATGGGTCCCGGACTGTGGGCGACCCTGGCTGCACGGGGTCGCAGGTGGGAGGGCTGATGGGGCGACAGATGATGGCAAGGTGAGGACGGCGCCGCCTGGTGCTGCAGGGGGGCTACGCGGAGCCTCTGGAAGACGGGCTTTGGGGTGAACACACACGAGACCAAGCGTCTGAGGAGACGATGGACCGAGGATTTTAGAATGGGATCCAGTTTTCTGACATTTTGGGGAGACCCCTCTGGCGGCAGCCCGCCGGCCTGATGGCTCATGGCTCCAGGGCGCCGAGCTCGGCACTCCTCAGCGTCTGTCCTGCAGAGCTGGGTCTTCCGACCTGTAGGGTCTGGGTGGCCAGCAGCTCTCTGGAGAGCTGCCCTCCACATGGTCAGGGCTGGCCCCTCAGGCTCCCCAGCAGGTTCCAGGGACTTTCGTGGGCTGCCCCTCTGCCCCCGGAGTTGGTTGTGAGCTCCGCTAGGACGGGAGCCTGTCCTGCCGGAAAGGATGTCCCGCTTCTGCCCACAGCAGAGTAGGGGCTCAGGGTGAGAAAGGGAAGTCCGGGCAAGGCGCCGCCGGACCGAGGGCAGCTACGGGAAGCGTGACTTGCTGCCTTCCCCTCTGCTCCAGCCCTGGCTGCGGGCAGGTTCCCGGAGCCCTGAAGGGTCCTCGTCAGCCTGCTGGCCCCGCCACCGCCACGCACGCCACCTCGCCGCGTGCTCCCTGAGCAGCACTGGGCATGTCCAGCCACACGCTGAGCAGACAGAGCTGCAGGGTCACCCAGCTCAAGGCCAGAGGTGGTCTGCTGCCTGAGGACACATGGTCGTGTCCCACGCACCGGTCTAGCCCCAAAGTCCCGGCGGGGAAGAGTGAGTGCACACAAGGGACAGAAAACCTTCTGCAGACGTTTATTCTACCTCGAGTAACAAAACCTATGGAGCTGCATGTTTTACTGTACAGTGATATCATACTTTGCAATATAAAATACAATTTACAGAAATTTCTATCAAGTAAACCTAAAGAAACACACTTGATTTTTACATTTGTGTATTTAAATTAGAAAAATTTGTTTTACATGTAAAAAACCCTTCACATCGTATAGATGTTGAAGCTTGACGCCGCTTCAATGCAATCTAACGTACTGACACGGGGTCCGGAACCGGTCCCACGAGTCACCAAGTTCTCCGTGTTCGCTCTTATCGTTTGAACGTTTGTGCTAGAAAGTGAAAAATCCGTAGTGATGTACGATGGAGGAGACTCCAAAGAATGTAATTTTACACTTGCAAAAGTAAGTTTATGAAAATATAAAAAAATTATCAAAGTGTATTTATTTGTACAGTCCAATAAATTAGCGAGGGTTTCTCTGCTTCCCCCTTTGGAAGGACCGGACGATGTACGACAAGGAGCGGCTTCTCTGCTGCCGTCATCACGTCACCGTCCTCCGCCTCAGACTTCACACAAATACCGTCCCACTTTCAACGACAGACTTTGCAATGCGTCACGGACAGGGTAGCAGCCTGGGGCGGGCGCACTCTCCCTGGGCCACAGGAAGGACTGTGGGGATGTCGCCTCACAAACAAAACTGCTCCTGATTATGCAAATCAAAGTCAACCCCCACCCCCCCACCCCCCCGTTTTAAAGAACACTTAATTGGCTTCTTTTCTCACTTTTTTTAGGCTGGTAAAGGTTACACCTTTTTCAATAAATTGCTATTTAAAAAATGCAACAGTTTCTACTTGGACAGATGTTGCTTTTAATCCTGTCTTTGAGAAAAAAAATGTATAAGGTGATCTACAAAACCAGCAAAACTAAGAAATGGTTTGTTTCCTGGTTGAAATTTGTAATTCAAATTTCCTTGTGACAAAAGAAAAACGCATTTGTAGAGCTCTGTCCCGCACACCCCAGGGAGGAGCAGAAGGCCTCGCTGGGCTTCGGTGCGAGCCGGCCTGTGACAGCAGCTTTTAGAAACAGATACAGAGCAGATCTCAGTACGGGTATGGCTCTAAGGTCCACGGAAATTCCCTTAAAATTTACTATAATTAAGTTATTGGAAAAGATAACTTTATAATCTGAAAAAGCAATATGCTTCTGTAGACACATTCCCATTCCAGTAATTTTAAATGGAAATACCGAGTTCTTAAAAAGCATCTGAGTTGTAAAGATGTGAAATCTTGTAAGAAACCACTGTACACAAAATCACAGTCACTTCCCAAGTCCAGGAGACTCTCTTCTGCGTCTCAGTCCGCAGCTCACCGCAGCGCCCGCGCCGGCTCTCCTGCAGGGCGTTTGCGGGGAGCCCCGGCAGAGCAGCGGCCGCCGGCCGCTAGTTCTGCCCCGCGGGGGTGGCGGCCCGCGGGGCGTCCGCTTTGAGGTCCCGGGAGCCCTCCTTGCTCTTGCTGCGGTCCTTGCGCTCCCGGCCGTGCTCGCGGGTCCGGTCCCGGCCGCGCTCCCTGCTGCGAGACCGCTCCCGCTCCCGCTCCCGCCGCCGCTCCCGCTCCCGGTTGCGGCTGCGCTCGCGGCTCCGGCCCCACTCGGACGCCCGCTCCGGGTCCCGCCCCCGGTCCCTGTCTGCGCCGCGCTCCCGACTCCGGTCCCACTCGCGGCCGGCGTCCTTGTCGCGGTGCCGGGCCCGCTCGTGGCCCCGCTCCCAGTCCCGCTCCCGGCTCCAGCGCCGCCCTCGCTCTCGCCGGCGCTCGTCCAGGGCCCTGCCCGGCCGGCTCTCGGGCGCGGCTTCGGGCTCATCCAGGGGCTTTTCTTTGGGCCCCGCTTCGAACCGCTCCCTCGACCGCCCTTCGAAGGCCGCGCTCCTGTAGTCGTGGCCCTTGGCCTCTCGGAACTCGGGCTCAGGGCCCTGCTCGGGCCTGTGTGGCGGCGGGTGACTGGGCAGCTCCAGCAGCGGCCGGGGGGCTGCCTTCAGCCCAGGCGCCGGCGGGCCCTGGAAGTGGAAGCGGGGGGGCGTGGGCTCGCTCTTCTCGGGAAAGGGCACAGACCCTCTCGGTCCGCCAAACGGGAGGGGTGCGGGCGCGCGGGGGTTGGCAAACCTCGGGGGTGAGCTCACCCTCTGCTCCTCGAATGGCTGAGGCTGAACCCCCCTGGGTCCTGGCATGAAATTTGGCGCTTGGCCTCTGGGTCCTTCAAACTGATTGGGATGCGGCCCCCTCGGGCCCACAAAGTGGCCGGGGGGAGGCCCTCTCTGACCGCCAAACTGAGGGGGAGGACCACCCCCTCTGGGTCCTTTAAACTGTGACAGCAGAGGCCTTCTCTGGCCTCCAAACTGGAACGGCGCCGCGCCTCGACCTCCCACAAACTGGGATTGTTCTGCTCCTTCGAACTGAGGGACAGGGCCGGCCGGCTCGTCGTACGGGCCGTCCTGGAATTCTCTTTTCTCCCCGTGCGGATCCTTTCGCTCCTCAAATTGGGGTGGTGCTGATCCTCTGGGCCCCCCAAGGTGGGAAGGGGAGGG
Organism: Mustela lutreola; assembly: GCF_030435805.1. Taxonomy (NCBI): domain Eukaryota; kingdom Metazoa; phylum Chordata; class Mammalia; order Carnivora; family Mustelidae; genus Mustela; species Mustela lutreola. The sequence goes on along the minus strand of NC_081298.1, from coordinate 1,065,527 downwards.
ACCCCTACTGTCCCCATAGGGAGGGGGCCCATGTGGCCCTGAGAACAAGGAAGGGATGGGCCCCTTTTGGGCCCCGAATCTGGCCGGGGGAGGCCCTCGCGGCCCATCGCTATTAGAAACAATATTCTCTTCAGAAAATGGAGGGGCTGGCCCCCTTGGTCCTGGGAAACTGGGGCCATGAAGCCCCGATGTCCCAAACGTGCGTGGTGCTGGCTCACGCTGGCCCTGGGATGGGGGCAGAGGGGCCCCTGCTCTCTGTCCAGCTGAGGGGAACGTGGCGGCCCCCTCACCGGGTCTGCACGGTGGCTCTCCGTCTCCTTCGGCTTCAACCGCAGGGGGGTCACCTTTTTCAGCAAACTGAGCATTTCTCGGATCCTCACACTTTTCCTGAGCGGTACACACTGGAGCTGAGAAAGGGTCCCTCGCTCCCGGAGAGGGAAAGCTCTGCGCGCTCTGCAGAGGGAAGCCAGGCTGGAAGGCGGAGCTGGGGGGCGTGGGCAGCAGCACCCTGCGGGCAGGTCTGGGCGCGCTGCCCGAGCCGCTGCCCGAGCCCGCTGAGGGAGGGCCGCCCTCTGCAGGCAGCACGACCGGGCTCGCGGAGGGCTCGTTCTTGGGGCCATCTGGCTTGGCGGGCAAGGCGGCCTCCGCACCGTCCTCCCGGGCTGCGGGGGGCCTGGAGCCGGCTTCGCTCTCGCAGTGCTCCGCGGCCAGCCGCCGGGCCTGCCGCGGGTCCCGACTTGGCCGCGGGTCGCAGCCGGGGCCTGCCGCGGGAGGGGCGCCGGGGAGCGCGGCCGGGCGGCCCGTGGTCTGCTGCTCCTGCAGGAACAGCTCGGCCTGAGGCAGGGAGGCCTTTGGGGGCGGCGACATGAGTGCGTCGGCCACGGAGAAGTGCGCCATGGAGGCGCCCACGGCAGCCCTCTGCTGCCGCAGCGCCGCCTCCTGCTCAGCCACCTGCCGCTTCTGCTCCTCGATCTGCTTGTTCAGCTCCTCGATCATCTGCTGCTGCTCTACCAGGGAGGGGGCCGCCCCGGGGGCCGCGGGCTCAGCGGGCCGGTCCGCCGCGCCGCCCTTCCCGTCCGCACACATCCGGTTGGGCAGGTCGTCGATGGCCACTGTGGCTTCTTCTAAAATGGTCTCGTCCTCCGGGTCGTAGGCCACCTCCTCCCGCTCGGCGGTCTCGGGGGCCTTCTCTGCGTCGGGGCGTCTCCCTCGCTCGAGCTGAGCGCCGAAGGCTCTCTCAGGACCGTACTCCTCTTCGGGGTCGTAGGGTCGGTCATCTTCCTCGTCCTCCAGGGCTCTGTCTTTGGAGAGCTGGCCGAACTGCTGCACGATCGGATCCAGCAGAGGCGCCGCGGGCAGCCCGCCGTCGGCTTTGGCTTTGGGGTCTGGGTGGGAGGCCGGGGCCGACTCTGCAGGCTCTCTGGCAGGGGGGTCGAAAGACTTCTTCTTCCCAAACAGCGTCTGCAGGATGTGCTCCAGGGGTGAGGCTGTTTTGGAGGTGGAGGAATTGGCGGAAGGAGCGGACGTCGGAAGAGCCGCCGCGGCGGGCGCTGTGGGCACGGTGCTCGGGGCTCCCGGTTTGAGCGAGGACAGTATTTTCAACACGGATGACGAAGCAGACGCGGCAGGAGGCTCTGGCGGCGGGGGCGGCGGTGGAGGAGTCCCCGGGGGTGTGGTGCTGACAGCCATGTCCCCGGAGCCCACCTGGAACCTGGGGGGCTTCCTCTCGGACTGTGGGGCCACGGACACTTTGGGATACACCGAAACCTCCGTCTCTTCCTGGGTCTGAGGGCGGGTCCGCTTCTCCTCCACTTTATCTAATTCTCCTGCACCTGAAGGACGCTTTATTCTCTGGCAGATCACTAACCCAAGGATTATGTTGGGACGCGGCGACTCAAGACCTGAAAAACAGAACGGTCGTGCACATTTTAGAATCTGACTTCAGCCTTCGCTCTTCAGGGGCAAACCCCACGGGCAGCGGTAGTGGGCGTGTCTCAACAGGCAGGAGGAAGGGGCTCACTGGCAAAGTAAAATCAAGGGCTGGAAGAGCGGAAGTGCTTACTGCCAAAGATCGTGAGTCCAGGCCCACACTGACCCGGCGGCCCGACCCCCGCAGCACAAACACAGAGCCCAGGGCCTAGCTCCCGGGGTAAACTCCCCCCGACTGTCAGAACTTATGCTACAGATTCAAACCTCAGATACAAAGCCGAAGGACAGCGTGACGGAGGGCATGGGGAAGGCCATCATGCAACCGTCCGTCAACATCTGCTAAGCCCCAGGGCGTAAGGCACGGGCGTAAGGCACAGACGTACAGGGAGGACTTGCCACAAAATCGTAGCTGTATTCTTTTATCTGCCTCTTGCTAACACATCAGAAAGGCAACGAACAGCCCGTTTTAACTGGGGATTTGCGCCACGTAAATGAAGCTGTAGGTTCGAAGCAGAGGGCCAGGCCTCCAGCATGGTTACAACGCTAACCTCTGCACACGCCATTAGGGAAGTTCGGCAGCTGCTAGTGTCCAGGTTCCGGTGAACGGGAAGGACCGGGCTGACTGAAACGGCTAAAGTAAACGTTCTTCTGGGTTTAGAAAGACGCTCCATTAACATGAACTTAACCAGATGCTCACGGTCTTTGCAAGCACAGGCCGGCACTGAGACCAGCAGCCCAGTGTGTTCAGAAAACCAGCAGGGGACAAGAGGCCACGCGGAAGACACTGCGGTTTCTGGGCACAGGACAGCTCTTAAACATACTCATTTCTTAAGTAAAAAAACATTATTCCACTCTGAATTGCACATCTTTCCAGGAATGTCAGTGTTTCACTAATGATTCTCTACCCCACACTCATAAATCCAGAATACAAAAAGAGGAACAAAACCACCCAAGTCACAAAAGAGTAATTTTAGGGAGAAAGGATACACAAAAATTTGTCAATAGTGAAAGATACTTAAAGTCAAATTGTATCACTCACTGATAAGTCAAGGCTCTGGCGCACACACCTGTCTTTGCTGCATGTGCCAACTTTCACGTACGGAGAATCAGTACTGTCTTCCCGTTCTTTCTGGTTTTAAAGATGATCACAGGTGACTTCAAATAGTTGTTTTTGGACACCATTATGTAATTCTAAAATGTCTACTAATCTTCCCAAATTTCAATAGAGCTGGGTTGACACACAGAGCACACAGGGTGGTAGACAGCCCACCCAGCCCCTGAGAAGCCAAGTCAGGTCTGAGCTGGGGAGACAGCCTCTGTGCACAGAGCACGGTGCTACCCTCCCTCCCACGTGGGAAGGGCCTCCTGCTTCACGGCTGTCAGCGTGGACATGCCTGTGGAAGACCCACTCCTAACACCAGGACCTGAACACCACCTTCATTAGAGACCCCGCTTCCAGAACGTCCTGTCCCTGCCCCCCGGCCCCAGTAAAAAGCCGTGTATCCAGGAGAGGAAGAGGCTAGCACAGGAGGGAGTAGACACAGGAAGGCCAGGCAGCCCACCCCGAGTGTCCTACCCAAACGTTTCTGCCCAGCAGACTTGAGGGGTCATCTATCATGTTTGTTTCCTAATTAACACGAGTCAGCGATAGTTGAACTCAGAACGGCATCTCCTTTACTGTAACAGCCATTGACGGAGCGCTGCGTTGCTTACTCAGGTCGTTTTGGGTATCATCAGTTGCTAAAATGGCTCTCACGGCCCTTCTGGACCTGCCAGCCGCACTAGACGGCGGCAGCTCCGGAAGCCTGGCTCTCCCGAAAGAACCTGACGTCTGAGCCAAAGTGAAGGAATGTGCTCAGCCACGTGGGTGGGTGGGTGGGAGCGGGGCGGTGGGGGAGGAAGTCCCCAAGTCCACATTCAGGGCAGAGGGCCATGCCACCTCCAGACACACCGTCAGGGTTCATGGCTTAGGATCAGGTCTCAGGTCAGTGAGCTGTGCGTGACAGGGAAGTCATTGTGTTAAACCCAGGAAGACCTGGTGTGCGGTTCTGGTGCAGTGTGCCCTCCCATCCCAAACCCCCGACGGTCTCACTGCTGGCTGGAGAAAACCACCGCTACACCAGAACCTCGGCCACGCTCTGTAGATTCCAACCTTGGCTGTCCTATTCATCACAGCCAAGATGGTGCTTAAATTACTCAGCATTTACATTTGTTTTGAGAACAGTGAGCTCTCCCGACACAGGCAGCTAACTAAGTAGCTTTCAACCCTGGACTACCTCCTCTGCACAAATCTCTAAGTGACCCGTAAGCAATCTGTGAGAAGCTCCGACTCCTATCGGTGTTAGCTCTGAATTTTGCCAAGTATTTAAAATTCGGACTAGGTGGTCACAAAATGCACGTGTGTTTTGAAGCAGTCGATCTTATCAACGGACTTGAGCGCGCGACTATCGGGAGAGTAACTAGCACGTTGGCAGTAACGGACATCTGTGAAACACACAGAATTCACTCATCTGTCTTGGGCCTTACTGAGCTGAGGGTGTCCCCCAGACTTGACCATGCCCTCTACTGCCACAGGGCAGGCGGCAGGGAGGGGGACCGGCAAGGACAATTGGGTGCCTGCCCCTGGGGAGGCAGTAGAGATCTGGCTCTCCTCCAGAACGTCCCCCTCGCAGCCAGAGCCATCTGCAGGCCTGCCCACTACCCAGTGCTCCCCTGGAGAGGAGAGGGTGTCCGAGAAGCTGCAGTGGCGGCGGCGGCGACCACACTGGCTGCAGTGTGGAGACCAAGGCTCCAGCCCAGGGCACGGAGCTGCTTCTCTGCTTTTGCAAAATTCCTCCCTTTGTCCATTACTAGAAGCAGAGATGCTTACTTACCCACTGCCCTTTTGAGGGTGGTTAGGTTTGTGATTCCTAGACGGAAACAAGCTACTAGGTGGGAGGTTGCCACACGGGCTGAGCGGAGCGGGCCGTCCTCCATTTCCAGAGGAGCGGTCACTGGGAACAAGGGTGTCTGCACCCACCTGCTCCAAAATGCCAGAGCAAGAATGTCTTCAGGGGGCACTGCCCGTGTCACACAGGCCTCCTTAGCTGCACGGAGGCATTCCTGAATTTCCTCTGTGGTAGAGGTATTCTTTAGCCTCAGTGGCCACGGCTAGAATCAGACCCGTACAGAAAAAGTGGGCAGACCCAGGGACTGGGGATGGGGTCATCTGCAGTCATGTGTCCACGGACTGCCCCCACATACCTCCAGCCCGACACAGCACGGGACAAAACTGCTTGAAACCACCCGCAAGCGGACTCCTTACCCCCAAAGCTATCAGGTACTCTACTTTTTTAAAAATGAAAACTCTTCTAGTCTGAATCCATCAGAACAAACTTCTCACTCCTACTCAATAGAGAGTGTGTGGGAGTTAGACCCTAATTCTGCAGAACTTGCCTAGGAAGAGACGTGGCAAATACACGGGAGACACCATACACCTCCCCGGCCCTCCACCACGACGACACACACACGCACACACACGCACGCCCCCTTCTCTTTCCAATTTTGAATCCCTAAGACCCGGAAAGAGCCACTGGGCTCAGCACACGTTTCGGGTCAAAGGGGAAGGCTGTGCGTCTTCGTCCGGGCCGCGCGCCCCGAGCGGGTGGTGCCGGCTCACAACAGGAAGATGGAGACCTCCGCCCTCCACCCCTGTGGGCCTGGGACAGGTACTGAAGCTACCAGTTCAAATTCAAACAAACAGTGACCGGTTTCCAGGAAATACTTTTATTGACTTTGAAGGAGAAAGAGCTGTACATTGAATTCAATGCCGTGCTCGACCATGAGGACGTGTGCACAGCCCCGGATTCTTTCACACGCGCGCAAGACTGAGGGGCGCTTACCTGAGGACAATGCACCTCACAGAAGTTTCCAGCTAGTTTAGAAAGCAGGTAGACGGGAATGAAGACGGCACCGTGGGTTTCCAGGCTTCCAGGAAACCCGCCCTCTGCACTAAGCTCCTGGCCCCCAGCCCCCTGGCACACACTCCTAGAAGCCCAACGCCATCAACAGGCGCTCGGGGCCGGGGCCTGTGCACTCCCGAGTCCCGTGGTTCAGGCCTGTCGGGTGACGGGACGGTAAGATGAACGTCCACCGTCAGGGCTTTCCAGGTGTCTTCTGAAACTGGGCCGTCCAGTTATTAAGAATGACTTGTGTGACAGAACAAGACAGCCTGGTATTTCTAGTGGACAGATGCTATGTATACGCATGGACAGAAATGTCCTTAGAGAGGCAGAGCATGCTCTGGGTTGTTCTGACACGCTGTGTGGACACCTGGTGTGTTGGCCGAGGAGTGGCCATGTGTGGACACACGCTCTGTGTTTACTGTCGGAAGCGTGACGTTGGGGAAGGACGCGGCACTGGCCGAGGGGCAGGTGCACATGGAGTCCCCAGGTTAGGCCCCTTCTGTGTCCTGCTTCTCAAGCATGGAAAGCAGGAGTTTGGGGGAGAATCCCACGTGAACATCTACGAGACCCGAGTCCAGGAGGTGAGGGTCCCTGCAGTTTGTCTCTAGGGATGGAGGGACCCTCCGCCAGCGGAGGGTCAGGGAGGGCCGGGCGTGCCCTGTTGCAACACGCTCGCCACCTCCACCCTAACCTCGACCTGCCTACACAGCAGGCCGCCCACCCAGTTGGGACGCTCGCCGGAGCCAGAGCCCCGTGTCCACTGAGGCCTGTGCTCCGTGCGTGTGCACAAATATGGAGCGGGACAGACAGGGGAGGTGCGGACCTGGGCACAACCGATTACTGGGTGAGCCAGCTGTGGGTAGCACGGGCCACCCCTGGGAGAAGGGGCTGTGGGGGGGAGTCAGAGGTGCCCCCGCCAGGCTGTGGGCGGTGCTCGCTGGTCGGCGCCTGCTCCAGTCCACTGGCCGCTCTGCTGAGGGACGCCACCCCCATCCCGGACCAGGCCTGTGCTTTCAAGGGGTGCCAGGCAGAGACCAGCTCCGTGAGGACAGGGACCTCCGTGACGGGAGAATCATGCCCATGCCCAGCCTTCCTACACGCGCACACACACACACACCACAAAACCAGGACACACGAACACTTGGACCTAGAGAGCACCAAGTCACGCTGTGGGTATGTGAAGCAGGTCAGGCCGAGAACCTGGCCGGGGCTCCAGGCTGTTTGGCTGGGGAACTGTAAGATACACACAGGGACTAATGGTAATAACGGTATCAGGAAAACAAAAAAAATATATGCTAAATGGGGTTAGATTTAGAAACCCCTTAGACTAGAAAAAGTCTTTAAAAGCTTATGCGCAGAATCTCACTCATGACTGTTTCGCAGGCCCCCCCGCCCGGTCTTGTATTTACTGCGGACAGAAGTCTGTGGTCGTCCGGGTGCCCCTTCAGGTGGCGTGGGAGCTTCAGGAGTGCAGGTGGCCGTCACCGAGCGCGTCCGGGTGCCCAGGGCCCATCATGCTCCACAGACCAGGCAGGTGCCTCCCCGCCCCGTGTCACCCTGGAGGCGTCCCATGCAACCCCCGACCCTCTGCTGGCGGGGCTGCCCCCACCGTGGCTCCGCTGGAGGGGCTCCTCACCTGTCCACTGCGGGGAGCCCACACCTGCCTCCGCACCAAGCCCAGCTCCTGGCAGCCCTGTCCAGGCGGGGCCTCCACGCCAGCCTCCACCCTGCTCCCCAGGCAGCTCACCCGCTGCGGACCCTGCTGCTGAGACAGCAGGACAAGCCCTAGCCCGGCTCTAGGGAGGCTGCGAGAGTCACCCGCAACTGTCACCAGGGGACCCTATGCTTACGCTTACGCTACATCGTGCACATGCTTACGCTACATCGTGCACATGAGCTTCTATGCTGGTGACCGACTGGAGGCTCCTCCAGGGCCCAAGAGGCCAGCTTCTTCATCTTCAACCTCAGGCCTCAGGACGGTCATCCAGGGAGTGGCCCGCACACTTCCCAGGGCTGCTCACTGAGAACCTCCAAGGAGGGCCTTCCGCCACCCACTAGGGGCGCCTCTTCACCGCAAGGGCTGGCGAGAGACCCCCTCGAGTCCTTGGCTTTTAAAGTGTATCCGGCACGAAGGTAACTCAACGCACAGCATGCCAGCAGCTGACCCCGACTGCAGGCCCCAGCCCTTACCACGGTGGGCCCACCTGTGGTGCACAGGTACCAGCCGAGCACAGCTCAAGCGTGAATGTGCCCCGGTCAGGACCTGGGACGTGCCTGCGGGGGGGCGCGCTCCTGCCCCACAGCCCTCCTGGGCCAAGCTACAGCTCAGGCGCAGGAAGTACGGCATGTGGCTGCGGCAGGAATGCTTGCCGGGACCGGTGACAGGGACCCAGAGGTGCCAGGTCTACGCAGTGCCACCAAGGGCCTAGGGTCCAGCCGCGGCTCTAGACCCAAGCTCTCCGAGAGTGTTCACCATGTGTCAGACGCGGCGTCTCTCCTGTGGGCTCCATCCTCTGGGGACTTCGTGGCCGAGGAGGCACTTCAACGCGGCATCTTCGACCCACTGCGCAACATGTGGACCTCTCCGGGCTCAATAGGAGTTGGCCTCCCACAGACCATGTTCCCCCGGAGTCACCCTCAACCCCTCAACAAGCCTGAGGGCTTTGTTTTTGTTAAAGAGCTAATCTGTAAGTGATCTTCTGAAACCACCACGTTCTAAAGAATGAAAACACACGGGCTAGCTTTCCTGTCTCTCCGGCCTGGTGAAGGCTCAGCCCCGAGCTCCATGGCAAGCACAGGTGACCCCCCAAGCCCACTGTGAGGATGACCTTCCTCTCTGGCCCTTTTCCGGCCTCCACTGACCCAAGGCCGTGACTGGCTGACTGGACGCTGTGGGTTTTCCCCTCTTCCTGTCCCCTCTTCTAAGACAATTCATGCCAACGGTAAGGGTATTTCTAGGGCCACTCTCTGGTGTCCCAGAAGCTGAGTTCTACAGCTAGATGCAACTCCATCCACATGCCTTGCTCCTGCGGCTAAAAAGCCCCGGCTTGGGCGAGGTGGCAGATCTGCGCATGACAAGTCTGGCAGGACATGGTGTTGGAAGAAAGGGTCGTGGGGGGTCAGGTGTGCCGAGTCACCCCTCAGAGAGTTGGCGCTTACCTGGGCCCTCGAAGGGCAAGAGCTTGGACGGAACAGGGTCCTTGGCACTCAGTGGGATCAGGTAGAGGTCCTTGACGTGCCTGCTGTTATTAGCTACAACGCCGAAGCGGCCACGGCTGCTAAAATAGGAGTAGAGAGAGATATAGGCCACCTCCTCCTCCTCAGTCGCCGGGTGGAAGCGGATGAGACACAGCTCCTGCAGCACAAACACAGGACGAGCGCACGTTGGCCTGTGGCTTCATGAGAAAGGCACTGCTCCCCTCTTTCATCGGAACCTCAAAGGCTGCCGGAAATGAGAGACGAGCACTTCTCGGCACCCCCCCCCCCCCCAGTCCTGCTGTCCAGCATGCCGAGATGACGGAGACTCTGGCATCAGGCTGCTGGACTCAGACCTTGGTTTTGGTGGGAATCTCTGGAAGACTGCCTCTACTCCTAGCCCCACTGTTCCCCAGACAGCCCCGTCACCGGCTGCGGTGCTAGCCCAGAGCAGCCTCTGGCACGGAGTGTGAGGACGCCGGTCCTGATTGCCCGGCTGTGGGATCTACACAGGAGCCCAGAGCGGCTCCACAACAGGAAAGCTGAACGAGACTAAAGGGTCCAAGCCCCTCGTGTGCCTGAGGAAAACCGCAGCCCTTGCCCACGCATGCATGCTCCGCTGTGGCTGCGTCTCAGGGGCTCATGGCCCCCAGCTCGCCCAGGGCCAGGGCCTCCTGGGACCAGCCCTTCCAGCACCTGCCGGCTCCCTCAGTCACAGGGACAATGGGAAGACACAGTGCCTGTGTCACCCACTCACCCATTAACATAAATTGTAACACAACTGCTACCACCGGATCACCCACACAACCATCCCGTTATAGATGGAATTTGAAACATTTACCTGGCAATATTTAACAACTTATAAGCAGACGTGGCAGGCACCAACCCATCAAGATCAAAGCGGAAGAAGGAGCTGCATTTACACAGACGCCTTCCTCCACGGTGCAGAGACTAGACTACGGCAAGTACCTTAGATACAGAAGATTTGAGTTTGCCGACATAATCCCAAACTGTTCTGGGTGTGATCCTTCCACCAATGTGAATTGTGTCCGGCAGGTCCTAGACAAAACGGACTTTGGGTAAGTGGCCAGTAAAAGGATGGAGTCATTTCAAGGCACCAAACTACCTAAGATTCTAGCAGACCGCAACTCCTCCACTGAACACGGCTAACACTAGCGCTACACGGCGCCCGGTCAGTACCCGGAATTCGGGCCTCCCCAGCAGGAGTGCAGCCCGACGGCCTTCTGCTGAATGGGAGACCGTCCTGCAGAACATTTCTAGTTTATCGGTTGTGAACGTGGACGCACAGCAAGGACTCAGACATGATCCAGAAGTGCATGGCTTCTGCTCGCTAAGGTCGTAAACGCCAGTGCTGTGCACACGGATTCGGGGAAAGCAAAGAGCCTGCACACACCCAGACCCCGACAACCCCACGCGCCTCGCCACGCTGTCAGCTGGGAACACGCACACTCGGGCGCCACGCCCTGGCTGAACCGAAGGGGGAGGAGAGCGACCCCAGCTTTGTCATAAACGGTGCGACAGTTTTCATGCAAATGTCTACCCCTGTGCAAACGACTGACCCTGCTGACTCAGGACAGCAGGCTCTGCCGCGCCTCCCCAGGGCTCACGCTGCGGGCCCTCTGCGGGGAGGGCAGCCCCCACCTGACCCCGGCCTGGGGTGGGACAGCGAGTGCGCGCTCACGCTCGGTTCTGACCTCACTGAGATAGTCACAGCACCCCGACACGGGATAGGCCTTAGTGACAAATTTTGCTACACTCTGCATGTTAATAAATCCTTTCCAAATGGTGCTGAGTCGAGACAAGAAGAGGGTTGTATCTCCTTCTGGAGGGGACCTGGACTCGGAGAGACTGTAAAACAAAACCACAGAAAACAGATCAATCTTTCTTCTGGGCTCAAACCATCTGCAAAATATGGAGACTTTACGGAATTGTAAGGGCAACAGTGAACCCCCTCGAGCTTGAGCTTGGGCTTTTCCAAACTGGCTACTTTCAGCACAGCGCCACAGATGTGCTGGTCTCGACAGGGTAGACAGAACGCGCCACAGACCTGAACGGCCGTGGGGTCACACCTCGGTTTTCAAGACCTATGTGCTTAAAGGAAGGGCCAGGCGTGCTAAAACCAGGCCTTCTCATGCCCGTGCAAACTGCCAGAGTGAAGTGTGTCCCGAAGGGGTGGGAGCTCAACTATGGGCTCACCCCCACGCCCCTCTTCTGTTAATCCACGGGAAATGAAACTCATAGCTTGCTCCCACTCCGCATATGGGACGCACCTGACACGTGGGGCCGGTGGCACCGGCAGGAGGTATCTGGGCTCAGGGGACGGGGACGGCTTCGCTAGTATGGACTTGGGCACCGTCACTGAGGTCACAGCAGGCTTCAGGACGTCTTGTCGGGGTTCTGCTGGGTGGGCACCATCGGGGCGGGCTGCCGCAGGGGCCGTGACTGTACACGATCCGCTGGATGCAGTCCTGGGGTCTCGGCCAGACACCGTGACCGTGGTGAGCACTGAGCCCCCACAGGTGGCCGGGCAGGAGGGACCTTCCAGGGCGGAGGGCACCGGGCGGCTGTCTCCTGGTGGCACGGGGAAGTACTTCCTCTCCAAGTGCGCGTGAGCGGCGCCATCCAGGTCTGGCTCAGAGGCACTTTCGGGCAGAGTTTCTGGCATCGCTTCATTAGCAGAGCCAAGGACCGGCTCAGAGGGCGGAGGCTCGTACTGGGGCTTCGGCTCCTCCTTCTTGGAAGCTGACAACTTCTGTTTCTTTGGAGCCGGCTCGTCTTCCGACGAGGGAACCTGACCTGGAGAACGTGAGGAAGACCCTCCTGAGAGATCCCGCATTCAACAGCACAGCCGCCCCCGAGCAGATGACTCCTTGTGCGAATAAAAAAGCCCAACATCGTGAGGTGTCACTCGAGAGCGTGAGCACGAGTGAGAGAAGAGCACAAGAAGGGAGAGCCGCAGCGGCAGAGAGCAGCAGACCCTCTGCTGCACAGGGAGCCCAACGCGGGGCACGACGGCAAGTCCCCGGATCATGACCCGAGCTGCAGACAGACGCCTCGCTGGCGGAGCCCCCCAGGCGCCCCTGAGAGCAACACCGCAGAGGCGAACTCCCTACACTTCGGGAATACGAGCCAGTCAGGATCGCCGACAGGAGCAAAAGGAGGCGAGGCCCGGCGGCACGCACCTGTGCAGATCTTACAGTTGAGATCGAACAGATGAGCCCGGTGCTGGCCCGTGGTGTCCTTCAGCATGCTGCTGAAGACATCCAGCAGGGGAGCAGCGCTCTGGTCCGGCACGGCCCTCACGGACTCCTGCTGCTCCTGCAGGGGAAGAGGGGGACAGCTGAGCAGGTCACACTTCCCTCTGTCTCCAGGGCAGCAGCAGAGAAACGGCCCGAAAGCGAGGGGAGGGCCACTGCACACGGTGCTCGTTAGGAGCTCAGGGTCCTGCCCGGTAACCTGGGAGACCTGAGCACACTGGGAGCAGGTCACTCTGACTCCGTTCTTGGTCCATCCCGAGTCCCCAAGGCTTACATCTGAGTCGGACACGGGTGGAGAGTCCTCCATGTCGGGCACAGACTCCTGCTTCGTGGCGGTCTTCTTACTCTCGCTGGGCAGCTTATTTCTGGACTCCAGCACCTGACATGAGGAGGACACGGAGCCTGAAAGCTCGCTCAGGAGGCCTCACTCGTGCCTCACCCATCAACCGAGGCCCTGGGGACCCAGGGAGGCCTGGCACCGAGCACCCCGGGCCCCTCCCAGCACTCACGGGCTTGGCCGGCCGCTCCCTCCACGTGGAAAGCTCCTTAGACGCCAGCTCCTCCGGCTTCATTCTCACCAGTTTGGCCGAAGAGATCTCCTCCCGCAGAACGCGATGGAAGAGCCCCTGTAAATGAACACGTCTCGTTCACGCGTTCAAAATATTTCGGTGTCGGTTTCGAAAACACCAGAGAGACCGCAAGAAAGACACAGCAGCAAAAGCAGCCTCTGCCGGAGGCCTGATGGCAGCAGGACAGAGGCCTGAAGCGCAGGACTGAGCCCCGCAGGGGCCAGACAACACCAGCGCGAGTTGGCTAGTTGCACTTGTGTACCACACACCACCGCCCCTGCTAAAAAGACCCCAAAGAACAAAACCCACTCAAAAAAGGTAGTTAGGGATAAAGGCAGCAAGAAATCACTTCTGCTGCAAGGTTACTGTGGGGGCCGGGAAGTCAGATTCTACCCCTGAGCACGTGGGCAGGTCGAGCGGCCGTTGGAGACCTGAAGATGCGAGCCCCGGGCGGCAGGAGGAACCCACCGGGCACGTGGCTAATGCTTTCCCAGGAACTCCCGTTTCAACCGCAGCAGGAGAGCACTGCCCACCCACAGCTGCTAGGAAGACTCGGCTCCCACCCCATGTGAGCACAGCCCCTGCCCACGTGGGAGCACCGCAGGGTGCGTTCAGGAGCAGCAGACCGGCCGGCTCACTCAGCTGAGGGGATGGCATTAAGATGGAAAAGGCGGTCTGAAGCCCAAGTCCCGAGACACTCCTGCGGCTGGTGAGACCAGGCATGGCCCGAGCGCACGTGTGAACCCGCACCCCTAGCCCAGGAAAGGCATGGCGGCGGCCTTGTGGCTCGTGTGGCAGGACAAGAGCTTCCAGATGCCGTGTCCAGAGGACACTGCGAGCTGCGGCCGGAGAACCCACTGGCGGGCGGGCCCCGCGCTGGGCTGCCTGCACACACCTGGTTTTTGGGGTCCTTGAGGTTGAACATGATGCTGCGGTATCTGCTCTTGTAACGGTTGTCGGTAACCTGGAACAGGTTAAACATCTCCTTCTCAATGTGCAGGGCAATCTTCCCAACTTCACTTTCTGTCATGATTAAGTCGTCACTGTCGTTGACTCTAGAAGGAACAAGAACAGCCCGCATGGGCCACTGTGCCCCCACAGTCCCCGAAGTGTGGCAGTCACGATGTGACCGCACTGCGCTGCTCTAACAGGGAGAAATCAAGGAGAAGCACCCACCTTTTCCATAAAATCTCCTTCAAGGAGCGTCTGATATTTTGCCGGATTTGCGAATTTGGCTGCGACAGGGCAGGGTTCGAGGTTCCCAGGCGTCCTGGGGCTTGAGATGCCAAAGGCAAAGAAGCGGTCCCCGGCTTCCTGACGGCCCCCACCAACGTGGCCGAGCTGGGGAGCTTTTTGGAAGCAGCAGCCCCAGGTGCCAGGGCTGCCTGCTTGGCAGGGGGAGCGCCGCTGGAGGGCGTGGTTGAGAGCCAGGGCCGCTTGGGTCCAGGGCCCTTGAAACCCGAGGGTGACTTTTTGATGGCCACTTTGGCTGCTGCTGTGTTTGCGAAGGGCGGAGACTTCTTTGGAAGGAGATTTCGGGGTGCAGGTTGTCTGCCGCCTGCTGAGGGGCCCGCAGGAGCCACTCTCTTGGGTGCCACGGTCCTCTCCTCTGCCCGCCTGTCTTCCTTCGCGGCTGCAAGAGACGCACACACACTTAGCGAGGCCACGCTGCCACGGGAAACCAACTCAGACCACGAAATCTTAAATCCAGGAAAGAGTGCTCCAGGGAAGGGCTGCCAACAATACGCATGACCGTGACCGCACCTGATTTCAGAAAAATATGCTTTGTTGCGTGTTAGGACGTTAAACCTTGCACTTCAGCAACAAACCCTAGTTACCACAGGCTTAATTTAAATCATGAACACAGCATAAAAGCTGAAAGGCAAACTGTGCGTTAATAAAAAGACGCAGAAGATCACTTGCATTAAGAGTTCAAGTGTCGGGGTGCCTGGGTGGCTCAGTGGGTTAAGCCTCTGCCTTTGACCTGGGATCGAGCCCCGCATCGGGCTCTCTGCTCGGTGGGGAGCCTGCTTCCTCCTCTCTCTCTGCCTGCCTCTCTGCCTGCTTGTGATCTCTGTCTGTCAAATAAATAAATAAAATCTTAAAAAAAAAAAAAGAGTTCAAGTGTCAAGTTTTTGTAAACGTGAATTTAGGAAATCTCAGGACAGGTCAGACACATTCCCCTTTAACACACGTCCACCTGTCCCTCTGCCCACTCTCGGGGCCTGGGGAGGGGGACCGCACGCAGGTGCTTACCACTCCGGATCAAAGTCAAGTGGAAATGACATGGATAGAGAGGGAAAGCGGACGGGGGTTTGCGGCACGGGGACGGTCAGCCACTTGACACGCAAACAGAGAAGGCTGTGTGACTGGCGTCCCCAAGCCCTCTGCTCGGACCTCATTTTGGGCAAGACAGTAAATTAGTGCTTCTGGTCTAAGCAAGCTTGCAGTTGAAAGCTACAAAGCCAAACCCCTCAAGCCGCACAAAAGCCTACGCGGCTGGCACTTTCTCTCCACTGAGAGCGAAAAGACACGGAGGACTGATCACACCCACACCGTACCAGACCATCACAAGCAAGGTCCCCGGTGAGCACCAACACAGTTCTGGGCCAGTGCTGCGGCTGCTGGGTCTTGGGGCCGGCCAGGCCTCCAGGGACACAGCGGGTCAGGGAGCCAGGGCCACAGGGCGTGCAGCAAGGCCACAGATATGGCCGCTGCTCCGCACACCCGAGGGACGGATCTGGAGGAGCCGAATGGCCAGAGAAGTGGGTCCAGCAAGCAGGCTAGGAAGCCACATGGGGATGCGCTCTAGGGCAGCAGTCAAGTCCCCAAAGGGACCCAGGGACAAACCACTCCCCGCCCCCAGGCACAGGCTTCTCCTGAACTTCATGCGCAGCAGGGGGCCTCCTGGCACCAAACCAGGGGCTTCGTCCCACATTCCAGCCTCGGTTTTACCCCGGGAAAAAAGTCATTCAATCACCAGTCACTGTTCTAATGAACAAGGGAGAAAGTTATCCAATCTAAGGGAAAAGAGGGGGTCCTACTCACAGAGAAGCCTGACCCAACAAACGGCGCTCCTGAGGCTGCCAAGGGACCCTGGCCATCTTGGCAGAGGGCCAGAGCCCCTGCTCTCAAGGTCCTCCTTCCCCGAGCAGCCGGCGAGGCCAGTGCTGCAGTGGGAGCTAAGAGCCCCGGCACCTCAAGTTCCCCCACTTTACAGGAGAAACAGCATCTCGTTTGCCCATTGCCAACAGCAGCACCACTACAGGGTCCATCCACACCTGGGGCAGTGTTCCAAGTCCTCTGCTACCAGGCATCACTTCTTTTAAATCCTACACCTTCCGCTCACAATGCCCTCAGTTTCAGGCCTCATGCCTGACTGCTCAGCGTGGCCTGGCCTGTCTGCCAGAACCCGGGGCTGGTCAGCAGGTCTGCGCTGCCCCCCACCGCCACATCACGCTGCTTGCCACCACGCATGCCCACGGTCTTCAGTGGCCACACCTCTAAAGGCCTCGTGCCCCTGGGGACGGGAGCTTGCAAGAAAGCACACAACAGACCAAGAATCGTCTCACAAAACAGACAACAGGCACTCGGCAGGGACGGCGGTCAGCAGGTTTCCCCTGGAGCACCTCATCACACCCAGTGTATAGGCTGTGGACAGTACTGTACCCAACACCTAGAAGCCAACTTTCACCAGCTCAGATTGACTACAAGGTCACTTTGCCCAGGGGACTGCTGGTTTGGGGGTTAAATCAAATGGATGGAGATCCCTTTTCTTGCTGGAAGCCAGGGGAAGGGAAGGGTGGCACAGCCCGGACAAGGGGCCCAGGTGGCAAGGCCCACAGCACACAGACCTCGAGCAGAGGGAGGCAGCCGCCTGCCAGCAGCTGTGAACGAAGGAGCAGCCACCGGGAAAAGCAAGGCCCAGAACCGTTCGGTTCCCGCCCTTCCCAAAGCCCATCTCTGCCAAGGGTGCTTTAAGAGCACACTTCAAAAGCCGGCCTAGGGCACGTCCAGAAACCCCAGCAGAGGTGGTCACATCCAGAACACCTGCGTCCATGACAGCTTAAGGTGCTTCAGCCGGAAAAGTTAACTTTTAAAAACATACTGCAAGGTGTCCTGGCCAGAACTGCCAGTGGTCTAACCAGCATTTCCCTACATACTCTGCAAAAAGCCAGCTCAAGACTACTTTTGGGACAGTCCCCATATGAGATTAAAGTGACCTCTTGTCCACAAACGGTTCAACGGTAAATAAGCCCAATCTTTCAAAGCACATGACGGCTCTCCTTAGTCATCACGTCGCTGTTTTACAGACTAGCTGTTACTCGTCACAGCCAACTTCTGCTATCCCCTACCTGTGCTCTGGGAAGTGTATCAACAGGTACAATTAGGCAAGTAAGCAAATTATTAGTGCAACATCCTGACCCTGAGGGGCTCCGCCAGCAAGCTGGACGTGACCTCTCCTACCCGGAAACATTTCAAACGTGCCGAAAGCCCAATCCGGCAAGTGCCATGGACGCAGCTGCACTCGGTCCCCTTGCGAGCCGGCATTGCACTGGCTATGGCCAGTGACCGGCCCCGGATGGCGCTGCAGTGTCCGCACAGTGAGGACACACTAGTATCTTTGCACAGAGCTGAAATCGAGTTCGCAAAATTCTTCACCTTAATTCACTTAACGTATTAGACCACATATTAATTTATAGGACAAGGAATAATCGTGTAACCAACTAGAAAAGTCTTGTCTAAAAAAAGCAGACAAGAGTGTCTCCAGGGGACAGTTGATGCGCCCAAGCGGTGTGGGACTCTTGGGTCAGCAGAGAGGAGGGGCCCCAATCCCCCCGGAAGCTGCTGTGTGTGTGGAAGGCAGCCCGCAGGGAGTGTCCAAGCTGGTCACCCTGGCAGCAGAGCTTCCAGGAGCCCCACACTCTGGGCCTGCTTGTGGGGAAGGGCAGTTTGCCACAGCACTGGGACAGGCAGGACCTCAGCAGCTACAGGAGAGCGGCCCCTATGGGTCGGGCATTGCCCCCGATGGAGCAGACTGTGCTGGTTCTGGCCACTCGTCTGTAACGGAGACGAACTCTTCTGGGTGCAGCCTAGCTGAGCACAGCGGGTTTGCCTGCAGACACTCTAACCAGCCAACTTCCCAACGAGCCCAAGACTGGGGCCCTGTCCCAGTGCCAGGCGGCAGTGACGCGGCGGCATCGCTGGCCACTGGGTGGCACTGGTGGGCCTCCGCGGAGCCGGGAGCACAGGTCTCCACCAGAGGCCATCGCAGCTGCCCAGGTGAGGCTCCGGCTGGCACAGGCCTGCAGCCCCAGACACCCACCTCTAGGGACGACCCTTCACAGGGGCCGGTGGGAAACCCTCAGGGTAGCGGCAAGTTGCTTTAAACCGTTTGCGCTCTGGTCCTGCCCCAACTATTACTAGTCTACCCTAAAAATCCCCAGATTAGAGTCCCACTGGTCTCAGGTGGGCTCACTGCCGAGTAACTGGCTGTAGAAGCCAGAAAAAGAAGAGTGAGCTTCTGGTGTGACAAGGATTCAAGCATGGCTGCGTTCCACGGGGCAGGTGAGGCCCCAAAGACCCCAACTGAGACGCCATGTGTTCCCTCCCCACTGGCTCCGAAATTCAGCCCCTGCTTCCCACCGCCAGCCACCTCCATGTGCCCCCGTCATTCCCGCTGGGTCCCCAGTGCACTGGGCTGTGCTTTCTGCTGGCTGGGACAGCAGCTCTACGCTCAGTTCAGGGTGACACGTGCACAACGAAGTTTCCCACTTCAATTCTGACCGGCAAGATTTCTCCTGGTGTTAAAGTCAAATCAACAGTAGTAAGAGAAAACCATCCTTTTTGTGCCTTTGCTTAAAATTTTTAAAGTGAGTTTTTTCCTGGCAGCAAAATCAAGTACCAATTTGCTTCTGCATCAAAAACCATGTATAATCCCCCAATTAACACACTAGAATGCCTAAGCTGTGCCCTGACACTCTTCAGACCAGGCCTCATCGTTATGCAGACCCCCAGGCACACGGTCTTGGCTTGGGCTCCACAAAAGCTTTTTGAGGCTTTTTTCTTCCTGATGTTCAGTGTATGAGTGACTTGCACCTTAGTGGAGAGAGGAACAGAACTCTCCACTTGTAAAACAAAAAAAACCCAAGTCTAGACCTGGAAGCGAGACCCCTTCCTCACTGTATAACAGCTCCACTCCGTGCGTTCTGAAAACGAGCCTGGAGCCCGAGCCAGGCTGGAGGGATAACCTACAGAAGAACCAGTCAAACTGTCCTTCCCCACGAACCACGCAGACACAATGGGACCGAGGCCATGGGGGGAAACAGGTGGTCCTTCCCTCTTCTCGACTACATGACTGGGATCCGGTGAGCAGCCCGCTGTCGGAGCGGAAGTGGATGTGGGGCCCGAGACTGACTCGGGCGTGGAGCTGCTGCTTTCCCAACAGCTCTGACTGGCTGGCTGACAGGCATGACCATATTTTTAAGGTGAAATTTTAACCATTTACCACTGTACCAAACTGCCTACTAGTTCATCCAACACGTACCTAGGGGGCTGAGGGCTTGTTAGAAGAGCTCACTGACCCTTCCACCCGCCCCTTGTCCCAAAGGGTCCCATTCCACAGAAAACCCCAAGGCTGCTGGCCCTGTGCAGACCAGAATCGGGGCCCTGCAGCAGTTACCTTTGCGTGCTTCTGGCTGAATTTCTCCAGGTTCTTGGCACTAGAAGAGGACCCAGCCTTCATTTCAGGAAAACTTCTTTGGTTTGCAGAAGCAAATAATAGAGCTATGTGCAAGGGAACGCGACTTCACTTTAAGAACGCTACAGCTTAATGCAAGTGCCCCGTAAAACTTGTGTGCCGCACTGGAGGGGTTACGGGGGCATCGACACACATGCCACCAAAGGGACTTCCCTATAGTGTCTTTAGACATCACAGTAGAGCCACAGCTCCCCAAGGCCACGTGAAGTTCACTGGAGGGCAGGTGGAAGGAGCCAATCCTGGAAACTTCCAGCGGCTGCTGCACAACTACGGAAACAGCACTGGGCGCTCCTGGCAGTTTCATCTCCAGTGTTCAAGTCCATGTATGTGGGAAACCTTTCCCTGACCTGATTGTCTAAAGTTACCCAGTTTGTTGGGTTTTGGTTCTGAGCTCACAAGACGTGGGGAGTCCGAAATACCTCAACATCACTGAGCGCTGAGGAAATCCCAGGTGTACACCCAGTAGGAAGGGTGGTCGAGCTGCACCTTTCTCAGTAGAGTTCTGGATTTCTCTCTAACTGGGGGGGCGGATGATGACCTTGGTTCAGGTGTACCAGGTCTGTTCGTCCCCGACCATATTTTATTGCCAAGGACGATTCTGGAATAGGTTGAAAACGGCTCACGTAACTGATACAACCCTAACCGCTCACAGGTAAGGATGTACGCTTCTACGAGGCACTCCCAGGTCCCAGCGCCCCCTGCGTCTTTATTAGGAAACGTTTCCACTCAGAGCTTCGGGAGCGCGCCTCTGCAGCCGCTCCTCGTCCCCGTGGCAAGCCCCCTTCTCCTCGTCTGAGCGGCGTGCCCCCGAACTTACAGGGGAAATGCTTCTAATGCTTCTATCTGTGGCAGACTGCTTTACCAGATCTCGGGAGTCTGGGAGTCCCGGCTGTTAAGGTTTTGCTTTCTCTCAAAGCTAGACAAAACTGTAGAAATCTCACTTTCCAGTCAAGATCTGTTCAGAATCCCAGTGTTTTAAGTCCCCTAATGAGCCACGTAGGGGATCCCAGATACCAGGAATTGTGCCTACACGCATCAGAACTCCACTTCCAAATGCTAACACGTCAGGGACATTTCAGAAAAAAATTGTTAGCCTTTTTCTCTTCATGCCTTGACACCAGAAGTTGACCCAACATTGAAAAAGAGCAGAAAAAAATAAGGTCACAAAACAGACATGTGGTGGCTGAGGGAAGCGGTCAATCAAGCGGCAGTGGGTGCTACATGGGAGCAGCCACGCAGAGACCAGCGAGAGCAGTGACCGTGAACCGCGTCACCGGGGACACAGAGCATCTGCGGGTCCTCTCGTGGGAGAGGAAGAGTGAGCTTCCCAGTCCCCGTCTGTTCCATGGGAGGCCTCCTCACACCCTGTTCACGGACAGCTGTCACTCCCCACAACCCAAGGTCAGCAGCAGTGGCCTGGGGGGTGAGGGGGATGTCTAGGGGACCTCCCGTGGGCCCTGTGGAATGGGGGACATACCCACAGACTTAACATGTACCCAGGTCAATGTAGGAATGCTTCCTTCTAACAAAGGTCCAGTGCCAGCTGTACCCCAAATCTAGCCACCCCAACCCAGAACATGCTCTGCAGCCAGCTAGAAAGGCAGCTGGGGGGTCCTTGTGGGGACACAGGGTTCTGCTGTGTGTGTGCACGCTGCCTGATGCCCCACAACTGTGAGGGGATGGTCTGGGGGAGAGGCGGAGACACGACCGCTACTCACCGAGGCTGAAGTTGCGTATTTTACCCATGACTGGAAGGTGACAATTCTGGGGTAACAGAAAAGGATCAGAAGCAACTAGCTAAAAGATATGTCCCTTATGCGTGCTATCCACCTTGGGTATCCGCCGACTTGAACTGTGAGATGTGAGTGTGCTGAAAGGGCCGGCGCTCCCCGGGCCCAGCTTTGTCTACTGAAGCAGCTGGCGCTTCGGCGAGGGGTGGAGCAGCAGGAAGGGCAGGCAGGAGGCAGGAGGCAGGGGGCCGAGAAGCGGGCCTCCTCCTGGCCTCTGCTCCCCTCAAAGACAGGAGCCATCCCGTTTCCCCCTCCCCGTGCACACCGGGAGCCTCGCAGCAGCTTTCCGGGCCTGGCTGGTAGAGACGGAGCCGTACTGAAGCCCGCCACCCAGGGCTTCCGCGGTTCCCAAGCCCCCACCGCTGTTTCGTTCTGTTATGTGCCTGTGACCGACTCCGAGCACTGACGCACGAGACTCCAAAGCGAGTGCTCCCGGTGCTCGCTGGTCCGCGGTGCTGACTGAGGTGCATGCGGGACTCGTCAGGGTGCTCTGCTGAAGGTCTGAGATGTGCGGTTAGCATGGGTAGCTCCAACCGCCTGCGGTGTGTCAGGGACTCTTGTTAATCCAGTACCCAGCTCACCCTGTAATGGAACAGCTCCCTCCGACTCCCCCCAACCCACCCACCCCCGCAGGTCTGGGGTCACTCTCACAGCTCCCCAACCCCGTCGGCTCTAGCGTGGCCCTGCGGGAGTGCCGGCCGTGGGACAGTGTGGCTCACGCCCATGGTCTTGAACTTAAAGCTATGTGCCTTTTGGTACTTTTCTAAAAGGCACAAAACGTAAGACGACATAAATTAAAACCGAGTGAAAATAATCTTAGTAATAGCACAAGATGGGTCCTATGGACCAGTTTAAATTTTCAAAATTTAAGTTTGGGTGCTTGGCTGAAAACAGAATGGAGAGGGGCCAACTGCACGATCTCGAGCAGGGTCCTACGCAGCTTTGGGACCCGTCTGGAGGGGAGGAGGCTCCGACCTGTCAGCGCAAGCCTCCGGGACAGTCAGGTCCCGGTTACTGCGAGCTCCCTCAGGGGGGCACAGCTCCAACGGCCAGCACGTCACACTCACTTACCTTGGAGCACATGTAGCAGCAAACAGCCTTCAAAACTTGAACGTACATACATACGTGAGTGTGTGTGTGTGTGTGTGTGTGTGTGTGTGTGTTTAGTGAGTTGCACACACACAAATTCCTGTTGGATCAAAAATAATGTAACTCCTGGAGACCGCACTTGAGTGTCAGGTGCTCCCTATCTGCAGACTGGATCCCCGCAAGAGGCAGCCGTGCGCAGAGACTAGATGAGTGGGACAGACTCCTAAGCCAGTGGGGCTGTGACGAGCCGGCAAGGGTCTGGATGCCGGGAGCGCGTTGACCCAGCGTGACCGCGCCGAAGACCACACCAATACTTACCAGAGCCTGACAGTGAAAGTGAAAGAGATTAAAGACATTGGTTGCCGGGTGAGATGTTTAGCCACGAGGTTTGTACATCTTTGTGAGGTTTGTACTCATAGGGAGGGCCGACAGACTGAGGGGGTGCTCGGGGCTCGGAGCACCTGGGGCTCGGGCACCTGCTTCCATGTTTGCAGGTGCAGCATTAAACACGGCTAAAGCTCCTGGTCCTGGACAGGCCTGAGTGACAGCTGTCCAGAAAGACCAGGAAGGGTCCAGGTGCTACCCCTAAGTGATACATACATTTATACAACAGTGGCGGCCAGAGAGCAGCAGTCTGTTCCGGCTTTACTGCATTGTAATTGTGGTCACTCGCCCAGGACGGCGTGCCTTCACTGGCTGCTTCCTTCACGAGGACCTCACTCCTCGACGGGGCCACCAGCGCCTTCTTCACGGTGTTCTCTTTCTTGTCTGGAGCCGGTCTCTTGTGCACAGCAGAGACTCGAATGCCTGCCTGGATAACCGGCAAAACCCCGATCATTAAGGAGGTCAGAACAGAGCCTCCGCTCCTCGCGCTCCACAACAAAGGTCATGATATGCTCTACGGTCAGGGTCACATGAGGCCCCTCACCACCCTGACCTTGGGCTCTGCATCTGCTCAGCAGCAGGGCTGGGCTACCCTTGCACGTCCAAGCGACGTGGAGGGATGGTCACGAACAAGGACCTGGGTGCCAGGCAAGGCTTGGGGACACTGGGAGACTGGAGGCCGGCAATGTCCCGCCTCCTGTGCCAGGCACTCGGCACACCGCGCAGCAACCTGCTCTGGCGTCCAGGGACTCAGAACCGGCAGCCACACACACCACACCATCTACAGGCCAAGCAAGCACTCAAACAGTGGGCTGGGCTCCCCAGACGGCACGGCACTACTTAGGCCTCACTCATCACCGGTGTTAACAGGACTGCAATGCGGCCCCCGGACCTGGGCTAGAACTCTGGGCGACTCCCGAAGCAGCTGTGACTATGCCTGAGTCACAGACGGCATGAGAGACAGATCCGCAAGTCAGGACTCAAGGCGAGGCACACAGTCTGGCTCCCCAAGACCCACTCCTCGCCCTGGACCGCCTGCGAATCTCAGTGCCACACAGGCCCTGGCAAACCCCCCGGGACCCCGAAAAGTGCCGGCTCCCAGATGGAGGGCTGGGGTCCCGCACTGCCTCACTGCGGTCTGTGCCGATGACGCCCACCACGGGCGCAGGGAGACAACACCCGAGTAACGACAGGGCAAGTGTGCGAGGCTGGAGGCGGAGTGCGGGGGCGCCAGTGGCGCTCGGTGCGTACCTGCTGTGCCCCGCCCGCCGCAAGCCGACCCGCCATGGCTGCCCGCGGCGCGTGGACACGTCCCACCCCGACAACTCCAAAGGCTGGACTGGAACAGCTTACCTGGACACTACATTTTGGGAGAATGAGCTTCTCTGGCTTCGTCTTGGTCTTTTCTTTAGGCTTTGGCTTTTGTTCTTTACCTGAACTGAGGAACTTCATCGTCGCCGCGGCGTGCTTGAGAATGCAGTCGCTGCTGCAGTAAACCGAGTCCGGCTGCGCCGCGCTGGAGCACCCGGGCCCGATACATTTCGCGGCCCCAGGCGCCTCGGCTACCTATGGGACAGAAGGCGTGGGCTCCAGCAGGCATCCGTGCTCCCCAACTTCCTGGTCATGCCTCGGGGCTATTTCTAACGGACACACTAGCGGCACCTTCCATGCCGGTTAAGAACGTGTCCCTGCTTCTTCAGAGCACCTGCCCCACTCTGCCCCGCTGCAGGGCCCTCAAGGTAGCTGTAGGGCTGGGAGGCGGCCCCTGGGCTCTGCCCTGGCCTGCAGGCTCCTGGGACTTTTGGACACCACGGGGTTTCACCCCCAGAGCTCGGACCCGTTGCAGGGCCGACGGGGAGCTCTGCGGGTGCAACTGAGGACGCTAACGAGAGGGTTCTCAGTGAAGGAAAGGGTCTGTTTCATCAACATAACATGTCCGAGGAGGGACTGGACCCTGCAGCAGAAAGAAGACTCCACCACTGGTTTGAAGGAGCAGAGGGCTGTGGGGGAGGCCCTCGTAGCAAGGCTCTGAGGGTGAAGCTACCGGACCAAACCCAGGAACACCCCTTCAGCGGGAGTCTCAGGCAGACGACGGGCAACTGAGCACTGCTGAGTCCCGCACAGGGCGCAGGGCACTCACACACACAAAATCACCGGAACCTTGCAGGGGTGGATCCTTGCCCCACCAAGCCTCTGAGAAAACCTCAGCCTCCACTGGCACGGGGGTGCCCTCCCTGGAGACCCTGGGCAGAGACCGGCTAGGCCAGGCCCAGGCTTCTGTCCCGTGGAAGCTAGTAAGTGTACACTGCGGAAGGCCGCTAAGGCCGGCTCCCTGGTCGCGCAGCGCGGAGGCTCTAGCGAGACCGAACCCAGCCCTCAACGTACTTGAGCTGAATCTAGTGTCTGCACCTTGGTGTTCTGACACGGTTTTTCTTCCACAGAATCCAAGTCTGACCAAGAATAAATCTAAGCGAATGCAGCCTCAAACATCAAAAACAAAGACACGATATTGGGGTGACTTTTCCCACTGTTCCATTTCCACGAATTTTTCTTAATGACCAAACAAGGTAAGAATAACCATCATATCCCCACTCGGGGTGTCTGGACATCTTCACGCTACTGCTTAAATGGTCCAGACCTCACAGCACTTCCGCCTCGAGGGTCTCACAGCTCTCAAAGCTTCTGCACGCCCAAGGCCGAGCACAGGCCTCCGATTCAAGGCTGTGTGGGGCCTCCGAGGACTTGGGGGAATGTGCTCTTGTGAGCCCGTGACTGTGCTCCTCGACATCAGAAGCTGGTGACACGGAAAAGCCACAGCCCTACTAGCGAGTGCCTGAGTGTTCCAGAGGGGACGCCAGTGGCAGCTGAGGGAGGTGCCTTGGATGCCAAGGATCAAGTGGTGTGCCCCCCAACCCCCGCCGCCCCAGGAGGCTCAGGTTACCAGCACTGCTCTCAGTGTCTCACAGCAAGACAGGTGCAAGACCACCAGCTCTCTGAGGACAATGGGGTCAGGTCAAACAGATGCACGTTTACTTCAGGAACTCATAATAATTCTGTTGTGTGTGTACCTGAATTGACATTCCAAAAAACATATTCAAGGAAAAACTAACTTTAAAAAATGAGTCTGTTTAAGGAAAACATTAACTCGATACGAACAGTACAGGAGGCCGATTAAGACTTAAAGAAAGGCCCATTGAGCTGTCCTGCGGGAGCACAGAGCGCAGGTGGCCCACGAAGCCACGTGCAGGGGAGACTGCTGCTTCCGGAGCCCAGCCCGCGGCAGACACAACACCGTCTGGAAGGGAAAACCCAACCTGCTCCGAAAGAAAGACCAACTGTCGGGAGTCCTGGCGTTTCTGCCGCCAGGGCCCCGAGGCCTACCTTGTCCCCATCTATCACTGGCCTCGCGGACAAGTACTTACAGGCTGGAATATCTTGAGCTTTTTCTTGCCACTTGGGTTCGCAGCTTTCTCAATTCTACCCTTTATCCCCTGGTCTTCGCCGGACTTCTGCTCCACCGTCCCCATGCTCATGCAGTCCGTGCCGTCCACGTCCGCGGGCGCGCACTTGGCCTCCTGCTGCTCCGCGCTCTCCGAGTTCGTCTCGTCCTGCACCTGCAGGATGGTGCAGTTGGGGCAGATGTAGTCTTCGCCATTCCTTTCGAGGAGCCGTCCCCGGGCCTCGGAGATGCCCACACAGTCGCCATGAAACCATTCTTCACACCGGTCGCAGCAAATCATGAACCTCAAATTGTAAAACACTGGCATCAGGAACGCGAAGCTCGATAAACGGTTTCAGACTTATTAAAAGACCGAATTCAGGTTTTAACACGTAATGAAAAAAAGCAAAACACAAAGAACGATTCATATGCCCTTCCCTTGACTTTTTCCTGACGGAAGCCTTCTGAGCGAGAGCTGCAGGCTTCACGGCACTGCCGCCCGGAGACCTGGCCCTCATCCCCACGGACCAGCACGTCGCTCTGTCCCACCGAACATAGCAGGCGGTGGCTCCCTGACACGGTCCAGCACGCAGACGGGCTCTGGGTGCTGAAGCTGCAGCCAACCACAGCCTGCTCACACGTGCCCCCCAGGACGGTCTAGGGCGGTGTGTCCAACCCATCTACGACAGGAGCGCTGGAGTCCATACGGCCTCATGCGTCCTCCCCCCACCCCACGGCGGCAGTGGGGGGCCTTGTGTGGCTGCAGAAAGTCCCTCCCCTTCTGTGCCCCACCCCCCCGCCAATGCCTCGTTCATCCTTCCCAACTGAGTGAGTCACTCATGCAGCCCAGCTCTGGAAGGTGTCCCCTCAAAATGCACAGAACCCTCCCCTGCTGTTTTCACGCCCTGGATCTCTCTGGACACTGGGGCCGCCAGCGCACCCCCATACTGTGGCCTACCTGTTGTTGTGTGGCTGACGACAGATGCAGTACAGAGCATTGGGCTCATAGGCCTCACACTCGGGCTTCTGCCTGCCCACATCCCTGGGGTCTCCGCCTTCGAGTCCCCGAGCGGCCTTCCCCTCCGGCTCCCTGTCTCCGCCGTCCCGCTCAGCCTGGGCCGCCGCGCCCGGCTCAGCCTCGGGCTCTTGCTGGTGGGGCAGCACGCTGTCCGCGGCGCTGCCCGCCCCCACGTCCACGGTCCGTGTGGGATCCTGCTCCCGGCGCTTCTTCCTCAGGCGGCTCCTGGGGGGCCTATCGGCCGCTTCTTGCTCCCGCTGTCTCCGCAGGCGGTTCTGAAGCTCCTTCAAAGTCAGCCCGTCGCTGTCGCTGTCGGAGGGGTCGTCCTCGTCCTCAGCCCCTTTGGCCTTCACGGAGGCGGCCGGGCGCTCCTTATCACCCACAGAGCCCGACGGGGGCCCGCCCTTCCCCTCAGAGGTGCTCTCCACGCTCCCTTCCGACGCCGTCTCCACATCTGTGACGGCACAAGACGCGGCTTCACCGGAATCCTCGAGGGAGACGGGCGCATTCTTCCTTCCCCTTCGCCGGACCGTCGTGAGAAACTCTTCCACCCGCTCCGTGCGCTTCGGCTGCCTCCCGCTCCGTCGCAAGGAGAGGCTCTGCTGCTGCTGGGGCTGCGGCTCCGGGGCGTCTAAGTCGGCATCCCCAGCGCCCTCGCGCTTGGCAATGGTGGTCCTTCGAAAGCCCCATGTTTTCCTGAACTCTTTGCTGGTGGGTTTGATGGCCTTGGGCACCTCCTCATTGCTCGGATCCCCCTTCTCATCCATACCTAGCGGTGAAAGGGAACCGAGCCACGTTAACGGGGCAACATTTCTTGGCAAGAGCAAGCCCCGGAGCCACGAACACAAAGGCTCCAGATTCACGTGGAGGGAGCGCGGCTGCGCATCAAACCACCACCTTCTGCCGACACAAAGCGAAGGTGTCGATTCAAAGGAGTCCTCTCGATCAGGCTTTCCTGAGAGGTAGCATCAGAGAAGATCCGGGGGGACCCCGGACAGAAGTCAACAGTCACGCATCTAGCGCTCGGTACACAACCGCAGCCAGCGACTCAAGCCCGTCCCCCCGGCACTCAGCTGGGCGCTATGAGGGCGTGGGCGGAGCAGGGCTGCAGTGCTGGGAGGCGCCTCGCACCCGTCCCCTCCCCCCAACACCCTGGCACAGAGGATGGAGAGCCAGGCCCAGTGCGCGAGAGGACTGGCCGCTTCCGTCCTGGGCTGTGTGGCCTGAGCTGCTGTGTAAGTGGTCCAACCACCCTGCTAGAGAGAAGGGCACCCCAGGCCTGCTGCGGCCCGAGTGCCAGTGCCCACCGCACCCCCCGCCCACCCCGGTGGAGGTAAGGGTCAAGAGGCGAAGGCCTGACCAGACTCCCAAGCCCTGACTCCGGGTTGGCTGTCGCGCAGCAACAGTAACTTGGCCACTTTAGAAAATGACACGGAGAAGAGCTTTCCGTGCAAACAACCTTGCTCGCTGACAGACTACTAAAGCACTGCATTCTTGAGGAACCCTGAAAAAGACCGTATATACCTTGAAAACTCCTTTCTAGGCTAGCCAGGCTTCACGCGCACCACACGCTAAGGCGGACTCAGCCTTTACGCCGCATTCCGTCACAGGGAAGGACTGTGCTGGGATGAAAACCTTCAAAAACACAAAATACACAGAAGTCAAAACCACACGCAACCAGATTTGTTTTTTGTTCTTTCTTTTACTTCCCGTTTCCTGCTGGCTCTACCCACCGTCCACTCTGAGTCCGGCCGCACTGAGTGGCTCCTAGGCCGCTCGGAAGCTGCCGGGGGTGGCTGTGACACCAGCACACGTGCCAGCAAGGACCACACCACTTTTCTGGTCCTGAGATTCTGCGTGGGAAAAACTCTCCTCAACAAACACACCTGTCACCGAGGAGAGCCTAAAACGTCCAGTACTTGCACCAACAAAAAGCCAGTGGAAAAACGGGAGTGCGCCGAGTAAAAATTCTCAGCACGTGGCTGAACATTCGCCTCCACCTCGGGGCTAAACATGCTACGTCATACCACGTACGAACGTCAGACCGCTTGTTTCTTCACGTAAAATGGCACTTCAGAAACAGGACACACGACTTCAACCCCATTAAGAGAAAACTGTGTCACTGATGCTGCCACCAGGGCGGTGTTACCTGCCCCGGCCCCGGACGCTCCGACGCCTTCTCCAAAGGTCTGAGCACCTGTCGGACAGGATCGCCTGCTCCACAGGCACAGCCCGGCCTCCGACACTGCTGCTGTCCGTCACTGGCCACAGGGAACAGTAAAGATCATCTCAAGACTGTTCCCACGGAGAACGTGCCTGAAAGAAAATAAGAAAATTATTTATAGATTCAAGTAACCGTAACATTAAAAAAAAAAAAAAAAGCACCAAACTTCGCAAGTAATCTATTATCTGAACATATGTCATCAACTGTGACCCACTCAGGGAGTTGGGGTGGGGGAGAAAAAGAAACAGGAAAGGCAAGAACACAGTCCTCTTCTTTAAGGACTTGTGCAGAAAAAGACACGCAACTGCACTGGGACGGAACGTGGCTAGGCCGGGCACGGAGGGGCGCCAGGCGCTGGTCGGTCCGGGGGGGGGGGGGGGGGGGGGAAGCTGCCCCAGCAGCACGGCGGCTTCAAAACCAGGCGCGGATTATCAGCGGCTTTCCAAGTATGATCCTACGTTTGAGGTGGGCTCAGCTTGATAAAGCCAAACGCAGAAACACGAAAAGGCTGAACAAAAAAATCATCCGCGGAGAGCAGTCCTCACAAACCCGTACCACTGGAGATGCGCCATCATTTAGTTAAAAGCCCAAGAAAGACTTTAGGAGACTCGTAATTACTTGATGTTGATGTGCTACATTTCATCTACGTGCATTTAAAAAAGTTCTCCTAAATTATAGTCCTGCAAAAAACTCCTACCTAGTTGGAATGTGCACCGAACAGGCCTCTGCTCCTGGACAGGTCCTCAATATTGCTCTTTTCACACGTCACACGTCACCCTCTGGCCCCCAGGGTCCCTCCCAACCCCTCCCTGGCGAGCCCCCCCTCCACCGCTCTTGCCTTCCTGCCTCCAGGTGGGCACTCCGGGTGGGGAACAGCTGTGGTCTCCTTAGGGACCCCAGAACAAAGACAAACATTCCAAGGCATCTCCTCTTAAAGAGACGGTGCCCATTCCACTAACCAAATCCACGACCACGACCCTCAAATCTCTCAAACGTGGTAAATGCATTTCAAATCAAGGCTTTAATGTTCAGATGCCTTTCCCTCCTAGTTAAAACGAAAAATAAACTTTACTTCTGTATTTCCTAACACTGAGTGTTTATAAAACAAAGAACTTAGGAATGAAAAATTTAAATACACATTTATCTGAGAAATAAACATATTCCTGGGTTTGAGTTCCGAATCATGAATTAAAAAAGGAAAACGGGAAGTCTAGTTATTTCTGTGAGTGGGACTTCAGAACAGATCAAATCACTTCAGATCATCTGATTCACTTAACTTGATCTTTGAAAAATCAACATTTTGCTAATTTCTTCAAAGTAGAAATTCTAATAAAAATTGCAGCAATTGCAACAAAAGCGTGTATATCAAGACCAAACAACAGAAGCCCACGCCGAGCCCCTCGGCGGGGCAGGGAGCGTGTTTCAGGGACCCACGTCACACCGGGGTAAGCAGCGCCGACCCGGGCCGTCCCTGACACTGGGAAGAGAACAGGCGGCGCACACGGAACGCACCAGAAGAACACGGAGCTGTCCTGCACTCGGTCAGGGCGGCGTCTGGGCCCAGCCGGCCGGAGCCGGAGCCGGAGCCGGCCCGCTGAGGAAGCTCCCACCTCCGGCCACCACACTCGCCGGGCCGCTCCCAGCCCGAGCAGTGGCGGCCGCGGCCGGGAAACCATCTGCAATGTGCGGCTTTTCACAGCTTCTGCTCTCTGGCCTCCGCTACACCCTTAGAAGCGGGGGTTCCAAAATGCTTCTGTTCCTGTAGGACCAGGGGGTCTTTCCAAAATTATGGCTGAGAAAGTTTTTAGGTAACTGTGGGTGTTCTTGAACATGGAGCTGAAATTCAACCACCTTCACGAGGAGAGCCGCCACGCAGGGGCCCGAGACCTGACCCTGGCTGCAAGCGGCCCACGCCTCCGCGCTGCCCGCCGGGACCGCACACACTCGCAACCCTGTGACCCGCGTGGCAGGCACATCACTGAGTGACATGGTCGCACGGCACACGGCACTGCAACAAAGACACATGCTGTTAATGCCCCACCACCTCCTCAAATGTCCTTTTCTTTTTCCTTTTCCCAAGATTTTATTTGAGACAGAGACCGGGGGGGGGGGGGCAGAGGGAGCCAAGAAGCAGGATCATGACCTGAACCAGAGCGACCGGAGCGTCCCTCTAACGTTGTTAGTGACCGGGAAGCCATCAAGCTCATGAAGGGCGGACAGGAGCTTTTCAAAACTGTAATTTTCACTTGAAAGCTCGAATTTTATCACGAGCAACAAGTATCGTCCGCTGCTTCCTGGAGACCCAGGTCATCGTCTCTGAGAAAATACCCAGTCCTGGGTCTGAAGCCCAGCACGTGTCCACGCTCCGCAGCACGAGGGCTGGCCCGTGGGGGGGCGGGCCGGGCCGGCGCAGGGCTCCTCCGGCGGGCTCGCCTGCTCTGGGTACAGGAGGGCTTTGCACATCCTTGCCCGTTGGGTACAGGGACCCTGAAGCGACGGGACAGGACCCTGAGTGATGGGCGCGACTGAGCTAACAGCCCTTGCCGCCTCTGCAAGGACTCGCTCGGACAAACGGCACATCTTCCACGACCAACTGGGGCTCAGCGGCACACAGCACGCCGCACAGGGGAGCGCCGCTGTCCGGACCGGCTTCCGCGGGTCGCGCTGCTACCGTGCCCGCCGTGCCAGCCCCGGCGTCCCGGGGACACACTGAGACGCGCTCATCACACCCCTACTAGTTAAGCACACCCCGGAGACGTGCAAAGCAACAGCCCATCTCTGTGCTTCAGTATCAGAAGGGACCAAGCCATCTCCTTCCACAGAATTGCTCTAAAAGCACTAAATCCTCCCTTCAGAGTCTCCAACTTTTCAAACTGTTAAGCCGCCAGATGTGGTTTCTTAAAAACAAAAGCTCCACAGTTGTTAGGCGTCAGTGATGCGGGACTTGAAACCCTTCTTGTAAAGCTGAAGGCGCAGTTCCAGAAGCGCCGGCGAGGGCCCACCGTGAGCGCTCCGGCTCTGCGGACCCAAGCGCAGCTCCCCCAAGACGCTGGGCCGCGCAACCACAAGGAAGCTCCCGTCTCCACAGCAGGACAACCAGGAGAACGCAGCCGCGGCCCCCTCCCAAGGAAACACGCAAGTGCGTGGCGGTCCCACCGGGGCCCCACATGGTCTCTCGGAACCCCCTCCCCACCCTCCGACGTTCCAGAACATTCTAACCCGTCCCCCGCGCCGCGCGTGTCGCAGCGCAGCCTCCTCCTTCCTGCCTCTGTGAAGGGAGACTCTGAAAGGACCGACCACGCCCAAGCTCACAGTTCGCACTGCAGGCCGCACTGCAGGTCGCGTGCCCCCCAACTAACCCTTCCCTGCGGGGGATGAAGGCTGCCAAGAGGCGAAATTCTTCAAACTACTGAAGAAGGCAGCCTGCCCCACTGAAGACCCTCCTCAGTCCCCATCACTAGAACCGCCGCTAACCAGAGCCCGCCCACGGCTCCGCCCGACACGGCAGCCCCGGCGCTATCAACGTGCGGCCGTCGGGACTCAAGGACCGGCCCGAGGCTCTCCCTCTCCCCCTGCGCCCTGGAGGTCTGCAGCCGCAAACACGCGCCTGCACTCTGACCCCGCACAGGAGAGGTTTGGGCCCACAAAGTAAACTAAGAAATCCAGTTTTCATTTATCTGAACAGCTACCCAGAACTGGACTTGCCTGTGTTACATTTAGAGCTTTTACAGCTAATTCAAAGTTTTGCTGCTCCCGAGAAACAGGGTCATTATTACAAATCTTCCCATGAGGTGACGGTCTCCCCAGCACAGTAAGCTTCTCAGGAGACGAATATAGAGAGAAACCCAGAAACAACCTGGTTTAAAATTTTAGTACCTTGCGCTCACACGTATGCGGACAAAAAGCCAAAGGTGCTACCTGAGAGCCTCTCAGGGACTAGTGTCCAGCCAGGCCCCGCTGTGAGGCTGGGACACTGGCTTGGCACGGGGTGAGCAAGGGGCCCCCCGCCTCTCTCTGGGCAGTTTCCACTGCAGGACACAGGCTCGTGAGCTCGGTGGGCAGCTCTACGTGGGCGTCAGGTAGCAGAACAGCCCCGTTACATCTACCAAGGTCAGGGAGCAGGAAAGGCGGCTTTCACTGTTCTCGGTTTCATGGTGCAGTCTCCTACCTCGGACAGGCTTTGGCCGTGGTCTGCGCTGAGTGCCCCAGCCCCTGAAATTCACGCTGAAACCCATTGCCAAGGTGATGGCACTACCGGGAGATGGGGCCTTTGAGGAGGCGCTTAGGTCGTCATGTCAGAGCTCACGAATGGGGTCAGTGCCCTTGAAAAGAGCCCTGAGAGCTCTCCTCCCCTGCAACCCTGAAGACACCTCGCCAGGACCTGACCACGCCAGCACCCTGACTGTGGGCCCCCAGAACTGTAAGAAATACATGGGTTTTCCTTCTTTCCTTCTTTTTTAATTTCCTGATGAGATCTTTCTGGGGAAGATTTTATTTACTTATCA
This sequence comes from Mustela lutreola, assembly GCF_030435805.1. Taxonomy (NCBI): domain Eukaryota; kingdom Metazoa; phylum Chordata; class Mammalia; order Carnivora; family Mustelidae; genus Mustela; species Mustela lutreola. The sequence continues at coordinate 1,031,403 of NC_081298.1, read as the reverse complement.
GAGAGTGCATGCACACATAGAAGCAGGCTCCCGCTGAGCAGAGAGGCCAATGCGGGACTCGATCCCAGGACCCTGGGATCATAACCCGAGCCAAAGGCAGAGGCTTTAACCCACTGAGCCCCCCAGGCGCCCCGGTACGTGGGTTTTCTATCAGCTCCCCAGCCCACGGTCTTTGTTAAAGCAGCCCAAGCATACAGAGCCAGCTCCCCTTTTGCCTCTGGATAAAAACATGGTCTTAAATACTGCAAGGGACTACAGGAATCCTACATCTTGGGGGACTGGGGCTCCAGAGACAAGGCCACCGCCTTGTTCTTGTGATCCCCTCAACTGCACAGGTTCTTAGGCTTGCTTAAAAATCTGCCCTATGGGACAAGTCCAGCTACTGCTAAGTACCGAAGAATGACAGCGGGATAGGTTCCCAGACAGAGGCTCCTCTGCTCCTTCCCCAACAGAGAGGAGGAGGGACAGGGGTGTGTGTGCTCACAGATGGGATGAGTGCGCTGCCAGTCGTTTCCCAGGACAGTATGACATTCAAGTGCCAGTCGTCCCTGCTCAGCACTTTGGGGGCCGTTTCCCCTCAGAATGAGTTTCCAGGTCCTGCAGCTGTTCAGAACCCTGATCTTCCAGGGAAGACTCCTGCCCAACTGGCCGCCCTACTGCTTTTATACCCACGGGTAGCTGGCTGGCACTCCCAGCACCAATGTGGGCACTGCTGGACCACACACCCTGTTGTGGTTTCCTGGGTTCACACCACGGGAGGCCGGATCAGTCCCCAGTCCATACAGTCCATCCTCACCCCCAGCTTCCCTGCAGCAGGAGGGCAGGCCCCCGCGAAAGGACATCCTACAACCAACGCAAGGGCCGCTCACATGCTCAGACTGCAGTCAGGCCACATGACCTAAGGCCAAAAGAGGTCTCAGGGCCCTACCACCCAGCCAGCACCCTGGGTCTCCTGCTCCCTTGCAGGTGGTCTACTGGAACGAGGTGCGCACCGGAATCACAAACCGTCCTTATGTCAGGCTCTTTGCAGAAAGCCAACACACAGCTGAGTCGATTAAAAAACAACAACAAACCAAAGACGGGGCTATCTTCCTACTAGTAACCCAGTTCCGCAGGTGTTCAAGTTGAGAGTCAACTCTCGCGAAGTTCTCTTTTCTTAGCAGAAGCAACTCGAGTCACAATTTGAGTTGAAGTTCCCAAAATGAGGTCCACAGGCCTCTGGGGAGGTCCCTGAGGTCAAATTATCTGCACAAACACAAAAGACGGATGCCTCTCTCACCGGCACTTACAGGAGTGCACGGCAGAGCTTTCCAGAAGCTGGAGGACAGTGACGTTACCACTGTCTGCCTCTGGGTGCAGATCGGAGAATCCAGCTGTTGTCAACTAAGCCAGAAGTCCGAGGTTAAAAAAACACCTTCAAGCAAAACAATGCTCCGGCTCTTACTGGTTTTGTCTTAGAAGACAGTCTCTATATACAGCATTATTCGTGCTAACGCATGAAGTTTTATTACTTAAAAACGAGGAAGCTTGCATGCCTCTTTCCACGCCAAGCCCAGTAAACACCAACAGACGCGAGGACAGAAACAGAAGGTCCCGCGGTGTCCCCGGGGACCGCCGGTGGGTGACCTCACAGGGCTGCTCTCTGAAGGCCAAAGCCGTTCCTGGCCCTCCCAGTCAGTAGGCCCAAGATGACCGCAGCACCTCCACACCCTGCCCTTGCCCCGCCTCAAGCAGCTTCCAGAGATCATGGAGAAGGCGCTCGTTTCCAACGATGAAATGGCCGCCGCCTGGATTCGCAGACCGCGTGCTCTGGAGAAGACGCAGAGGCCTTGCGTCCCAAGCACCTGCCTCCCAAGTGGCGCTGTCAGAAATGCAGGCCGCAGGCCAGAAGACGAGAATCGCGACTGAGGACCTCAAGTCAGGAAGCCACTGCGATTCACGTGGGGTCTTCCACTCTCTCCCTGAGACTAGCAGAGCTCAATGCCTAGTTTTGTTCTGGGGGGGGGGGGGGGGGCGTGGACAAGGTCCCAGGTGAAACGGAGAAGTGACAGAATCAGAGGACATTCTGTACCAGTTTCCAGACTCCCAATCTGACAGCGGGACCGCACTTCGACCCTCTCTGCCGCACGGGCGAGAAGGGCAGAGAGGGTCTCTTAATGCTAAAGAACCCACGCTGTGAAAAGGAAGCCTGCCTGGCCACAATCTAACAAAGCTGAGGAGTCCACAATCAGGGTCCACTTAGCCCTGCTAACCTCCCTGAGGTGCCGGGGCCCCTGACGGGCCGTCCCGGTCCTGCCCGCAGCAGCCGGCAGTGCCCCCACCCCAGGCGCAAGTGGGGAAGCTCTCCTGAGCGGACCAGCGTCGGGAGGCTCGGGGGGCAGCGGGGCAGAAGATGCCCAGAGCACGGGCTTCACGGCAGGAAGCTCCCACCCAGCTGCAAACCTAACGGGTGGACGCGCTGAACAGGCGGGCTTCCCTCTGGGCCGCGCCTTCCTGCCTGGGAGATGTGCACTGCCGTGAGCACACAACTTCTGCCAAGGCCACGGGAGGCTGCCCCGTGCCGAGCGGCCGCCAGCGCGCACACAGGGTGGGCAAGCGGTAAGCAGAAGGTGTCATCTCTGGACACGACAACATCCGTGTGGGTGGGCGTCTGGAGAGACAGGCCCTCTTACGAGGGTCATTTTACAGGTATTTACCAAGGTCCCCTTGTGTACTTGGCAAGGGGCAGAGCAGGCAACATTCCTGTTTGCATGGACCAAGCATGACCGGCCTCGGAGAACTGGGGACGGGCAGGCGTGTTTGTAAGGGAGTTCCCAGCCATGCACATACGTGTATTTTTTTAAACAAAGGGACACAAACCGATGTCCATCACCAGGACAGCGCTGGGGGAACAAACTCGAGAAACGTCCACATAATGGAATTCTTTAAGGCCACAAGTAAAAGGTGACGAACCACAGAGCCACGGCCATGGAAGAGTCTTGTGCGAGTGAAGAGCACTGGTGACAAGGCAGCTCTGTACAGTGGCCACACTCCCTAAATACATCCTGCCACACCCACCCACCCACGTTCACGAATGGGGGAGCAGCTGTAGCGTGGGCTTCGGAATGGGGCCATTTCTGGTGTTTCTGCTGCTTTTCTTCTGTTACTTTAGTTTTCTGTGTTTGTGACCCGACACACGGTAAAGCTATCTTTACACTGGGGGGTGGGCTCATTCCAGTTCTTATAAAGGTGTGTTAAACACCACTTACAAGTCCGCATCAGCATATGGAAGACAAAGCCACAGCATCGCAGTCGGATCCCCAAAGACACACCTGTTCACGAGTCACACACACAGTAACTGCCCCCCGACGGAGCACGCTGTACAGCCACGGCTACAAAAATCCTGACGAGACACCGGCAGCTACTGGTTCAACTCCGTGCAACAAGGGGCCCTGCGGACCAGCACTCCGGAACAGCGCCGGCTGTAAGCAGCGCTGTGAGCGCCTAGAGCAAGTGAGCCCGATTCAGACCCTTTCCATCCACCGTAAAGCACGGTCCTCCTAACGGAGTTAGGGCCCATCCTGTGACGCGAGGACCAGACGGCCACTCTCAGGGGCCCTGCCACGTAAGCAACCAGACACCCCGGCGAGAAACTCCACTTAAGAAAACGCCCTCCGTAACGGGCTGCCGGAGTCCACCGGGCACGTAAGAACCAAGGCTGGACGACAGACAGCTCGCACTGCAGGGACCCAAGGACACCAGTGATCTCCGGCGGATCCTGCACACACGTCCCACCTCCACTCGCCACCCAGATGGCCGGAGGAGTGCAGAAAGGGAAACGGACCGCCTCAGCAGAAACAGAACCAGAACAGGGGGCGCGAGCAGACGACGCCAAGCCGCAGAGCGAGCCGGTCCCTGAGCCGCTCCCCTGTGGGAGAAGGACTTGGCGTGCGCAGCAACAGCTGGAAGCTCCAGCGCCAAGCAGAGGCGAGTCCCGACTCCAGCCCAAAGCCCTGAATGCACGCACCTCCGAGCCCCAACGAGCCCAGCGGCATGAAGCGTCTCCTCGGGGAGCCACGGTGATGCCCACGCAGGCCCGCCCGCGGCAGCAGAGGGCAGGAGAGCCCGGTACCCTGGGAGCCCGCACCGGAGGGAGCAGAGCGACTACACTTTCCTCCTACGGGACAGAACTCGGCTGCGGGAAGTAAGGCGAGTTTAGCGGAATGCCGAGGGGCAGCTCTGGGGGGACACCGGCAGTAAAGCGCCAACCACACCTGAATTCGCTGGTCGCGCTGGCAAGACCAGGACCAAGGAGGTGCCTAGAACACAGCTGGCCCCGCGGCTGGCAGCGGCCTCGGGCGGCGCATGGGGGAAGCTCCCGAGAGACCCGCGCTGCTGTTGGAGGCAGCGGCACCGTGGGCTGGTCTTACGCGGATGCCCGCACCTACTCCGGCCCCGGATTCCATGGAAGGAGCCGGGACGTCCCGGCAAGCCCCCGCTGCACCTGTCCCCGGGACCGCCCAGCCGTTTCAGGTCGTTTCAGGGGCTCAGCACACGCGGCGGGCGGGGGTGCGGCGAGCGTCTGCCCGGAGCACCGCGGAGCCCTGCGAAGGTCGCACGGCCACGGCACCCCCCGGCAGCGGGTCTCAGCCGGGCCCGCGGCTCTGCAGGCGGCGGCACGTGCGTCCGGGCCGGGCCCCGAAGCACCCCCAGCAGCAAGTCCCGTCGGGCGCACCAGGCTCGCGTCTCCTTCCTTCCGCGGCAGAGGACGCGGGTGGCGGCGCCCGCGGCCGACGGACTCCGGCGCCGTCTTCAGCGGAACTCGCGGGCGACCCTGACCCCGGGGCCCACCTCAAGCTCCTCGCCGAGGAGCCAGACTCGCAGCCCGACACCTGGCCCCGCGCGGCGGCGACGAGGGGCCCGAAGGCCTCGATCCGTCCGCGGGGACGCGCGTGGGGCCGCCGAGGCCCAGGAGGCGGCTGGCCGGGAGCGCGGCGCAGGGGGACGCGGCTGCGAGGCCGGGGGCAGCGGACGCAAGCACCGGCGGGGTCCGGCGCCCACCGCCCGGGACGCAGAGGGGCCGCGGGGCGCGGCCTGCCCGGGACGCTGCCCGCCGGGCCGGCTGCCCCGAGACGACCGGCCGCGACACAATGGGGCCGGCGTGCGCCCCGCGCCCCCCCCGAAGCCCGGCGCCGCGCCGCGAGGCCGAGCCGACCTCCCACGGCCGCCCCGCCCCAGCAGCGGCGCCCCGCGACCTGCCCCGCCGGCGGCCGCGCACCCGCATCCGCTTCCGGACCGACCCCCGCGGCCTCCCGACGCCCGCGGGCGCCGACCGCGGCGGAACCGGAGCTCGGGGGCCTCTCCGGCCACGCCCGCGACCCGGGAAGCGGAGCACCCGCGTCTACACCGTCTACGCCGCCCGCACCCCGACTCGGCGGGAGGAGCCGTTTCCCCCCGCGGCCCCGCCGCCGCGCGCCCCCCGCTCCCGCCGCGCGGCCCCCGCGCCCTCCTCGCGCCGCCGGGAGCCGGGAGCCGGGAGCCGGGAGCCGCGCGCCCCCGGCCTCTCCTCCGCGCCCTCCGCCCGCCCCGCGGCCGCCGCCATCTTCTCTCTCGGCGCAGCGCAGCGCGGACTCGCGCGGCCGCCGGGCTCCCGCACCGCCCCGCCGCCGCCGCCGCCGCCCCCGCCCGCCCCCGAGGGCGGCCCCGCGGCGGCCGCCCCCTCCCCTGCCCGGCGGACGGGACGCCGCCACTCACCGCGGGTCGCAGGCCTCTGGGGTCCCGCAGCCATTTCCTCGGAGCGCCGCGGAGTGGGCGGGCGGGCGGGGTCGGCGCCGGCCACCGAGACTCGGGGCTAGAAGGGCCGGCCGCGCCCTGAGCAGCGCCCCCGCGCGGAGGGAGGAGGCCCGGCGCCCCGCCCGCGCGCCTGCGCTCTGCGGACCCCAGGCCGCGGTGCGCCGCAGGCCGACCCGCCCTCCCCCGGGAGCGCCCCGAGGCCTGGGCCGGCGTCGTGGCGACGGGGCAGGGGCGCCGCTCCACGGCCACCAGCCGCGCTCTCGAGTTTCTGCGGGACTCGGAGCGCAGCACGCCGGCCCCCCGCCGCTCGTCCCCGCACGCACGACCGCCCCGCAGGGCCTGCGAGGAAAGGGGGGACGGTCACTGCCCAGAAAGGGAAAGGGGGTCCGGCCAAGGGTCACAGCCCTCCACCTGGATGTTCTTCACTCGGCCCCGGCCAGTCCCCAGACACGCCACAGATGGACCGCGGGGCACTGTGCGCACCGCACGCCTCTGCCCCGAGGGCAGGAGCTCCTCGGCTGCAGTAGCCCCCATGACATAGGCAACTCCGCGGCCCCCCCAGCGCGGCCCACACACGCAGGAAGCCCCGGGCTCTTGTCAGAGAGGCCACAGGGCCTCCCGATGCTCTAACGAGCACCTCCGGGGCTCCCCAGCCCCGCTCGTTTCCGGCAGAGCCGGTGGGCTTCCTCCCGAGGACTACAACGCAGCTCGTTTCTGCTGCGGTGGCTCCGTTAGGACCACCGACCTGGAATCTGGCAGGGCTGGGGTGTCCACTCTTCCATCCTGACCAGGTCTTCAAGTCTGCCCCCGGATACGGGGAGCGGGGGCTGTAGAGGCCAGGCAGGCGTAAGGGGACAGCAGCTGCAACAAGCAGCGTGACCCAGGGCGGCCCACTGTAAAACGGGACTCATTTGCAGGGGGAGGGGAGGATCACAGGAGGCCTCCCAGGTCAGAAGTATGAACGGGAACCCTGCACAGGGTCTTTAAAGGAAGCAAACCCAGCATCAATGGCCGTGCAAGGTGAGGCGGAACTCCGGGGAGGCAGGGGCAGCATCACGTGGGTGCTTGTGGGATGAGGGGACCAGGACAGGGGCTGGGGGCACTATCTTAAATCAAGGTACGAAGAAGTGTATATGAGACCAAGCGATGCAGACATGCTCTCCTGTCGTCCTGCCCGTGTCCACAGGTGCTCACGCGGAGAAACGGCTGCGAGTAGTGTTGGGCTCACACTCCACAGCGCCCACTTACTCCATTCACAACGGCATCGCGCTGTGAGTTCAGGGGAAAAGTCGACTTCGGAAGAAACCAGTGTTTTAATGAGTGCGAAGCATGAGAAATGTGTTTTCTTTCTGGTTGCTTTCTCCTCCCAAGTCTCTAAAGCGTCATCCAGGACAAACGCCAGACAAGGCCGTGCCTGTCGCCAGAGTTCGACAGAAAAGCAGTGAGAGCAAAGCGGTTGTGCCCACGTAGGCTGATAGGGCTAATCACACACGGTGCGTGACAGAGGAGGAGGGGCCTCCCTGAGGTGAGAGGCTGCTCGTCACCACCAGTAAGTCTCAGGGCGCCAGTCTGCTGCCTGGGGGGCCCTCGGGAGCAGGGCTCTGCCTACAGATGTGCGTGGGGCCCGAGTGCTGAAGGTTAGCGCGGACGTGTGCAGGAAGTGCCGACAAGAGGATCGGAGACTCAGCCCTGGAGTTTCAAGAGCGCACCCAGCGAGCTTTATTCTGGACTTTGACAACATCAGTACACACAAATTACCCTTTCGACACCACGACTCTGAGTTCCAAATCAAACAAACGGCTGCTAAATTGTAAGAGACACAGGGAGAAGTGACATCCCCCCAATCTGTCCAGGGAGGCGGGAGGCCAGGATGCTGCCTTCTACGGGGGTACAGAGAAGTGAAAACTCTTGGGAATCTGTCAGACGTACGAAAGTTCCTCTTATTCCAACAGAAAGCAGGCATTTGGAGAAAATAAGAGAATTTTAAAGTCAAAAAACCAAAAACCAGTATTTCACACGTGTTTCTAAAAAGAGCAAATGTGCATATGAATTGGGAAAATCTCATCAAGACTTGCACCACGCCATCCGGCACCTGATCACGATCACATGGCTGGGTTTGTGGAGGAGGGGCAGGAATCCTCAGAACATGTACAGACAGAAGTGTGCGCGGGAAATAGTACGTGTGTGTGCACGTGTGTGTGTGTGCTAGCTCCGTGCTTTCATTCTAACTGAGAAGAGAAAGGCTAACTCACGTGTACATCAACTTCTGACTCACCAGGTCTGAAGGGTGCAGGACCAGCACCTCAACGGGGCTCAGCAGTGGGCAGCGGCGAGCTATGCGGCCCCCACGCCCCACGGAAACACCACGCAGTACACAGGTCCGGTTACCCCAGGAGGTACCTGCTCTGGCTTTTACGCACGCCAGGAAACTTTGAGCCGGTGCTTTCTGATTCGATGGTACAGTCTCAGAAATACAATCAGGCAGGGGGCAGGGGGGGCACATCAAAAACCCCATTAAACGTGCTTTCCCGGGTCTTAGAATTCAGCTGAGCCACCCAGCAGCTGAATGTGTGCAGCAGAACAGTCACACAGTTCCTCCTGACTCTCGACACCTGCACGAGGAGACGCAGCACACTGTGAGAAGCGGCAGCTAAGGCTGGTGACCGCTTGGTGCCAACTGCCTTGTGTGGCAATGACCCTGGGCACCACTAACGGATCAGTTTATGCGTTATCCAGAAGAATTAGGTCTGTTTTAGCCAAATCTCTTTGGAAGCAGGGTCTCCAGTACATATGGGCTTGATTTCATGCTTTTAGGTTTTGAGAACAAGATAAAAGCGGCCGTCGGAATGCCGTTGTTCTGGCAGACACGGCCGCGGCCAGCTTCCCGAGCAGTCTAGGATTTGAGTACACGCAGCACTGTGTGTTTCATTCCTCAAATACTTTCCCCTTTTAAAAAATGCTTTAAAGCTCTTTTAAGACTAGCAAACTTTTAACACTACCCTGTGCAGGACTGCTCATCTATTAAAACAAAACTCTCTGCCCAGACTTGGAGAACAGTGGAGGCTCGGCCACCCGGCAGCTCCCCTTCCACAGCCCTGCCTCTTTCCTATCCACCCGGTGGCTGCCCGAGGTGGCAACCAGAGTGGCCCAGCGTCCTTCGTGGTACCCCACACCCCCAGACTCCCAGCGGCACGGAGGGTTCCGGGCCCTGGCCCAGGCTGGCCTCTGTCCGCCTTCCGCACACTCTCCACCCGGGAGCTCCCTCCTGGCCGTGCTTACATTTACCTGTGCCCAGACCTGGGTCCCTGCACTCACATGTGCCCCTAACTCCACCCGACGCCTCAAATGCACCTCAAAACCTAACGTGTGCAAAATGAGCTCCTGACTTCTGAGCCTCTCCTCCCATCGGGACCCTCCCCGGTGTCCCCTGTTCAGTGCTGGTCCCACCCGGTCAACCCCAACACACCCGCCGGAAGCTCAGAGATCCTCCCTCCCTTCAGCGACCAAATCCTTCTGCTTTAGCGAAAGTTAATTTAGCTTAAATTAATTTAATTCGTTTCATGGGATCGATGTCACCCGCGGCCTCCTCTCCTCACCTGCTGCTTCCGAACGTGTTCAACGCACGTCTGTGTCCCCCTCACCCTATTCACCTCCGGACCGCAGCCATCTGACGTGCCTTCCCGCCGTGTCCCTGAGCTGCTTGCTCTGTGACCACGCCTGTCCCGGAGGCCCAGCGGACGGCCTTGCCGCTCTCAGCGGGTGCTCCGCGGCTGTCGGCTTCGTCTCAAACTGCCCACCCGGGGGCGTCCCCGGAGCCCACCTCAGCCCGGTCTCCGTCAAGCCTCTCTGCCGCCTTAGCGGACAGGCTCTCTGGGTAACGGCCATCTGCTGCGGTCCGTGTGGACCCTGGACTTCGCGGCTCCTCCTCTCTAGGGCCTTCTCTAAACACACCTCTCAGCGGTCCCCGGCTGCCCCCGCAGAAGCTTCACCTGCAGGCCGCCTCTCCCCCTTCGGCGCTCACTGCGACCCCAGAGGCACCACCGATGCCGGCCTCTCCTCCCCCTTCCGGCCCACTGCCCGGCCGATGGCTCTTCCTCCGCGGGGGTCACCACCGTCAAGGGGTCCGCCAGGCCCAGGTCGGTCCCGGAGGACCGCCTCTGTTCTCTCCAGGGAAGGTCCCGCCGTGCGGGCAGCGCTGGTCGGGAAGGCCGGCGTCAGCATCGCTCGCTGGCTCCTTCCGTCCTCAACCACCGGCCCAAGCTTCCGGCGCTCGGGAAGCTCCCGCGTCTGGGCCGAACGCTGACCCGTTATCAGGCCTCGGTGAGCACCACCGCGGCGCGAGACGCTCCAGGCGGCCGGACCCGGGGCGCTCGTTCGCTCCGCTCGGGAACGCCTCCGCACCCTGCCGAGCTGCCGACCCCAGGGCGACCCCAGGGCGACCGGGAAGGCCCTCCGCTCGCCAGGACCGCAGGGGCCGGCGGGGAAGGGGCTGGCGTGGGGAGCTTTCCGGCCGTGCTCGCCCGGACCGGGCCGCCAGGGGGTCCCCGAAGGCGAGGTCCCCCTGCCGCTGGGTGGGCTGCGGGAGAGCAGGGCGCGGGACCCCGGCAGACGCACTCCCAGAGCAGAGGGCGGCCTCCCTGTCGGGGCAGCGCTGCCCACGGTGGCGCTGCGGGCGTCCACCTAGGACGGGGGAGGTGGGGTCTGCGCGGCTGGGGACCCGGTGGCCGCGGCGGGACGGGCCGTGCGGCCGCGACCCCGGGAGTCGGCGCGGGAAGCTTCCTCGGGCGGAGCCGTCGGTCTCCGGAGGGCGCGGCGCTCGGGCTTAGGCGTGTGCGCCTCTGCCGGGGCCTCGAAGCCCTCGGCCGCCCGCGCCCTCCGCCGGACAGCCGCGCGGCACAGACGGCCGCGTCGCGACGGACGGCCCCGCCACCGACACGCAGCGCCGCGCGGCGGAACTTCGGGCCCGCGGGTCGGCCGTCGGCGGCAGCAGCCGCAGCAGGCGCCGCGGTCAGGCCGCGGTCACGACCCCCGCGAGCCCCGGCTCCCGGCCGAGGACGACGTCGGCCCCTCCCCCCGGCGCCGGGCCCCGCAGCCCCGGAGCTCAGGCCCCGCCGCACGCCTGCCCCCGGCCCGGCCCGGCCCCGCCGCACGCGCGCCCGCAGCCCCGGCCCGACCTCGCGCGGCCGCGGACCCCCGCGCCGCTCCCCGAGGGCAGGCCCGTCTCTGCCCACTCGTGAAGCGCCGGGCGCTGCCTCCCCGGGCGGGCGACCCCCGCGGCCCGCCCCAACCGACAGCGCCGAGACCCCCGCCGGGCGCGCTCGGCCGCCTCCTCCCGGGCCCGCGCGAAGGCGGGCGCCCGGCGGGGAGGGCCCCCCACCTCGGGGCGGCGCGCGGCACCGGCGCCCGCCCCCCGCTCCCTGCCCTCCGAGCTCACACACATGACGGAAAGGAAGCTGGGACCTTGGCCTCCGACTCAGTCTAGATGTCGCCGTCGCGGCGCGAAGTTCCCCCACAACGACACTTCGACGGCGGCCATCTTGTCCAGGGTCGGCCGACGCCTTTTGACTCTCGCGCCAACCCGTACAGCGAGGGCGCCGCGAGCGGCGTTCTGCGCAAGGACGGAAGCCGGAGTCCCGCGCTTCCGGGCGGCGGCCGCGTCCCGCCCCGCCCCGGCCCGCGGGAGCTCCTGATTGGCTGCGGGATCGTGCGCCTGCGCTCTGGCGATCTCGCGGGAGGTGCCCGGAGGGGCGGCCGTCGGAGCGTCTGCCCTCGCGTTCCCCGCCCTCGCCCCCGCCTCCGCCGCGGCTCCCGCCTCCGCTCCGGTCTTCGGCGCCTCGCCGCCGCCCCCACCCCGGCTCGGCCCGGCCCCCCGAGCGGCCGCGGAGACCGCGCAGCGCGGGAGGCGGGATCCGCGCGGTAAGATGGCTGCGGCGGACGCAGGCGGCCGGGCCGGGCTTCCCCGCGGGAGCGCGGCGGGCCGGGGCGCGTCGGGGCGGGGGCCGGGGCGGAGCGCGGGCCGGGGGCGGCGGACGGGCGGGCGCCGGGGCTGTGCCGGCTGCGAGGTCCGAGCGGGCCGCACGTCCAGCCGCCCCCGGTGTCCCGGCGGCGGAGTCGCTGACCCCCGGGGCCGCCGCGTAATCCGGTGTTTGCTCCGCAGGGCAGAGCGCGCCGGGCGAGGGCTCCGACGGGCCGGGCTGGCCGCGCGCTGGAACGCCGGTCCTGCCGCGAAACGCCGCGCCGGCGCGCCCGGGCAGACAGCGGCGTCGGGGACTCGCGCGGCGGAGCCCGCCGGCCGGGTGAGGAGCGGCGGGGCCCGTCGGCTGCGCGCCCGCGGCGCTCTCGGGGCGCCACGTCGGGCGGGTCGCGGCTCCCCGAGCGGCTGGCGCTGCCGGCGGCGCCCGGTGCGGGGGTGGGAGGCCGGGGCTCTCGGGGAGGCGGCGCGGCCCGAGCGCGGTCCGTGCCGTCCGCGGCCTTGCTCCGGGCGCCGCGCGGCTCGGTCCTGGCCCGGGCGCTCCGCCGCGCGCTCCTCGGCCGGCTCCTGGCCCTCAGCGTCCTCGTGCGGCGGGGGCCTGCCTGATGCGCGCTCCCGGCGCCGAGCCGGGCCTGCGGGGCGGCTGCGGGGCGGCTGCGGGGCGGCTGCGGGGCGTCGGGCTGCGCGTCGGAGACCGGCCCAGACCTGCCCCACCGCTCGAACCTGTTCCTCCTCGGCCTCCCTCCGCGGCTGTGGCCCTTCCCGGCCGCCCAGGCCTCAGGCCCGGCTCGGGGCTGCCGTGTGCGAGTGTGCGAGTGTGAGTGTGCGAGTGTGAGTGTGTGAGTGTGCGAGTGTGAGTGTGCGAGTGTGTGCCCGTCCCGGGCTCGCGGGCCGCCACGCTGTGGCCTGCTCTGACTCTGACGTTCCTGGCCCGGCTCTCGCTGGTGGCTCGGCGCTGGCCACCCGGCGTCCCGCGCTGAAGGTCTTGATTCAGCGTGGACTCCGCGGCTCCGCGGCACCCACTGCTTACGGAGGACCGGACGGCGGACTGCCGTCTAGAGAGCCCCGCTGGCTCCCGGCCGCTGTCCGCCCTGCCCTCCCGCGGAAGCCGCCCTGAAGCAGGCCAGCACCGCGCTTACCGCAGCGGGGGCTGTTTGCAAGCTGTGCCGCGGCCCGGCTCTCCCCGCTGGCTGGCGGGAGTCGCCCCTGTGGCTGTTGCAGTCAGTGTTCTTGGGGGACCCACGATCCTGATCCTTGCTCGGCAATCCTGACATCCACATAGCTCTGAAAACCAGAAGTTTTGTGTGCTTATTTGTTTGAACTATTGGGTGGCAAAAAATCTGAGTTGGTGAAAGCTTTTAATAACTTGTGTTTCACTCAGTGTGGGTGTTCAGACCTGTCCCCGAAGAAGGAGTACTTAGCGTGGGGTGCCGCCCCAGACTGCAGTGCGAGTGTCCTGTGACGTAGGTGAGTTGTGCCAACAGGCTTTATAAGGTCCGCAAGATTTTTAATTCTGAAACATAACTGCCTAAGGGTTCGGGGCCTGGGGCTGTGGTTCTGTGAACCACAGTCTGTCTGTCCGTGCCGCTACCGAATGAACAGCTGGGCTCCCGTGTTTCTGCCTTTTTGAGCAGTGGTCCTTTGAGTGGGTTCGTGCGTGTCTGGTTCTCAGTGGGGAGCCTTGAGGGTCTCAGTCTTGCGGCGGGATTGTTGGCCTGGGAGCAGCTCTGCAGAAGGGCCAGATACGTTTGCAGTTCCCGTCTGCCCTGACGGCAGCATCGAGACTGCGAGAGAGCTCTGTGTCTCTGTCACGGTCCTCAGTGTTGGTCGGTCCGGCGAGTGTCTGGCAGCGGACTTCTCGTGGGCTCTGTGTCAGAGTGCACGCTTCCTCACTCCCGGCTCTCACGTGGCTGCCCTCTGCCTAGAAGGGAATTGATCTAGATTCCTGAGTCTCTACGGCCTTAGTATGACGCGCCCCACCTCTTGACCTGGCAGTTCAGAGGCTCCTGGCTCTCCCTAGCACACAACCTGTCTCCTGACATCCCAGCCTTTTTTCTGGTCCCCGCACTGCCTCTGGGCATCAGGCTCTTTGCACTTGCCGTCCTCCAGATTTAACTCCGCCCACTCTGTCACTTCACACCGCGTAGCTCTCTTCATCTCTGAAACGATCACAGTTGTCATAGAATTCTTAAAGGGTTTTTTTTTTAATCGAAGTTTAGCAGAGACCAGTGTTAGGTTTGTTTCCTGCGCGCCAAGTCGGGACTTGACCGCTGTCTGGGTTGTGCCGTGCTCACAAGTACAGCCACCCTCTGTCCCCGTCCTGCCCGATGGCCGTGCCGCGGAGTGTTTCCTGTCCTGTGTCTCTCGTTCCCGGCATCTTCACTGGTCTTGAAAATACTTTTTCTTGTAGAAACACGTCGGCATGAGTTACGCAGAGAAGCCTGACGAAATCTCAAAAGACGAGTGGCTGGAGAAACTCAATAACTTGCACGTGCAGCGCGCGGACATGAACCGTCTCATCATGAACTACCTGGTGACAGGTAACGTCCTGAGCCAGACGCTGCCCGGGGGACGTGCCCGTGGTCAGAGCTGTACCGCCGACGATCTTTGGTGAAGTTAGCTAGTTTGCATGTTGTGAAAAAACACCAGGCTGATTTAGCAAATTCGCAGATCAGTGTAGTAAAGACGAGGTCTTCTGGAGAGGAGGGTGTTACTCTGGGTGTCTGAGCTCTAAGGTGAAAACCTGTTTCTTGACCGGTGACGTGTTTACAGTTAATCACGATGCGTAAGAATGTTCTAAAGTCCGTTGAAAGTCCCAGGTGGCCGATCTCTTCGCGCCAGTCTGATAAATTCCTGTCTCTAGAAGGTGCGCCTAACTCCAAAGAGGGGGGGGGAAGGTAGAAGCTTACGAAACCAACAGACGGGGTCTCTAACTAACAGTCCTCCTCGCTACTGGGAAGGAAGAGGTGATTCTGTGCCCGATCAGGAAATCTGGTTGACTGAACCCGGTAGGAGTCTCCTTCCTGTGATTCACAGCACTCCCCTCCCCAAATTCGTCGACCGTCATTTGAAAGGCGACGGGGAAGTGTCTGCCTGTTGCTGGCCGGGTGGGGTTGGGGGACAGCACACGCTCTGCTTGGGTGTTGAGGAGAAGTATGGTCTCCTGAGAGGCAGGGGTGACCAGGTCTCTGTCATCTGTGAAGGCAGGCCATTGTGTCCAGATGTGCCTGGGGGACACATGCCCAGGACAGACCTGCACCTTCCTTGCCTCTGGGCCTGGGCCGCAGCCCTCGTTCAGGAGCCCATGACGTACGGGCTTCGTGGCCTTCGTTTTCGCCCCAGCTGGTGGGGGAGAGGTGTTTTGGATGGGTGCGAAGGAGTGAAATTCATTCTTTGCATTTTCTCTATGGGGCGCAACTGGTAGGTGACAGAGATGTTAATACCAGACTCTAAGAAAGTGTGGGTCATGTTGAAGGTTACTGGAGGTGAGTGGGCTTTTGGGGGTTAAAAACGCTTTGCAGCGCGTCTCGGTAGCTTTCTGAGCACAGGAGATGGTTGTCATTTTCAGAGGGCTTTAAGGAAGCAGCAGAGAAGTTTCGAATGGAATCTGGGATTGAACCTAGTGTGGACTTAGAAACACTTGACGAGCGGATCAAGATCCGTGAGATGATCCTGAAAGGCCAGATCCAGGAGGCCATCGCGCTGATCAACAGCCTCCACCCCGAGCTGCTCGACACGAACCGGTACCTCTACTTCCACCTGCAGGTGAGCGGCCGGCTGCGTGCGGGGTCCGCAGGCTGCGTGCGGCGCTTCAGAGTCGCGGGGCTAAGTTGCACTCCCACAGTATGTGTTCGTTTGCGTGGGGAAGGGGTTTCAGGTAGCTGTGGTTTTTTGCATTTCAGAAGATGTTTCTTGCTTTAAGAATGCTAATTTAGGGGCACCTGGGTGCTTCCGTCGCTGAGGCACCCAACCCTTGGTTAAGGCTCAGGTCATGATCCCCAGGTTGTAAGGTGCTTCTCTCGTCCTCTCCCTCTGCCCCTCCCACACCCCGCGTGGGGGTTTTCAGTCTCTCTCTCAAATACATAAAATTTTAAAAAACGTTACTCTAGTAACTCAGGGATGCTGGGAGGTTGTCCTCTAAGGTGACCTTTGACTAGAAACTCGTGCCGCACTGCCGGACGCGGTGTGTAAGCCCATGTGCCTTTGCCGGTGACCAGCAACAGCACCTCATAGAGCTGATCCGCCAGCGGGAGACCGAGGCGGCGCTGGAGTTCGCGCAGACGCAGCTGGCGGAGCAGGGCGAGGAGAGCAGGGAGTGCTTGACGGAGATGGAGCGCACGCTGGCCCTGCTGGCCTTCGATAACCCCGAGGAGTCGCCGTTTGGAGACCTGCTTCATATGATGCAGAGGCAGAAGGTAAGCCCGCCGAGGGGTCCTCTCTCCCCCTGCCGGCCTTTGGGGTAGGGCTCAGAGACCACAGCGGCCGCCTTTGGGCCGGTGCCGCACGGTCGTGGCGGCAGCTCTCCTTCCCTGACGTGGGGTCTTTTACTGTGCGAGGCCCGAAGCAGAGCCTTGTGACTGATCGTACAATTTTCCGATGTCTTTCTTAGCTTCTCCTTTGTCATAATCTTTCTCTTTGTTCAGAGACTTAGAAATAGGTGTCCTCGGGCCACCTGGGGGACTCAATCAGTTTAAGCGTCTCCCAGGCCAGATGTGATCGGTGCCGACCGCACCGCGCACGCCTTCTGGGCGAGGGGTGTGTGGGGCCCATCTGCCGGCAGGCCTCCTGGTGACCGGCGTCGCGTGCGAGCTCGGCCTGTAAGAGCGGCTTCCAGGAAGTCCGAAGAGCACGTGGTAGCAGCCTCTCGCTGGTGCTCTGTGCGTGTGGTGGTTTTAAGGGATGTGTTTATTTTCTAGGTGTGGAGCGAGGTTAACCAAGCTGTCCTAGATTATGAAAATCGGGAGTCAACACCCAAGCTGGCCAAATTACTGAAACTCCTCCTTTGGGCTCAGAATGAGCTGGACCAGAAGAAAGTCAAATATCCCAAAATGACAGACCTCAGCAAAGGTGTGATCGAGGAGCCCAAGTAGAGTGCGCCAGTGGCCCCGCGCTCCCCCAGCCTGGACTCCTCGCAGCGGCCGTCTGTGACGGAGACGTTTTTACTGCAGTAGAGAACTCTTCCCCTTCCCTCCCTTTTGTTCGTTCTTTTTTTTTTGACCTGGCATCTTTTTTAAAGGGAAAAGTGGCCCTTTTAAGCGCTGGAAAACTTACCGTGAATGGCACTGTCTCTTTGGAAGTGTGATGCAGACTCTGCTGGCAGGGCGTGTGCAGACGGGCGACGGGGCGCTCCTGCCTCCGGCTCCCGGGGGATTGCACCGGCCGAGTGCTCGGTCAGGAGGGAATATTGTGAAGCCGAGGCCTCCCGCTCAAATCTGCGAAAAGCACTGATTGTTATTTTGCTTTCTGTTAGCTTGTAGGCAGAGCGTACGTTTTCTCAGATCTCCTAAGACTCTCCAGGCCTCGGTGCAGAAGTTGTTTCTTACCCCTTGGTTTTGCGTTTTTGTTTTTCATAGGAAAGACTATATAAATTTGTAAATCCTAATTCACAGACTTTTTTCTTGTGTGAGGGCATTGAGTTTGATTTGTTTTCCCTTTCGGTCTGGGTTATGTGGCTTTTGGGGAGATGTGTGCCTGAGGGGTGGGGCTGTGTGTTTTTTAATTTTTTAAATATATATTTTGGTGCTGGTTGTGGTGAGAGATTCTTTCCTGGTGGATCAATGAACCTTCTCTTCTAGGCAGTTTTGTTGAAAATAAAGGTTTCTCTTTGATCTCAAGAATGACCAAACGGCCTCTAAAAAGTTTTAATCATCTCAAACCTTTTGCTTTCGGGGCTTAGGTCCCGGTGGTGATGGCAGTGGCATCAGCTCGTCCCTGTGGCTGGAGGGCCCCTCTGCCCGGTGTGGTCCGTGTGCTTGGGAGGGAGCACCCGCGCTGACGGCTGAGCCTCGGCCGCAGACGTCCCTGGCGGGAGCGCGTGCTCACCTCAGGAGGCTGGCACCACAGCAGCTCGGTGTGCGCTTCGGTCTCGCGGTGTTTGTGAGTTCCCAGGTGTCCTGATTCTGCGCTCTCCCCGGTCCCACCTCTGGGGCAGGTGCTGGGGCCCTTGTGACTTGGATGCGAACATGTGTGTGGCCTCACTGCAGGTGTCACTGGCCACGGATTCTGTGGGGCGATCGTTACAGAGCTGTGTCTCGTGGAGGTGGTGGTGACAGTGCCCAGGAGTGCCCGTCCCCTGGTGGGGGCTCCCAGCTGCCGTGGCGGCTGGGACTCTGTCCTCACTGGGTGGATCCTTGTGCTGGGATGGGGTCCAGCACCTGTGGCTTCACGGAGGGAGATGCCCATGGCAGCTGAATTGCCGGGCACATGTTCTTGTGTCTGGCGAGGTTGGGCAGGCTTGTGGGTGCTCCTGTAGGTCAGGTGGTGGCTGGGCCCTGTCCCCTGCATGCCTGCAACCCTGGGTGGTGGCGTGAAGTGATGTCTGTCGGCTCCTCTCCTGCCGGCTCAGGGAGCAGTGGTTTCCTCCAGTGGGCAGGAGCCTTGGACAGGGTCGGCTGCCCTGGGGGGTCAGTGACACAGAGGCAAGATGGTGCGGGCTCAGGGGCCTGTCCTGGCCTCTGACTGCCCTTCTGCCCTTGTGATTTTGTGAGGCTGGAGGGTGGTCTTCTCGACGCCGGGAGCAGACGTGCTTCTGCTCTGACCGCCTCAGCAGTCCTCTCCAAATGGGACCTTTCTTGGGGCCCGTTTCCTCTGAGGCTTGAGCATGGTAAGTTAGAGCTGAGGTTTGGATCTTCGGGCGACAAATCATCACGTAGAGCAGAAGCTGGAAGACACAGCAGCAGAGAGGTGTGCGTGAGCCCGCGTTCGAAAAGCACCGGAGGACCCCGCGTGTTTCTAGTCGTGTATGTGAGGTCATTTACGAGCTTGGTTTCCATGTGATCACCCTGACCCGTTCTTCATCAGAGGGTGTGAGGTGCGTGGTGACGGGATGTCCTGTATGCGGGAGCCACCCAGGAGCCAGCAGGGCCCGGGCGGGCTTTGTCACGTGCAGGAAGCGCGAGTGAGCGGCGTGGGACAGTGTGCTGGCGCGCGGTCACCTGTCGGGGCCGTGTGTGGCGTCGCGAGCAGGCACTGCCGCCAGTGCGGTCCGGGTGCGCGGCCGGGAGCCCTGGCTGTGCCCCCGCGGGCCTGCGCTTCCTGCCTCCTGTGCCGTCCCTGGCTGGGAACCCGCTTTGGCGGGAGCGGCTTTGCGGGCTTTTCCTGTTGGCCGCTGTTTGCGGTCTGTCTTCCGGCAGACGACGTTAAGCCATTTTGCGATAATGAACTTTAAGTGTAATTTAATTTTTCTTTATCTCCTTTGGATCTTGCTGTTGTGTTTATTAAAATGTGATGTTTTACATAGTTTATTCTTTTTACATTTTCTTGTGGAAAGTGCCTTGAAATAAATAAAATTGGAGAATACCCTGGGACTCTGCGTTTCCGACATCGTGAAGTTGCGTGAGGAACCAGCCCCCTTTTGGAGTCTTTACGAGGCGTTGGGATTATTGCAAACCCAGTGAGAGCTAATGTACTTGGACGTTTGGATTAAGGTTTCCAGGTTCTAGAAAAGGCAAATGTGTCTCGGGACTGGTCTTCAGGATTGACTGAAGACGCTGTGTGCGCAGCGTCGGGAGCAAGGAGGCGGCTCTTCGTGCAGTCAGGGTGCTTCCTGGGGACAGTCTTCGTCAGGCAGCGTGAGGTCTGTGTCCTGGGACAGTGTCGGTTTGGGGGACAGGCGGAGCCGGGGGCTCAGAAAGAACTGTGCACGTTTTACGTTCAAGTCCGTGGTGTCTTTGGGGGAGCAGGGCAGGACCCGCTTCTGGGACTTACTGTGCCGTCCCAGCATGAGCGGGAGGCCAGACCGGGACCGCCAGGCCGGCGTGCCTGCCCCCCGAGATGCGAGCACAGTGGGTCGTCGGGGACCAGGCTGTCTGGCCTCAGAAGCCCCGTGGTGTGGCATTTTGATGTGTTATTTGGAGACCATGCACTTCGTTTCTGTAGCGGGTATGTTTCTGTTTCAGAAATGTGTTGCTTTTTCGGATTTAAGAGTATATTGTCTGCATCAGTCATGTGACTTTGGTGTCCCTCCATCGCCAGCCGCAAGCCTCCGCGCGCCCCTGGTTCCGAGTCCGCGTTGCCCCTGAGGGCACGTGTGCCCGTCACAGCGTCTTCTGAGAAACGCAGAGTAGGTTGCTTTTGGTGCCTCTTCTTAAATTCGTGGTCAACTGCTTATGTTTTGCTCAGAGTGGTTGCCTGGAAGGTCTTTTGGGGTTTTCCGGGTTTTGGGGATACTCTAATAAGAATAAGGAACTCAGTGCGACACACGGTCCTCCGGGAGCCCATCCGCGAGAGCCGGCAGGAGGAAGCTTCAGCCTCGCTCACCTTGAGGCTCTGTTGTTCCGTCCCCTCCGACCAGCACCATCCGGGGGTGCGTGTGCATGGCTGTGCGTGTGCCGTGTGCCGTCTGTTCTTCAGAGGGTGGTCCTGAACTTTCATTTTTGTGAAGGAAATAGATTGGGGCCACCTACCACATGATTTTAACCTGAGAAGTTATTTTTTTTAATACTCCTGGATCTTTCCAGACACTCAGAGTAGAGGAGCTACACGGTGAGCACCCGGGCACTTCTCCCCGTAGAGCCTGTGCCACGGGCCGCGGGGTTGTCCGCGCCTTGTGTGAAGGCAGTTGTGGGACACTTGGCAGAGACGCGGAGTGGCCGCTTTCCAGTGCCTTCTAGTGAGTGCAGAAGTGAGGTGCCTCGTGCCAGAGCAGCGGCATCATGGACTGCGGCCCCCACGGGTGCATGGACCTCGGAGCGGGGAGAACAAGCCTCCCCATCCCTCTTCCCCAGGTGGCGATGGTGTCTGAGGCCTTCTTCATGCCAGCCTGCCCCTCCTCGCAGGAGGCCGTGCCGCAGTTCTGAGGGCGTCCCCACGTGGAGCGCTGAGCGCATGGGTTGCACTCGACACCGTCTGCGGTGTTTGGCTGGCACCATAGTCCCTGGCGTATGAAGCCCGTCTGTCGTGGATGTTGTGCCTTAATTCCCAGATGCCATCGAGGCTCTCTTCCCGTCCTCGTCGTGATTGACGTCCGTGGATGTAGAGACGGGGTTGGCGTGGGCCTTGGGCATCTGCGGCTATGCGGACTCTGTGCCCTGGGGGGGGTCCTGAGCCGCTCGGCCACCGCAGGACATTAGGCCCCAGCTCCAGCGGCCCGAGGGCCTTGGCGGCCGGGGAGGGGCGGTCTGGGTGAGCAGGTCGTCGCATCCCTGATGCTGTGGGCCAGAGGTCTTTCTCGTTGCAACGTGGATGTGGTGGGGCGGAGACACCTCTGTGTGGGCGGGAAGGCCCCAGCTAGAAGGCCAGGTGGACGGGCTCACTTTGACCGTGGCACAGAATGTCTTTTGGACTCCTCTGCACTCCGCTCCAACCACAACCTTTGGCAGGAGTGAGAACCGGGGGCAGTGGCTTTATCCGCACATCCTGAAGCAGGTCGCACCGCCGGCCCCCTGCCCAGCTGTGGACGCAGCCCAGGCTAGCGTGCGTGCCGTGTGCTGCGTGCTGTGGGGCTGTGCCTCCCATCTGGAGCTGGGGGTGAGGAGACAAGGCTGCCGCTGGCCCCTGCTCCTGGGACTGCTGGACTCCGGTGTCGGAGCGCTGCCTGGCTGTGACATCTCTCCCTGCCACGCTGCGACAGACTGCTCGCCCAGACCGAGGCATCACGCGGCTGGCCTCCTCCCAACTGGCTTTTGGAAGGGAAGCAAGCCGGAGGACCATGGAGGACTCCCCGGCTAGGCCACAGGGGCCCCGGGGGGCTGGGAGGGGCAGACAGCAGAAGCACCCAGACCCAGGGGGAGGGGGCAGTGCTGGTCCCTGCACAGCTCCAGACTCATGGGCCCAGCGAGTCTGTAGTCTCTGGGTGTCCAGGCGTATTTTTAGCGTGAAACGTGTTGCACAGCGCTGTTTTCAAGACTCACGTACTGAACTCACCAGCACTTTGAAGAGAATGATCTGTTCCAGAACCTTCAAGAATTCCACAAGTAGAATAATAATAAATTCATTTATTGTCATAAAGTTCGTCTTTCTGGTGTCCAGGGAAATCACACACAGCCTGTCGCTCTCCTTTCCCTCTGCCGCTGTTGGTTCTGCTCAGAAGATAGCTTCGGCCTCCTTTGGTTCCTGCGCACATGGAGGAGGAGCACAGCGGAGGCCTGGCCGGTCCCCTCCATCCCAGTGGGGCTGGTTCTGCGGGCTGGGCCGGGTGGGAATCAGCCCCTGGGGCTGGAGGGTGGGGGAAGGGGGGCCCTGTGCTGTGGGGCTCTCCCAGGTTTGGTTCTCAGGGCAGCGAGAAGCCTTGGCAAGATTGGCCAGGCTGCTGCGAGGTGGGTGGACTTGGGGGCGGGGGGAGGGAGGCAGCTGCACAGGGCGGCGCTGTGCGCCCAGAGTCCGCTCCTTGCCCTTGGGTCGCGGTGTGCGCGATGCTGGCTGGGTCCTTCCTGTGGACACGTGAAGCCCCCTGTGAGGGAGGTCCAAGGGGCCTGCTTGGGGCCTGGCAGAGCCTGCGTGCTCCACACACCTCTGCGGGGAGCTCCAACCCTTCTGCAGCGCCTGTTGTGTGGGCGCTGGCCCTCGGCCGCCCAGCACAGACTGGCCCAGGGTGACAAGGCTGGAGCCCACCTCCAGAGGTCCACGTCGACAGTTGGCTACTCCTGACTGAACTGTCCTTGCGCTGCATGAAGACGGTCCCGATGCGCACAGCCCTGTGACAGGCAGGGTGAGGGTGGAGGACCACCACCATCCCCCAATTCTCCACAGGCGTCCAAGGTCAAAGTCAAAATGCCCTGTGCCAGGACCACCCGGCCTGGCCCTGCACAGCCCCACTGTAGCCTGATCTGTCCAGCCTGCGGCAGGGAACCCGGCGCCCTCCCCGTCTGCCTGTGCGGGTGCCCCCAGGAGCAGCAGGGAGGTGTGTCCTGACAGCCAACCGCGGAGCGCGGGGCGGGAGGGATCGGGCGGGGACAAGGCGTGTGCTCCGCCCCGCCCGCCGGCCCGCCCTTCGCGGTGGCCGTCGGGGGCGACGCGTCCTAAGAGCGCCAGACGGAAGCGCCGCTGGACTGACACGTGGCCTTGGGCGGTGCTGCCCGTGTGGGTCGGCCGGCGGGAGCCCAACCTGGACGCGCTAAGCCCTGTGCCCGCGGACGGCCGCCCCCGATGCAGCCGCAGCCGCTGCCGCTGGAGGAGGCCCGCGGGGACGGGGCCGAGAACACCCAGTGGTCCAGGTGGGGCCAAGGTGTGGGGTGGGGTGGGGGGGCGTGGGGGGGAGCGTGGTGGCTTGGGGAGGGGCCGAGGCCACCACTCCAAGCCCTGAGGTCGTGCACTACCCAGACCCAATCCAGGGTCCTCCGCCCTTCCATCCAGTCCCAGGGCCAGCGAGTGCCCCTTGAGCCCTCTGCAGGCCTCCAGGCCTGCAGACCCTAGATGGTGGAGAGCCAGCTCACAGGCACAGCTGGGAGTCCTAGGACTGACCCTGCCAGGTAGGACCACACGGATATCCAGGCCTGAGGGCCAGGGGAGTGGTAGAGGGTCACGCGGCAGGGCAGCTGGGGAGCCTGTGGGTGGGGGGTGGGGGAGTCCTGCCTCCACCTGCCAGCTGTGTGCTGTGGTCTCCATGGACGGGGCCCAGGCCGACTGCCCACTCGTTTTCATATTCTGTGTCCACGTCCACTGCCACGTGCAGAAGTCCCCAGGGCAGGAAGACACACAAGGGCCCCTCTGAGGAGACCCCAGACCCCCAGACCACATGCCTCAGCCCTTGCTCTAGTTCTGTGGACCACGGTCCCTCAGGCCAGCCAGCTGGACGCTGGATCCAAAATTGGGCCCTGGGATCCCAAGGCCAGTCCACCTCCAGCTCTGAGTGCCCGGGGAGCCTGCTCCCTGCAGGGCGACGGCTGGTTCCTGCCCCTGCGCCCAGGCACAGGCTTGCAGGAGGCCTCTAAGGGGAAGCCCCCCCCCCCCCAACCCCCCGAGGCTGGGGAAGGATGAGGGCAAAGTTAGTGGGGAAGTTGGAGAGAGGTTAGTGGGGAAGTTGGAGAGAGGCCGACATCGCGAAGTGGCCCACAGAGGCTGGAAGTTTCCTGCAGGACGAGGTGTGGAGAAGGGCTGGGTCTCCGTGCCAAGCACCCCCAGGACAGGGCGCTGCGCTCAGGGGTACGGCCGGGGCCAGGAGTGCCCTGCGGCCTGCCTTGCTCCTGTCTTCCCTCCCCGCTGTCTGGTTATTGAGGGGCTGATCCAGGCTTCACGGCCGTGTGGGCAGAGTGTTGTGGCTGTGGCTACAGCATATCCTGCAAACTTCCCTCTTGGGTTCGGTTTCCGTGGCTCTGCCTGGCCTTCCCTTAACTTCTTCCCTCTGTGGCTCAGGAGGGAGCACCTGCAGCTCCCCCGGCCCTTGGCAGGTGAGGCAGCAGTTCCGGAGGGGTCTGGGGGGTCCTGGATGGACCTGGGCTCTGCTGGGACGAAGTCATCCCCACCCCCACCCCTGAGTGGCCAGTTCTGTCAGTCACAGGAAGTGTGGCAGTTTATTGCAGCCGACGTGGCGTGCTCTCCGCCTTGACAACCGTGCATCTGCTCTTGTGGCCCTGGGAAGCCAGGCTGCCACTCATCAGCCGCGTCGCTGGGGTGGGGGCAGCCAGTGGCCCTGGACCTGTGTGTGCTCTCCAGGCCTGCAGTGCGGGCACAGTTCCCTTTTCTGAATCAAGGAGCCACGTGGCCACGCATTTGCTCAGCCATGGAGCTTCTTATGCATAGGGGCCGTTGGCAGAAAGCACAAGGTTCTAGAAGGTTCATAGGAAGCATTCTGCTGAGTTCGGGGCACGGACCTGAGGCCCAGGACGGGGCAGAGTGAGCAGGATGGAGCTTTCCTGGCTCATCCTGCTGTAGCCTCTGGGTTCCCAGACAGCCCTCCGCAAGATCAAGGAGTCTGGGCCTGGCGTGCTCACCAGCCCTCAGGCAGCTGTCCTTGTCGGGTCGCCGCCTCTAGCCAGACTTGCTCGTTCTGTGTCCCCACCAGCTGTAGAGGAAGTCACTTCACCCGCCTCACTGGCAGTGCCGGGGGGCCTCCAGGGCCCAGGGAGGAACCCGCAGCACCTGGCCCCACGCAGGCTCACAGCAGACTGGTGGTCTGCACGCTGAGGGGCCTTTCTTGGCATGCTGTGGTCAGGAGGAGGCCAGGGGGCTTCATTGTGTTCTAGGTACGCGCCACCCTTCCTGAGCGGGTCAGCCTCAGCTGGCCTTCCGGTGTTTCTTTCTTTCTTTTTTTAAAAGATGTTATTTATTTATTTGACAGAGAGAGATCACAAGTAGGCAGAGAGGCAGGCAGAGAGACAGGGGGAAGCAGGCTCCCCACCGAGCAGAGAGCCTGATGCGGGGCTCATCCCAGGACCCTGGGGTCTTGACCTGAGCTGAAGGTAGCGGCTTTAACCCTCTGAGACCCCAGGCGCCCCCCGTTTTCCAGCCGGGCTTCCCATGCGAGCTCTTGGGCTCACCGGGAAGAGGCTCCCGATGGCCAGGTGGGCAGGTGACCCTCCATGGCTTTGACTACAGAAGGGCCCCTGCGGACGGTGGCTGTCAGGGGATGTTGAAAGCTTTGCTCCCACGTCCGGCAGTCCTAGTGCCCTCGGGCAGGCACATGGATGCTGGCAGCGAGCCCGAGCGCAGAGGCACAGGGATACTGTGGGCCCACGTGGGTCACCCGGGATGAGGCATCTGGAGGCCACAGCAATGCCGCGGGGCAGGCACACCCCCAGGGGCTCCCCGGGCGGCAGCCGGCTAGGCGCAGGCCAGCAGCTGGCCCGGCTCGAATGGGCCATTTGGACTGTGTTCCTCTGGGCCTCCCTAGTAGGCCAGCAGGGCTGTTTGCTCAGAAGTCCCCGACAGGCCTGCTGCCCTCAGGAGGGGCACATGGGGACGGACACCGGGATGAGTGTTCACAGGGCGGGTTTGGTCTTAAGAATCAGGAAGTGGGGGGGGGCATGGTGTTGAGGGGTCACTGGCCCATTTCTCCTGTGGTCAGCCTGGAGAAGGAGCGCCCTCCCCCAGCCTAGCCAAAGCAGGGTCTGGTGTCTGGCTTCCGGATCGACAGAACTGGGTGTATTTTTAGCACAGGATCCTATTTCCCACTGGACTCCTATGTGAGTGCAGAGGGCAGCAGAGGGGTGCCCCAGAGTCCCACCCGTAGCACCCCTTGGACGCTGAGACCGAGCTTGAAATCTGTGGTCGCACCTCTTCCCCGTGTACGTGGAGGGGTGGCAGTCCAACGGTGGGCTCAGGCGGCACCCCAGCCGCTCTGCCTACAGAGTTCTCTACTGCGCTGCACGCCCCTTGGAGATTCCCAAACCAGCCCCAGACGGGGCCTGGCCTACAGATACGGGGCTGCTGGGGGACGGAAGGCCGGGTTGTTGGAACCGGACTCATTCACCCCAAACCCCCTCGTGGTCCTGGCGAACCTCTCATCAGCTGTGTCTGCTGGTGGGACTGTGGCCTCTTCTAGGGCAGCGGCCGTGAAGGGATGGTCCCGCCGCAGGCCTGGCCAGGTGGATGCCTCCTCCTCCTGACTGTGGAAAAGTGCATGGTGGTTTGCAAGGGGGTTGCTCGCCCACGGACTGTGCCGGCCGGAGGACGTGGACATGGTGGCTTTACCTCCCTCCCAGGCAGTTGCAGGGGCTCCTTATTGGGACATCGGGAATGTGCTGGTCACTCTGCTGTTTACTGACCTGTCAAGGGGCAGAAGTCACGGGCATGAGCCCTTCTTCTTTGAGGACACAGGCTCCAAGAGGCCTGTCCACTACCCCAACCAGTGGTGCCCACGGGCTAGCTGTGCGTTCCACGGATGGCAGGCGCAGATTCGCACTCCCTGTTGAGTCCCCAGAATGACTCCCACGGTCAGCCGTCCACCCTGCTGGGCGGGGCAACCTTGACGTGCCCCTGGCCAGCTCTTCCCCCGGAGAGGTGGGCCCTGTGCCAGGTTGGGGCCTGCCTGTGGGGTGACAGACACATCTCATTAGGCGCATCGATCTGGTTCCTGGCTTGGGCACCACCTGCCGGCAAGAAGGTGCCCTCAGACGTAGGAGGTCGTTCTTCCTGGGGGAGAGGCCGGCCGCCTGCCCCCGTGCCCTACTGGGGACGTCGGGTGCGGGTGGGACCCCTAAGCTCCCCGCCAGTCTGTTGCCCTCACTGCCTGCCCCCTGGCGCCACGCCCACTGCCTGAGGCATTGCCAGCCACACCCCAGGACCCCCTGCCGCCGCAGCACCCCTGCCCGTCTCCCACCCATGTGAACGGCACCCCCCTCTCTCACCGTAGGAAAGTCAGCTTTGTCTCTGAGAACGGTTCTTGATTTCCAGAGTCTCTCTGAAGGGTCCAGGGTCCCCTATGCCCAGGGCACCTCCTGCCACATCTGTCCATGTCCTGCCTTTGTCCCATCAGCAAATGTCAACACGGCACTAGGAGCCAAAGCCCATCGTTTGTGGAGATCCTGCTGTTTGTTTTGACGCCCTGGGACCCCATTTGGGGTCTTACCGCCTCCCGGCTGGGACAGTTTCTAACTTGCCTGGCGTCAGGGCCAGTCACGGAGCGTGGGCCAGGAGTCTGAAGGATGATCGCTGTGTGGACACCTTCCCTGGCTGGCAGGGCTGCTTCAGCCCTGCCCAGGTTCTCCAAGAGCCGACTGTCCTGAAGGCACCGTGTCCCCTGCCCGAGGTCCTCTGCCGGGCAGACACTGCTTTCCTGGGCACCCTCCGGGGACCCACTATCCTGCTCCCACCCTGTGGCACCCCCCGGGCGGCTTACTGAGCTGCCGCCCGTCTGACCTGCGTTTCTGCCGGCCGGCTGGTCGTTCCCGGCCCTGCGGCTGTGAGAGGCTCATCGCAGGCTCAGCCACAGACCTGGGGGCGGGGGTGTTTGGAGGAGGCCGTGCTGCTCCTCCAGGCCTGACGCAGCCCCTTCTATCCCGCAGGCCCGAGTGCCAGACGTGGACGGCAACGCTGCTGCTGGGCACATGCCTGCTGTACTGCGCCCGCGTCAGCGTGCCCGTGTGCACCGTGTCCATGAGCCAAGACTTCGGCTGGAACAAGAAGGAGGCCGGCCTTGTGCTCAGCAGCTTCTTTTGGGGCTACTGCCTGACGCAGGTGGTGGGCGGCCACCTTGGAGACCGGTGAGCAGCGCTGCTCCCCACGCGGGCTTGGGGCTGCCCTGGGGCCGGGGCTCCTGCAGAAAGAATGTGCACCTGCCCGCCCTCCCCACCAAGCAACACACGAGCTGGGAGAGCCGGGCTCCACGGGGGAGGCCGGGAGGGTGGTGCGGGCAGGTGCACAGCACCCTGAGGAGCCCCCGGCAGCCCAGTGCGGTGCTTGTCGGGACAGATGGACAGGCTGGACCTGCGCTCCTACCGTCGGCCTCTCCTGCAGAGGAGGAGGCTCTGGCCGTGCTTTCTGCGAGTGGGATCTTCTCAGCCTGCCCGGCCGTCTGGCCGCCACACTCCCGTCACTGTCCCCCTGTCCTTCCTCAGGATCGGCGGGGAGAAGGTCATCCTGCTGTCCGCCTGCGCCTGGGGCTTCCTCACCGCCGCCACCCCGCTGCTCGCCCACCTCAGTGGCGCGCACCTGGTCTTCATGACCTTCTCACGCATCCTCACGGGCTTGCTCCAAGGTAGGGCTGCCCCGTAGCGTCCCTCCTGGTCTCAGCCGTGGGAGAGCAAAGCGGGTACACGTGTTGTCCACACGCGTGTGTGAGTGCACATGCGTGCACATGCCTGTCCTCACGAGTGCTCCCACGTGGGATGGGCCCTAGATCAGAGGAGGCATGTCCACGGCCCTGTGTGGCCGCTGATAGGGTGGCCGGAGCTTCGGGCCTGGCTGCGGGGCCCTGGACAGGGCAGCGGGAGTGCAGACCATGCTGGCCGACGCCTGCTCTCAGCGACTCTCACCGGCTGGTTTGCCTGCCCTGGAGACACTTCCCAGCCTGGCACATTCTAACGTCAGACGCCCTCCTCTGCTCCAGAGACATGGCGGCAGCCAGCCTGGTGTGCGGTATCTGTTGCCACCATGGCCCGTGGCGCAGTGGGGATTTGCTGAGTGTACAGGCTGCCCCCGGGGCCAACCCCCCCAGGACCGACGCCTCTCCCAGTGTGCTAACCAGCACCAGCAGTCTGGCTTACTGGCCATTGGCCCCTGCGGGAGCTGGCTCTCGGGGTGCCCAGCCAGGTGGCCCTCAGCTCAGGCCATGTCCCCATCTTCCCCAGAGGCCAGTCTGTGGCCCAGTACAGGGGGCTTGAGGGGCAGCCGTCGCTCTGGGCGACTGGCACTTGGCGGGGGCTGGGGGGAGGGGCCCTGATGGGAAGGCGAATCCTGTCTCACCCACTGGCCTCTTAGCTCTTCCTGGTACTTTTAGAGAAAAGCGTGGAAAAGGGAACCACAAAATCAGATTTTGAAAATCAAAATAAAAATCAGATTGAAATCATTGTAGACTCACAGGAAGTTGTAAGGAAACTTCAGCTGCTCCCTTCCTAACCCCCCGACGGCGATGGCCCTGGGGTGTGCAGGCAGGGTCACACGGGGTGCTGCGGCTGCACAGGGCTGGGCGTGCACCTTGGACGGGAGTGGGCACGAGTATGCACGTGAGTGTGGACGCCAGTGTGGGCGTGCGTGGGCATGAGTGGGTGTCCATGCCAGGACACAGGCTGGTGCGGCCTGGGGTCAGCGTCAGGGTGATGGCAACAGGAGCCCCAGCTGGGACCCAACATCGCTTCCACGGCCCACGCTGCGAGTGTGCGGCTGGCCCGACTGTGGGTGCGGCTGTTTCCCATGCGGGATGCGGGGAGGCTCGCTGAGTCCTGCTGGTCCTTGGGGGTGAGGTCAGCAAGAAGGACACCCCAAACTCGACTCGTCCCGGCCTGGCTCCCACCCTGGCTGGCTTCGCTCGCAGGACCCGGGTGACTCTTGGGCTCACAGCTCTCCGCTCGTTTCAGGCGTGTACTTTCCGGCGCTGACCAGCCTGCTGTCCCAGAAGGTGCGAGAGAGCGAGCGAGCGTTCACCTACAGCACCGTGGGGGCCGGCTCCCAGTTTGGGTGAGTCCTGACCCAGGGAGCCCGGGCGACCCAGGGTGTGCCTGTGGGGTCCGGGCAGGGACAGGCCACGTGGGCACATATGCAGCTCAGGGTGACGTGGGAAGCTGGTTCTGGGCTGCAGGAGACCGGCCGTCCTTGTGCTTCTCGGTGCCAGGCACCTGGTCCCTGACGCCTGGGCCAGTGGCGCGGCTTTGAGGCCCGTGGGCCGGGGCAGTGGCCAGTCCACTGAGGCTCCTTCCATCTGTGCTGGGGGGGTGGCGAGAGAGGGTGCAGTCCGCTGGGGGCACAGGGCGTGGTCCTGACGTCATGCCTGTGCTCCCGCATGTAGGCCTCACTCAGGGAGAAGGGCCACATCATGGTGCTGACAGGGCCTCGCTGCCCCAGGGCTCAGGCCCCCGGTGCCGTTGCCCCCAGGATGGAGACAGGAAATCAGAGGGCCAGGGGATGCTGCGGGTGGGCCAGGAGCCACCCAAATAAAACCCAGGGCACCCGGGCCGTGGGAATTCTGGATAAGCTGCCTGGGGCAAACGTACCACGCAGGATGTGCCGTTTTCCTGAAACCCCGCCTCAGCGGGGGCCTGGGCCTGTGTCCCGGGCTGGGAGGCACCCGGAGAGACTCTGCCCACGGTGGGGCTGAGGGGAAGGCACCCCCGTGCCTGCCGGCCCCGCTCGCCCTCCTCTGTCCCTCGTTAGCTGTCCTGGCTGCGGCTCTGCGGACGCCTGGCATGCGGGAGGGCTCGCCCCACGGGGGTGCCTGGAACCCCGGAGCCGCCAGGCGTCCGGCTGTTGTGCTCGGCTGTGCTGCTTCTGGGTTTAGAAATTGCAGGATGTCCGCCTGTGTGCCTGTGAGATGGACAACGGGGGGTTTCCTGTGAGTTCCCGAACCCGTCCCTTCTTCTCTGCCGCCTTTTTAGTTTAGAAGTCACACCTCCATAGGGGACCGGCTTGAAGGGCGGGAAGCAAGGAATTAAAGCAGTGCCGGGACTCCGGGTCCAAGGCATCCAGAAGTCTCCCCAAATTCTCCAAACCCCTCACAAAACATGATCAGATGGGACCTCCTGAGCCTGCTTCCCTGGTGGCAAGGTCCACAGGGTGGGGGCGGGGGTTTCTCAGAGGCATCACCTGGCCTGAGGGAAGCCTGGGGTCACAGCCACACCACTGTCTGTCCTCCAGGATGCTGGTGACAGGGGCCGTGGGCTCCCTCCTCCTGGACCGGTACGGCTGGCCAAGTGTCTTCTACTTCTCGGGTGGCCTCACGCTGCTGTGGGTGTGTTACGTGTACAGGTGCCTACTGAATGGAAAAGGTACCGTGGCCAGGTGGGCGAGCGCCAGCAAACACAGCTGCCCAGGGAGGGGCGAGGGCCCGGTGCCCATCCCCTCCCGGAGCCGCTCACCGTCCGCTGACGCAGGACCCTGAGCTGTGGCTTTGCCCCACCTGGAGCTTGAGGAAAGTGCCCACTCTCAGGCCCATGCAGGCGCGCAGGGACAGCTGGGGGGCAGCTGGGCTGAGGGTGGCAGGAAGCAGGGCTTGGGAGATCGGCGGGCAGGGGAAGGACTGAGGGTCCACACAAGTGTGGGGACAACCCAGGATGCGTGCAGGGAAGACAGTGTGGTGGGGTCACACACAGGCCGGGCCCGCGGGAGCTGCCCCCTCCAGCAGGAGCCGGTCGGCAGCAAGCGGTGCTGTGCCCTGACGGTGAGGATCTTTCATGTGCAAATGCCCTGCTCCCCTCAGACCTCATCCTGGCCTTGGGCATCTTGGCGCAAGGCCTGCCGATGTCCAGGCACACCAAAGTTCCCTGGAGACAGCTTTTCCGGAAGCCTTCAGTCTGGTGAGCCTCGGGACCACAGTGCATGCGGGGGTGTGGCAGGATAGGGTCGAGCATGGTGGGTCTTGGGTGTTCCCTGGTGTGGGTCCAGCCCTGGCTCCTGACCTCCACGCCCGGGCCCTGTGTGGCGCGTGGGGGGCCATGCTCACAAGAGCCCCCGTTGGGCAGGGCTGGGGTCCAGACAGACGCTGAGCCCGGCGCCTGTCCACAGGGCAGCCATCTCCTCCCAGCTGTCGTCGGCCGGCTCCTTCTTCATCCTCCTGTCCTGGCTTCCCTCCTTCTTTCAGGAGACGTTCCCCAGCTCCAAGGTGGGCGAGCCGCGGCGGCGTTCTCAGGGACAGGGAGCGCCGCAGACCGGTGCCGGGACTCGGTGTCGGCTCCGGCATGCGGGCTCATGGCCCTGGGATGTCCACCCCCAGGCTTATGGTCAGCACCTGGGCCTGGCGGGGTGGCTTCCTGCCGCCACAGCCCTCGCTCCCGGGATGGACCCCGAACGCTGCCCCTACAGCTTGGCAGCCATTCTGTGGATGGTCGTTTCTGAGGGTGGGCCAGCGGGGGTCGGGACGTGGGCAGGGCTGTCCCCTGCCGGGCAGCCTGGTACACACCAGCCCAGCTGTCCGGCCACCCTCCTCATCTGGTGACCAGGACCCCCCAAGGTGGGCCCGCACCTGCAGCTCAGCCGGCTCACGGTGTGGGGAGCCATAGGGGAGGCTTGACCTGCAGGGAGACAGCGCTGGCGGGCCTAGAGCTTGGCCAGTGCGGGGACCATCAGGGCCAAAGAGGCCCCCACACCCGGGAGCCCAGTCTCTGTGGGGGAGAGACTTCCTGGGCATCCGTGGCCTTGGGCAGCCGCCCAGCCCGTGCGACTCTCCCCTCTGAGGCTTCCTCCTTCCCGCAGGGCTGGGTCTTCAACGTGGTGCCTTGGCTGGTGGCGATTCCCGCCAGTCTGTTCAGCGGGTTTCTGTCTGATCATCTTATCAATCAGGGTGAGCCATGGGGGAGGGGCCCCTGGGAACCAGCCTGGGCTTTGCCACACTTGGGGGGCGGGAGGCACCCCTCCTGGGGAGTTCTAGAGGGAAGGGAAGGGGCCTTGCCCCTGAGGACTTCCTGTCAGCATGAGACCCCAGCCTCAGTTTCCCTGGGGGAGTGGGGCGCCATGCGAGGACCTGAGTCCTGTGGCCGTGGCGTTTCTCCCCAGGGGCTGGGTGTGGCCCCGAGCTTCTTCAGAGGAGGAGAGGTCATCTGATGGGGTCAGAGGTCATCGGTCGGGTGGGCCGTGTGTGTGTGAGAGCCCGGAGCCCCAGTGAGCACCCCCTGAGGGTGAAGAGCTCAGCCGCGCTTGGACGTCAGTCCTCCCTGGTCGCTGAAGTGCGGTCGGCGCACGGTAGGAGGAGGCGCTGCGCAGACCCGTGCAGAAAGCGCGCCTTCCCTCCGTGCGTCTGCTGCACCGCGACCTGGAGGGTCCTCGGGGGCACGCCCAGTGCAGGGCTCGCACACGGACACACATACGCGGACGCACTGACACGCGGGCTCACGCACTCCCACCGCACCTGTGGTCACACACGGCCAACACACGCGCTCACACACGGCACCCGCACGTGCAGACACACACTCACGCACACGTGCACGCACGGTGCACACGGGACACCGGGAGCAGGTACGTGCTCACGTGTGTACGCACGCCTCCTGCACAACAAGGGACACCCTACCTCGGGCCCAGGGCCTGTCCCTCCCCGCCCTGCCCCTTCTCTGCAGCCGCGCCGGCTGGGACCCAGCAGGGGCCGTCAGGGGCTCAGCACAAATGGGCCGACGGGACCGTCTCCCCGTCTCCCCCGCTCAGGTTACAGGACCATCACCGTGCGGAAGTTCATGCAGGTAGAGAGGGGCGGGATGAGCCTCTTTGGACACCCGTTTGTTCCTGGGACCCGAGGGGTTTGACCTCCAGTGGCCCGACCCAGAAGGCATTTGGAGGGTGCCCTCGGTCAGTGCTGGGGGCTGGCTTGGCTGCCTTGAGCGCTTCTCCCAGCTGCGTTGGTGGGTTCTCTGTGCCGCCGAGCCTGGCACGCGGGCCGGGCTGCTTCCCTCTCAGTCTGACCAGCGGGACTGGCTTATCACGGAGCCTCGCGTCACACATCCCCAGGAGCGGGGGGCTTTCCAGTGTCCGCCACGGCCTGTGCCCTGCCACCCCCCTTCTCCCGCAGGTGATGGGCCTCGGGCTG
The DNA here is from genome assembly GCF_030435805.1 of Mustela lutreola. NCBI lineage: Eukaryota > Metazoa > Chordata > Mammalia > Carnivora > Mustelidae > Mustela > Mustela lutreola. The sequence continues at coordinate 997,402 of NC_081298.1, read as the reverse complement.
TCCAGCGTGTTTGCCCTGTGTTTGGGTCACACCTCCAGCTTCTGTACGTCTGTGGTCTTTGCATCTGCTTCCATTGGCCTGCAGACCTTTAACCACAGGTAAGTGCCGGGCACCCCCCACCAGAGCTGTCCCAGGCTGACCACGGGCACCTGGCAGCATCCCGGGCCACCGGCATCCGGGTGTGTGGGAGAAGACACGTGGCTCAGGCTCACCCGAGAGCGAACCACGGGGCCACGTTTCTCCCGTATCACACTTGCGCGGACCCGGGATATTGGGAAAAACTAGATTTGCAGATGGGGAGGGGCTGGGGAGGAGCGCCCTCTGGCCCCTTTCCTCTGGTTCAGCGGCCCTCCTGAGGTGCTCAGCAGGCCCAGCATTTGACAAGGAAGATGTCACTGGAAATTGTTTCAGCAATCAGCCGCTTAATGGTTTTCAAATTAGTAGATAGCAAGTGACTGTGCATTCGAACAAGCTTGTCTTCCCATTGTTCGTTTCACCCTGGGAATGGACTCCTGCACTGTGGCGCGGTGGGAATGGGACAGCAGGGTGGGCAGGATGGCCTGCGTGGGGCTGTGGCCCTGGGGTGGTCTCGAATCCCGGTGCCCCAGCGTGGCAGGCCGCCCCTGGCTGGGCTCAGGTCTGAAGACCCACTTGGCAGTTTCTAGGCTCCAGGCGCTCAGAGGACAGCCCTGGGCGTAGGGGAGTGGTGGCCATCCCGTGGTCACTGCTTTCCTCTCTCCCGTAGTGGCATTTCAGTCAACATCCAGGACCTGGCTCCGTCCTGTGCCGGCTTTCTGTTTGGTGAGAACCCCTGGCCCATGTTTGAATAGGAAGTGACTGTTCCCCCACAGGCATCCCTCACCCAACCTCACCCCTCCCTGGGCCCCTAGGGACCGTTCCAGGGTAGGGGGGCTTCCTGAGACCTCCTCTGTCCTGTTCACAGGTGTGGCCAACACAGCTGGAGCCTTGGCAGGTGAGAGGCAGGTGTGGTGCCTCCTGGTGGCCCCACCCCCGTGTCTCCCCACCCCTCGGGTGCCCAGCCCTACAGGGTGGCCACGGTGCCCTTGAGGGTCCCACAGTGCCACACCAGTGGAGAGGGGAGGGCGCAGCCCCCGGAGCCGGCAGGGCGAGAACTCAGCCACTTTCCACGGTGTTCGCTTTTCTGATGGCGTACCCCAGCCCCCACGAGACCCCCAGATGGGAGTCAAATCCTTGAGGCCCAGGGTTCGCGGGGTTGAGTGTCTGGATGACAATGTCGGGGCTCATTCTCCATGGGGGCTGGAGAGGGACCTGTTGAGGTAGGCAGTACCCTGGGCAGCCCATGAGGTCTCTGGCCCTCTGAGACCCTCAGAGGCCGGCCTTCCCTCGGCCTGGTGGTGTGGACCCCTGAGTCCAGGTTCTGTCCCACAGGCCGCCCCTGGCCTCTCCTCCTGGAGCCCCGGCACCAGATGTGCTCCTTGGCCCTGCCCTCGGGACCGCCTTGGAGCGCTCAGCCTTTCTGCCCCCATCTGCTGCAGGTGTCGTGGGCGTGTGCCTGGGGGGCTATCTCCTCGAGACCACAGGCTCCTGGGCGTCCATGTTCAACCTGGTGGCCGCCGTCGGCAGCCTGGGGCTGTGCACGTTCCTGCTGTTTGGAGAAGCCCAGCGAGTGGACCTGAGTCCTGCCCACGAGGACCTCTAGCTGCCCCTGCCCTACGGTTCCTTCAGTGCCATCTCCCTTGGGTGACAGGCTCTGTTTGCTAGCCTCCCGCTCCGGACGGAGCAAGCAGAGGGAGGGTGAGCCGGAGCCAAGCTGGGCAGCCCTGGGGGGAACGTCGGTTTCTCCAGCGAGGTGATCGCACCCTCCCCCAGGGCTCGTGGACTGTCAGCTGGGAGAGGAATTAGTATTTTTAGTAGTGGCTATGTCGTCACACACGCGGTCTGTTCCATGTAGATCCACGTGCCCCCGAGGTCATGACGGTGGGAGGGTTGCCTATCACTGCAGGGGCTGGGGCACCGCTGGCCTAGACACCCCCCCACCCCCGGCATGTGAGGCCAGATCATTCTTCGTGGGGGGAGGGGGACTGTCCTGTGCATTGCGATTGCATACCTGGACCCACTACAAGGGGACCCCACCCCCACTCACGACAACCAGCATTGGCTCCTGGCATCACCACGTGTCCCCAGGGGAACCAGCCATGGGTGGGAACCACAGTTCTCATGAAGGCCATTAGTGGCTGTGACATCAGTGCTTCTCTAGGAAGCCAGACTGAGACCCCGATTCAGGGGGCGGGCCGTGGACTAGATGCCCATCTTTGGGGACCCGCCCCGCCTCCCCTGTGGGTCCTTGGCGCTGGCGAAGTGCTCTGCCTCCCTGGCAGCCCCTGACGCCAGCCTAAGGGGACTGTGGGTCCCTCTCCCGCCCAGGGCGCTCCCTGAGACCAGGGAGCTTCCCGCATGGTCCTTCTCTCCTAACAGAGGAACTGGTCGCCTGGGGGATTAGTAACAGGTCCTGCAAGATGTATACGTAGAAATCAGAAACTGAGAACGTGGAAGAATCACCCCAGATTTATTTAAATGATGGCTATTAAACTGGAAGAGGAAGACTGTTACTTTATTACTCTTACTTATTTATTTTTTTAAAAGAATAACCACTAGGAGGAGAGCTTTGTTGGGCTCGCAGCCCAGGAAGCCTGCAGAGGTTGCAGGCAGGTGCAGGAGAATGAGCAGGGAGAGGGGAGGGGCGGCTAGTGTCCTGCTGCCTGCCGCAGGCGCCCCCAGAACCCGACCGCAGGGCCGGGGAGCACTCCACAGGATGGCAGGCATCTTTCCCTGTTTTTCCCTCTGCTGGATCAGAAAGAAAGATTCTTGGTTCCCAGACTGTACTCTGGCCTCCGTGGCTTTGACCACGGCTGCACTAGGAATATTACTTTTCCACAAAAGCCTTCGTGGTCCTTGGTTGGAGGTTTTACTGAGCCACCCTGGCGGGCGATGGCAGAGCCCAGCCTCAGAGACTCCCCGTGGCCAGAGTCCCGCACCCGGCCTGGTCGGGTCCTCGGATGCTGTAGCTAGGCTCTCCTTGTTCCCGGGTGCGTAATGAGTAGGGTCCTAGCACAGCCGTCCCCACCAGCGGTTTCCGGAATCTTCCACCTTCCCCACCTGAAACTCTGTCCCCGTTAAACAACATGCCCTTGCCCTGCTCACAGCCACTTGTGCCTACTGTCTACGTTCTGTCCTGGTGGATGTGGAGGCTCTGGGTCCCTCACAGCATGGAACTTGAGCAGTAAGTGTCCTTCAGTGACTGGCCTGTTCCACGGAGCGTGATGGCCTCCAGGTGTGTCCACCCGGAAGCGGGCGCCAGAGTTCCCCTCCCTTTTCAGGCTGAGCCATACTCCACTGGGTGGACAGGCCACATTTTGTGCCTCCGTGGACGGACACGGGTTGTTTCCACCTCTTGGCTGCTGCGAACATGGGCGTCTCTAACCTGTAGCGAGCCGTAAGCTCTGTGAGGGCACAAGCGAGGCGGTGGTCCTTCCCGCCCTTCCTCCGTCTTGCAGGGTCTAGGACTTTGAGCAAATGTGGGACTCAGGAGGCGAAGGTGGGTCTTATCAGAAGGGGAGCCGGAGACTCACGGTGTCAGCCAAGGCCCCGGCCTCTGGAATGCCACAGGGGTCCCCTCGGGTCACTTCCTCAACATCAGAGGAGGGGGGTTGGTATGTGGGGTTTGGGGGACACAGGCCTGGTGCCTGGCAGAGGGGCCCAGCTCCTCCCAGCACTGCCGTCCGTGGTCTGGAGCATCCTGGAGCCGGGTGCGCTCTCCATACCCCGCCCAAGGTCAGTGGTGGACCTCGGTCAGGCCTCCCCAGAGTCTGGGGGACATGGCTGCCGGCGGAGAGGGTGCTGGTGGCAAAGGGATGTTGGAGGGTGGTGGGCAGCAGCCCTGGGCGGAGTGCTAGATGCCACACGCAGGTTGGGACACATTCCTGCCCTGGTCACTGCTCCGGCAGGTCCCACCGGCTGATGGGGACGGATCCGGTGGTGACATGGGCGAGGGGCCAAGAGCACAGAGCTTTGGCCACCTCCTTCAGCACACACTGAACCGAGCCTCCCAAACACTGCTGAGCCCAGAGGAGGGGCTCCAACCCCCTGGGTTCTGGAACGGGGCGTGCACCTGCGCTTGGGGCACCTGGGTTCGCCTTGGGAGGCCCAGGCTGCTGCCGCCCACAGCTGGGCAACAGAGGGCGCCGTCGGACAGGGCTGTGTCCCGCGGCTGGTCCAGAGCCAGACCCTGGTCTGTCGTCCTTTTGGGGCCACGTGAGGACCACCTCCCCATATCCACCCCCGTCCACCCCCGGCTCTGGGTCCGGCTGCTCAGCGCCCACGACAGGCGGAGTTCCCAGCGCTGGGCTGCACTGCGGGGACTGTTGAGAGGACGACGCGGTGCAGGGGTCGTGTGGCCACCGCAGCAGGGGCGGGGGGGGGGGGGTGGCGGCTGGGAAGGCTCTGGAACAGGGCATTTAACTGGCCAGGGAGTGGAGCTCCAGGGCTCGTCCCCCTCCCCCTCCCCCTTCCCCAGGGCTGGGGACCCTGCGTCCTCAGGGGCGGGGCACAGGCCTCCTCGAATGGGGCTGTCTTCCCACCTGAGCAAGCAGGCAGTGGGACTGTGGGAGTTCAGGCTCGGGGAACAGTGGCCTCCACGGGAGATCCCTCCAGTGCTGGTCCCGGCTGCAGGACCGTCCTCTCCTGGTCACCACAAAGGACACTTTTCCCTCATTTCTCACTTTCTTCTTTCTTTTTTATGGAGAGAGAGTGCGAGCTGTTGGGGGGGGGCAGAGGGAGAGGGAGAACCCCAAGCAGGGTTCTGCTCAGAGCAGAGCCGGGAGGACGATTGGATCTCTGGACCCTGAGGCCACCCGCTGAGCCACAATCCGGAGTTCGGAGTTCGATGCTCAAAGGACAGCCCGGCGCCCCTCCCTCGTGTCTTTAATGGGCACTTAAGCTCGTCAGTAACATGCGACCGTCCCCACCGCTCTCGTGGCCCTCCCTGGCCCTGTTTCTGGCTTGTCCTTCCTCAGTAGGACTACAGTGCCCTGGGGGTCCCCACTTGCCCCCTCGGGAGTTTCTGGACCTGCTCCCTCCCGGGGGGTCCTCCCTCAGAACCAGGGAGACTTGCGGAGGCCTCCCTACGCTGTGCTCTGTCCCGACCATCTGCAGTGGGTCATTCCATCACCCTCTTCCGGTGTCCGAGGAAGGAGAGAGATGAGCGACATGTTGGGCGGCACTTTCACGGGGATTTATTTTATTATGTTTAATTGAAAAGCATTGAGGTGGCGGCATGAATATTCAGCAGGGCGGCTGCGGGCGCGGGGGCTGATCCTGGGACGTGCCCCAGCACGGGACCTGTCACAGAGGGAGTGAGGTGGGGAAGCTATTAATTGAAATAGCTTCATTAATTAGTAATTAACAGCAGGGAGATGACTGTGTCACACGTCCTATTTCAGTGGATGCCCTTCATGTGTTATGGGGCCTTTAATTAAAGGACGTGCATTTTAATTAAAGGCAAGCATGGCCCTTTGGCCTCTGGAATACAAAAGACACTCCCAAGTTTCAAAGAAGCCATCGGGGAGGCTGGTCCAGGTGGCGGGGAGTTGTGTCCTCCGTGTTGGACCCTCCCTGGGCAGTGGCCCCAGGCCGATCCCCCTTCGAATCTGCTTAGCGCCCTTCCTGAGCCCACGGGGGTGGCCTTTGGGGCTGTGAGTAGGGACTGGGTGGTGGCCGGAGACGCCCTGGGCCAGTGCTGAGCCTGCACGGTGCACTTGCCCCCGGCTCCACATCTCTGCCTGTTCTGAGTGACCAGAACTTACCCACAGCTGTGCCTAGAACCGGTGGGGGTGGGCCAGGGTGGGGGACGCTCAGCCTGCCCCTAACATCCTGGATCCAGGTGGGGTGTTTCCTCACACTGGCCGGGGCCCAGCAGGCAGATCGTGAGCTGCCAGCAAGCAGTCGCCTGCAGAGACCTCGGGTCCCCTCCTGACAACAAAGATGTAACTGGGCAGCTTGGGACCCACACCCCTGTCCTGCTCTCTCTGTCTCTGCCTCTGTCCCCCAGAGTGTCCTGTCCCCTGACCACCTCCTGAGTGACATTTGCCGAGGTGACAGACACAGCTGGGTCTGAGCCTGGGGGGTGGGGCAGAGGGTAGACTGCAGGCCCTGCACGCCCTCCCAGCCTTCAGACCGGGCGCCTGGGGTTGCTCGGATGTACCTGCCCTTTGCCCTGCCTATGTTGTTCACCTTGAGATCTTGGCCCGGCCTCTGTCTCTGCCTAGATCACCCCCACCCCCCCATCCAGCGGACAGGGGCTCGCACACACACACGTACACGTGCACACCTGTACACGCAGACACACACACCCAGCACTGGTGGAGGTTCCCACTGGACAAGGGCTCGGAGGGCAGAACCCATGAACGATGCTTCTTCGTTTCCCTGCCTGGGGTCTGTCCCGGGGGTTCCTTGGTGGAGGGCTCCATGGAAGCGGGACACGGGCCTGGCCCAGGAGCAGAGCGCTCTGCCCTCCCATCTCTCTGGCCAGGCGGAAATACTCAGCATCAAGAGGAACTGAGTCACCTGGGGCGGAAATCCTGGGGCTGCCCGCCTTCCCACCATCAGCAGCTTTGCGCCCACCTCAGGGGGAAGTGGGCACAGGGCAGGGACACCCATCTGCCCCGAGAAGCCCGTCTGCTATTTCAAGAGCAGACCCCAAATTCCTTCCCTTGAGCACCTTGAATCTAGGTGCTCTCTAAGACCGGAAGGTGATTTCCGGATCGGGGCAGGAAAGGCTCCCCAGGGACACTGGGTCACTGGAGCCCCCGCCACGCTGTGAGAAGTTCAGTCAGGCCTCCAGGGCAACACAGGGGAGGCCTTCTGGCTAACTGCCCGAGGAACTGCCGCAAAACGACCAGCAGAGCCCCCGCACGTGCCTGACCATGGAGGCCACCAGGAGAATACAAGAGTGGACGAAAGGAGCTTGGGTTTGGGGCGGTTCCTTAGGGTTCCCTTGGGAGGGAGGAGAGAGTGAGCCTGTCCCGGTGGGCACTGGAGCGTCCAGATGCGTTTGAGCTGGGCCTGGGACGGGCATGAGTGAGAAGGGGGCTCGTTCTCTCGGGGGGACTGCAGGAGAGCCTCTCAGCGGGGCACCCCACTCTGGTCAGCGGCCACGTTCGGAGGGTCCCAGCCACTCTTCACTCAAGATGTCTTCTCAGAGAGAATCTGACCGATGCCCACTCCCCGCCCCTCGCAGAAGCCACGCCTGCCTTTGCGCAGGTGGGCAGAAGACCCAGGAACCTCTTTCGGAAAGGGCTGAGAAAGCGTCTGTGCCAAGGACAGACCAACGGAGACACCAGCAAAAATGCCAGCGACGCACGGCATGACCAGCGGAGACACCAGCAAAAATGCCAGCGACACGCGGCATGGAATACGGCCTGCCCGATGGAATGACTGAACGCATTAGCATTCACTGCCGTCCCGCACCCCCGTGAGTGGTTTGCATCTCCCTCTTCCTTTGGCTCGGAGGGCCTTCAGCCGGCACTCACGCTATGTCCTCCTGCGCCCCGTGGAAAGGAGGCCTGGGGGACAGGCCCCCCCACATTCGAGCCGGTGGAAACCGATGCTGCCTGCGTGGCCTTGCCCCTCCCCTCCACCCGCCAACACCTCCTGCCTGCATGCAAGCTCTCCCTTCCCAGGACCAGGCACCTCCACAGGGACCAGCCCAGGGCCGCCGGACGATCTGATGGTGGGGGACAAAGTGCAGCAGACCGGGGCTTCTCCCACGGCTCTGGAGGCTGGAGTTCCGAGGACAAGGTGTCAGCGCTGGGCTCCTCCCGAGGCTCCGTCCTCCCTCTGTGTCTGGGTCCTGATCTCTTCTTCCGCGCACAGACTGGAGAAGGGCGTGCCCTAATTCCTTGTTTCGACTGAAACACCTCCGTGAAGACCCTGTTTCCCAGATGCTAGGGGTTAGAGCTTCCACATGTGGACGGTGCACACAGATCGGCCCGCAGCAGCGTGGCTTCCCTGTTTGCACCTGCCCGGAACCCAGGACTGTAGAGGCCAGGTGAGGCCGCCCTGCAGGCCGTAGGAGGTGCCCTGGGCCATCTAGACCCCACTCAGAATGGGGGTGGGGGCTGCTGGCAGCTGTTGGCCCAGCCCCTTTCCCAGGATCGACCCCCCACGGTCAGCGTGCTCTCCCAGCCCAGGCAGCATGAGGGGTAGAGCTCCCTCCCCGCCTCAGCTGGACCATCTGAGCCCCAGCGCAGTCCCAGAGTTTCCTGTAGTGTTAGGGAGACTCTCTGTGGCCACGAGGCGCCCCAAATTCCCCCTGGCTCTGTCCCTCCCCACAGGGTAGTGGTGAGACGCCTGTGACCCCCTGCAGCATCCACGCGGGCCTTGTCTGCGGGGGCCCCACCTGAGGGGTCTCTAGGGCAGCCACTCCTGGTCGGGAGAGACCCACGTCCGCCGTGTGTGAGACTCCATGAGCAGAAGTGCCGGAGCAGGAGACCCCGGGGGAGACGATGGACGACACCTGGCAACCCGCGTCCAGCAAAGACGACAGCTCGGTCCTGCTCCCCGCGGAGCCGCCGTGGGACCATGAAGCCTGGCGCACATGACCGCTGCCGGGAGACGCATGACGTCATCATTCTCCTGCTACAAGCCCGCCAGCGCGGGGCTCCTTGCTCGCCTGCCCGGCGGCTGGAAGCGGCAGACAGGCCAGGGAAGGTGTGAGCGGGCATGTGGAGAAGTGGGAGCCCTGACGCGCCACAGGGGCGTCCCACATGCTGCCTCTGGGAGAGGCACATGTGACATTACCATGACGACCCAGCCACGCCACGGCCACGTCTGTGCCCACAGCAAACGGAAGCGTGATCAGACACTTGCCACGAATGTGCATGGCAGCCAGAAGCTGGGAACACCACAACGCCCATTGTGGAAGCAGGGCGCCCCGACGGAGGCCCGTGCGCCCAGCCGCTGTCACTCGGGCTCAGGAAGGGGAGACGCAGGGGCGTCGGAGGAGCCTCGGGAACCCGACACGGCATGAGAGACGCCAGACACAAGGTCCCAGAGCATATGAGCCCGTTTCAGGAAAGTCCACAGACACAGAAGACATGTCCGTGGTGCCAGAGACTGGGGTGGCAGGGAGTGACTGTCACGCGTCACGGGGCCTCCTTTTTGGGTGGGGGCACATTCTGGAACGTGAGGGGTGGTGGCTGGTCGGCACAGCAGGTGGGCTCCCTGCCCCAGGTCGTTCACTGGTTAATTCAGCGTCCTGTGAATGTCCCCTCAGCTGCAATTTCGGGGGCACAGGAGGATTAAGGGGTGAGGTGCCCACCCTCCACCCCCTGCACCCAGGCACGTGGCCAGACAGGTGCCCCAAGCAAGCAGCCCCCCTCAGGTCTGGAGAGACAGAGGCCATGGACAGTCCCGAGGCCTGCCTGGTGTCTGAGAACAACCAAACCTCCTTGGAATGTAGGGAGACAGGCCCAGCCCCTTCGAGGGAGACGTCAGTGCCCGTAGCTCTCAGCACTTGGCTCTGGGCGGTGGGCACCATCGGCCCCCCCGGAGCCATACTTTTCTCCTTCATGGATGGAGGATGTTTCCTTGATGGACCTTGGCTGGGAAAGTGGAAGCCAAGCGCGTGGGGATACAGACCTCAGGGGAAGACAGGCAGCACGTGCAGACGATGCTTCAAGCCACTGTGTGCGCCTGCCTCGGTCCAGCTGGGTCCCTCTGTGAGGACACTTCGTCCCCGCTGGGGCCATGTGGTCAACCGTCCGGGGCCATGACTGTGTTGGGCGGCGTCCCTCTCCGGCGTCTCCAACCCTGGTCCCTGGGTATCCATCGACCATCGGCTCCAGCTGGCCGCGCCCTGGCGTCCAACTCCAGAGCTCCTTTCAGTGTCCCCGCAGGTCAGCGGCCCTGTCCTACAGGGATTAGAATGTTGTTCAACAGTAAAATGTCCAAAAGCTTTTCTGAAAGTCATCTGGGAGTTTGGGGCTGGGGAGTCCCCTCACCCAGCCCTTCCAGCACAGAGACAGAGACAAGAAGACCAGCCCCCCCAATGCTCACCACCCATTGTGTTCCCAAACCCATGTTCCTCGTTCCTTGGGATCCCTGAGTCCCCGAGTCCCCACGGCCGGGCTGGGTGAGGGGCCTGGGGACGAGCCCCTGGGTGGCCCTGGTCTGCTCGGCAGGGTGGGGCTTCAGGGTTCCGGTGTTTTTCCCACTGACCTCTGCCGCCATCCTGCTGTTTTCTCCCAGGATGATGGCTTTGCAGGCAGGAGAGCTGCTCTGCTGTCCAGACTCCTGTCCTGTCCCCCCTACTTTCCCCCAGTGGGTGATCTTAGCATAGACAGATCTAAAGGCGCCACGTGAGAGGACACCAGAGCCCAGACCCCAAACCCCTTGACCCCAGAATGTTTCCATCCTGTGACGGGCTCTCCGGGTTTCCTCAGGGAGCCAGCTGAAGTCCATGGTCATTAGTCTCCGTGGCTACACACATTTCCACGTCCCCTGTGTGGACGTGACTTTCACCAGGATTGATTCCTGTTGGTGAAGAATGTACAAGCCTTTGCTCCTTGGTCCATTGCCACACTGGCCACATGGTCAAAGCTGGCTAACTAGAACTTCTCTCTTAGGGTCTCCATGTCCACCTGTCCTATTGTCCTGGGAAGGTCTGAAGCCCTGAGCTGAGCCCAGCAGCACCGTACAGGCCCCGGGCAAAGAAGGGCCAAGAACGGAGTGACGGCTACTTTCTTAGGGCCACAGCAGCTGGACGAAAGTCCACAGTGCTGGCTGGTTACTTGGTGCAGCCGCCTGGGCCTGACCTGACTTTGATACCCTGGCGCCATTCTTCCGCCCCGTCTGGGGACGATCATGGACGTGCCGCTGGCCAACCTGGTCTCCCTTCCCTGCTGTCCAGTGGGGTTGAGATGACAGTGGGCTTCGCCAGGAGCAGGGCTTTCTGCCCCTGCTTTCCCAAGTGCAAACCTCTCACTAACCTTCAATGTTTGACCCACGTGGTGGAGTGGACTGGACAGCAAGGCCCTTAGGCCAATTTCTGTGCCAGGAACCATCTGTTGTTTGCGAGCAGTGGGACTCGGGAAGCAGGTTGTCCCAAGCTTCTGGTGCGGAGACTCCCCAGAGCTGGCCTGACCCTGCTCTGGCTGCCGGGTTAGCTGCCACTCCAGACCGATCCACCACTCTGACCCAGTCCTGGGCTTGGGGCCTTGAGTTCCCGTCAGCAGCCTTCTCCAGAATTGGCCCTAACTGGTGGCTTCTCAGCAGCTCTCGTGGAGGTAAAAGCGAGGGCCCTGCCCCTGACTCCCTGTGGGCAGAGAGCCCACCTCCTCAGCTGTCAGCACGGCACGAGGACTCTGCAGGGGGAGGACAGCAGGTGGGGACAGCCAGGGTGGCCAGCCATGGGGATGGGCTGCTCTCCAGACCTAGTGGGGGCCCCGACAGGGGTGCGTCCTGTCCAGCCAGCTGCGCCTGAGGCAGCGGAGACAGACAACCCTGCCCCGACAGGCCGGGGGTGGGATTCATCCCAGGCCCTGCTGGACAGGGTCCTCCTCTAGCCTTGCTCTGTCCCTGATGCTGCCCCGGGGAGCCCCCTCCCCGTTGACACACTTGTGTGCCTGTACCAGGCAGAATTGGCCCTGTCTTGTGCTCACTGGCAAGATTCAAAGGGGTTTGAAGAATAAATGTTTTCCTAAGTTTTAGCTGACATTCAATTTTAATGACTTTTTAAACAAAGTAACTATTAAATGTGTGTTGTTTTATGGTCTCCTGATGTCTGACAGGTGTTTTTGCCCATGTGGGAAGCAGATGCTGATTGCATTCTCCCTAATAGCTCATAAATAACAAGCCCTTGGCATTTCCCTTTGTCTGTGGCACTGCCAATGGCCAATTTGTTCTTCAGAAGTGGCCACGTTGGCCTGTCAATCAACTCTTGCCGTAGGCGGTTTTTGGTGATTAGAAGCCCCTTAGAGAGTGAGAACTCCAAATTAGTTTTCAATAAAAAATCAGAATATTCATGCTGCTGAACATCTAAAGGTAAGAGGACAGCAGAGCCCAAACCAGCCGGCTGGGGTCCTGGCGCTGCTGGCGGAGGGGGCTGCGGGGCCCAGACCCACGAGGACGCGGCCACAGAGCTGGGGGGTACTCAAGGGACCCGGCGTCAGCCTGAGACACTCAGCCACGTTGAGGGTGGCCTTGGCAGCCCAGTTCACGTCTGCTGGTGCCTTCATGGGGACATGAAGGTTCATCCCCAGGAGCCGGTCTCCTTGAGAGGAGAACAAATGTCCCTGTTTGAAGAAGCTGGTGGAGGACACAGCGTCCAGAGTGGGCAGTGGCGTGGGCGTGTGGGCTGCGATGCCTCCTCCCCTTGGGGCCAGTGGAGCAGGCGCTGCCCCTGCCGCTATCCTCCTCTGCAGAGAAGTCTTGTCTGGCGGCTGTGCCCTTTGGGAGGTGGGGTGGACCAGCCTGAACCCCTTCCACAGTCCTCGCTGGGCACCCCAGGCCTTTGGGCCTGTCCGAGGAGCTGAAGCCAGGCGTCTAGGATGGGGCCCTGCCCAGCACCCCGTGGGATGGAGACACGGACTGGCCTGGGCGGGGAAGCCGGAGTAGGCCCCCCCGACGGTGATGGGGAAGAGATGGTAGGAGGTTTGGGCTCTGATAACAGGGTGCAGAAGCCAGGACTGTGTGGGGGGCTGCAGGCCAAGGCCCCTCTGGGCGGTATCGGGGGAAATGGTCTAGGAGTGCTTCTTGGGTATGTGGAAGCCTCGGGAATCTTCTTTGCTCCTCCAACTCCCCAGAAAGTCCTGCGCTAGGGTTAGGGATGGATCCAGGGGGACAGAGGTGCCTTGGCCAACCTCCCATGGAGTCAAGTGGGTCCGTCTCTGACCTCCCACCCAGCGCCTGCAGACATGCGGGCAGGCAGGAGGTGGGGGAGAGGGGCAGCGAGCATAGGGGCAGGGACAGGCCTGGAGGGAGGCAATGGGCCTGAAGAGGGTGGGGTGGGCCCATCTGAGGCCGGCTGGGTGCAGCGACCCTGCTCACTGGCTGTTGGCCTCTCTGGGGACAGGATCGTGAGCGACCCAGACCACCACCCCAGAAGGCGCCGCCTACTGTGCCCCATACGCCAGCCTCTGAGGCCTGGCAGTCCCTCCAGACTGGAGAGGGCTCCGTTTCCCCTTGGTGTCCGGGATCTGGCCCTCCTCTGTGTCCTTTGTTGTGTCTCCTGTCAGCCTGGCCCTGGGTGAGGACTTCTGGTGCTCTGGGCAGATGCAGATGGCAGCATCTACTGCTCTGAGCCATCCCCCAGGCTCAGGCATTGGCGGATGGGGTCCTCAGACTGTGTGGCTCTGGGGCCGGAGCCCTTCTCTGCTGGCCGGCAAGAGGAGGCCAGTCTGAGGCAGAAGCACACATAGGTTGCTTGGTTGCTCCTGCAAGGCCATGACGCACTGTGTGCCTGGTGATGGCCTCTTCAGGTGGCCCAGGAAAGGGTGTGGGATGGAGACAGGTCCTCACCAGGGCTGAGAACTCTGCATGACACCGGGGACCTCCGCTTCCTGGGAGCTGACTGTCACACCACAGACTTTGGCCAGTTTCTTGGGACTTGTCAGGAGTCTTATGCCTGGGGGTGTTTTCTGGAGCAGGCACTGGAAGGGACTCCCTGTAGCCCTGAGGCAGGCTTGACGCCTCACCTGGAAGGTGCATGGTGTTCCCCGTGACCCAGCCTCCCTACACCGCAGTGTCCTCTGCAGGGAAGGGTGGGGGCCGTGACGGAAGAGCTTCACCAGGTCTGGGACACGGGAGGCGCTCAGGCTCAGGGAAGGGCACAAGGGGGCATGCAAACTGCCCTGGGGTCCACCTTCTTTCTACATGGGTGACCCACTTCTCCCGGGGCAGGATCAGGGTACCTTTATTCTCCACCCCAGTCATCCTTCTCTTGTCCCCAAGAGCCACACTGCTTTCTCAGGGCCTCCCCACACCTGCTGTCCCCCTGCCTGGACTGCCCCCCCCCCCACCATCGTCCTGAGCTCAGCCTAACACCACCTCCTCCAGGAAGACTTCCTTCTACTCAGGCTGACTTATCTGATTTCTGTCCATGCCTGCTCTCAGCAGTGCGTTCTGCAGGACCAAAGCCAACTGTTTTGTTCATTACTGTGGCCTCGGGAGAGAGCTATGCTGGACACTCAGCGCACTTCCTTGATTATGAATGACCTCTGATGATCAGGTTCAAGGCCATTACAATCAATACCAGCACCGTGTCAACTTTGTGACTGTTTCTGACAAATTTATGATTTTAAGCATTTTTATATTTTATTTATTTATTTTTAAAGATTTTATTTATTCATTTGACACAGAGCACGGGCAGGGGGAGGGGCAGAAGGAGAGGGAGAAGCAGGTTCCCCGCTGAGCAGAGAGCCCGATGCGGGGCTCCATCCCAGGACCCTGAGATCATGACCTGAGCCGAAGGCAGAGGCTTCACCAACTGAGCTGCCCGGGTGCTCTTTAATGTTGTGCAATCCTCACTGTCTAGTTCCAGAACCTTCTTGCCTCCCCTGAATGCCAGCCCATGCCTGCCGCTGGCCCTGCCCCGTTCCCCTAGCTCCTGGAAGCCGTGCCTCTACCTTCCGTCCTCTCCGTTTGCCTCTTGTGGACACTTGGTGAAGTCGGATCACATGCTCTGTGGCCTTTCGTGCCTGGCTTCCTGCTTAGTGCCATGCTCTCAGTGCCCATCCACACCAGAGTGGGCCATAACTCCATCCTCATTATGGTGAAGAATGAACCACTGTCGAGACAGAGCACATTCCGTTTATGCGTTCGCTGGCGGATGGGCGTTTGGGCTGATTTCATCCTCGGCTACATCTTGGTCCCAAGCAGCACCAAGCAGTGTGGTGACAGTGCCGCTGTGGACGCGTGTGTCTAGGGCTTATTGGAGCCCATTTTCAACTGTGTTCGGACTTCCCAGATCCTCACTGTGCCGAGGGAGGGTGGACCACAAAGCCATCGCCAGGCGCTGAGGGGAGCACATTCTCCCTCCTCCAGCGGGAAGAGCCAGGTCCACCTCGAGGGCCCGTGGTTCTTGGCCGGCGCCGCAGGTGCCATGAAGGCCCAGGTCTCCAGCAAAACCCTGCCACACTATTAAATATTTTAGCAAATAAAATAATTTTTGCCGTGCGGCCAGATGTCCAAGTTGACAAAGTGCTTAAGGCATTTGACTGATGAAAAAAAGCCCCAGCCCTCGGTAAATGGGATTGAAGACAGGCCCCGAGGCAAGTGTGTGATATTGAAAACATCCCGGGCCCCTTTGTGCTGTGCTTGGGTGCACGGAGGTTTGGAGGCGAATGTCCATCTGTCGCCGCCGTGCGTCCTGACACTCAACAAAGCCGGGGAGATCTCGGAGCCCACCGCTCTGCGGAGGCCGGAGCGGGACGCTCCTCACAAAGGCCGTGCCATCAATATTCATGATTCGTGGCTGGGCCTGCTGGTGGCCGGGGAGCGCCTTGCTGGGGCTGGCCTGGCGGTTTACAGAAAGGCCAGCAGCGGCTTGGGCGCTGATCTGCAGCCTCCGCTCTTGGCTTCAGTTGACGAAGAGTAACCGCTTGCTGGCGAGCTGCCTCCCAAGTCTGTGGAGGTATCCGAGGGACGGGTGGGGACACCCAGAGGTCACAGTCCCCTCCTGGGTGGAGGGAAAGGTTGGGCCAGACCTCACGTGACGTGGACTTCTCCCCACGCTGACAGGAAGAGAGTGGCCCTGGGTGGGGGTTGGGAGGCCGGGGAGAGAAATGCAAGCTGAGAGCAGCCAGGCAGAACAACTCTCAGAATTAGCAGGAAGTTGGGGTCCCTGGGGGGCTCAGTCATTACGTGTCTGCCTTCGGCTCAGGTCATGATCCTCCCACTCCCCCTGCCTATATGTTCGGTCTCTCGGTGTCCCTCTCTCTCTAATAAATAAATAAAAATCTTAATAAAAAAAGAAGAATTAGCAGAAGTCTGAGCTCAGTTTTCGAAAATCCAGGTGCGTGATTTTCAACAAGCCCCTTCTGGTGGTCGTGCGTGGGTCTGAGATACTGAGGTGGAGACAGCAGTTGAGACAGTTGGTTTGCTGACGAGGTACCCTCAGTCCTACTCTGGTTTGTGCCACTAACTTGTTAGTGTGTGGATGAGCGATGGTGGAAACTAGTATCCTGGTCCATGGCCCCCTGGTCAGCTTCCAACCCTGTCGACCTCCAGGTCAGGAGCACCTCCCTCTGCAGAGGGAGGGCCCAGGCTGCACTTGGGATGGGCTCTGCTTTAGGGCTTCCGCACCCTAACCTTGGAGGCTCCTGTCCCTACATCTGGGAAGCGTGGCTGCCTGTGTCCTCTCTACCGGCTGCAAGGGGTCAGTGGGCAGTTGGCATGGGCGCTGGTGACCAAGCAAAGGTCCCGGATAAGTCCGGGAGCTGATCCACTTGGGAGAGAAAATGCACCAGCTGCACGAGTCGGTTTCCAGGGACCCCATTCCCTACATGCTGCCCAGGGACCCTGAGCAGGTCATTTGTACAAGGGCTGCCTGCCTGGGTGCTGCGGGGCCGTCTGTTGAGCCCAAGGGGGACAGGCATGCACCTCCCCAGCCTGGAGGGTCTTCATGTCCCCCCCACAGACCGGGACACTGAGGTGCAGGCGGCCAGAGGCTTGTCTAGACCTCTGGCTCTGTTGGGGGTGTCAGTGTCCCGTTTGTAGTCTGGTCTCCACCGCCGGGAAGGGACGGGTGCTGAGGACACGTTCCAGATCCCGGGATCTGAGGGCCACACCCTGCCCCACACCCTATTCCCAAGCCAAGCATAGATGTGGGACTCCCGCAGCCCCTTGAGAATGTTCTAGCATAGCTCTGCTTCATTTCAGAACAATGGAAACTTAATGAAAACGCCGCAGAGGAAATTTTATCTTTGAGGGTTTTATGTAAGACCCAGAAGGGCCACTCCTGTGACAGTCATCATGGCTGTTAAACCCATTCCATTAATTAGCACAGGCATTTATTACTGCCAATAAAAGGCAGTACCAGGGGACTGACAGAACCAGTGGATCTGCGTGTCTTCCCCCAGCCTGCCACCCCTGGGGCAGCGCGCCGGGGGACAGAGGGACCCCGGGAGACATCTGGGAGACCCAGTGTGGTCTGAGGAGGGGGTCCCGCTGAAGGCCAGGAAGCAACCTCGTCACTTATGCAGTGCCTCACACCCGAGCACCACGCAGGCGCTGAACCTGGGGCCATGGGGACACGGGTGGCCCAGGGGACACAGGTCACTGTCTGCAAGGATGGTCAACAAAGACCCCTAGACCGAGGACAGCAACGTGCTCTGGGGAAGGACCCAGAAAGGAGCTTCCTCAGCAGGGGTCCCTGGGGACGCCCGGCCCCACGCCGGAGCTTAACTCAAGCTTAACTCAAACAAACAAACGTCTGAAGGTGAAATCCAGGCCCTATGCTCGTTCGCGGGGGGACAATTTTATGTACAGGAAGGGGGTCTTTTCTTCAAATCCCTGAGTGAACTGACCCAGTGTGTGCTCTTAACAAGGCGCAGCTTTCTGGGAAAACTGTCCCCTCAGAAGGAGGCTTTAATTCCCTCTTGCTGAATGTGAGCTGGACCGAGGCGTCCTCTGAGCACCGCGTGGGGAGAGGAAGCTGTGAGTCACCAGATGAGGGTGTGAGCCAAAGCTCGCGGGGGGCCAGCCGGGTGCCCCGGGGAGAGGCCACGCGGCGAGAACCTGAGGCGGCCACGGGCCCCATGAGGGGGCCTCCTTGGAAGGGGATTCCCAGACCCTTCAGGTGACCAGAGCCTCCGCCAGCAACCTCAGGGGAGTCCCTGCCCGGAACTGCCCAGCGGGCCACTCCTGAATGCGGACCCTTGCGAACCGTGACATGATTGTTTTAGGCTGCGGCGTCTGGGACTGCTTTGTTATGCAGCAACAGACCTTCGATGCGCCCGCGAGGGGCCCAGCCAGGTATCCAGGCCGGAATAAAATGGTGGGGTGGGCTCTGGGCCTCTCGCCTGGGGTCCCCAGCTGACTCCTTTGTTGTGACGCGTCTTCCCCACTGGCTGGAGTGAGGACTCCTGTGACCCCCATCGGTCAGAGGCTCAGCAGACCTCAGCTGCCCGTTGGAGGGCTCAGGACCCCTGCCAAGTCCCCACCGTGGGACATCACCTGTGTCCCAGGACCCTGCCTGGCTTGCTGAAGCGGAGACTGCGCTCTGGCTCCTCCAGCCCCGGTGAGTGACGTGGCCGCCTCTCCGTCCCTCACACCACCTGCCAGGTGATGTCCGCTGCGCGCGCCACGGAGGGCACCCACCAAGCTCCGCTTGGTCAGTACCGCGAAGCCCCAACCCTCCAGCAGCCCCGACAAGGGCGCCAGGCAGACGCAGCGGGACGGCCGGGCTGTGCCGTGGAGCCGCCACGACGCGGGGGATCGCACGTACACGCATCCCGGGGGGATCTCATGGACACGCTTGTGGCGAGGGTCCTGGAGCAGCCACGGCCACGTGTCCTCCTCTGGAGGACACAGGTCATGTGGGGGAATGGGACTCTGCCGTTGGAGGCGCAGGTGGGCCTGTGCCCACCGAGTGTAGACCTTTCCACCTCCCCTGCAGGAGTCAGGGTCAGGGTTCTCCTGCTGCTGTGGGGCCGAAGTCTGTGATCCCCAGAGAGCGGGTCAGTGCTGCTGGGCCACCTCCGCAGGCTCTGGGACAGGATCGCCCTGGCCTCCTCCTGCCCTGCGGCTGGCTGTCCACCCAGGCTCATGGCCACCCCCTGCCCCCCACACCAGCTCCCCGGACTCCCTCCACCGTCGCTCACTTGGGAGCCAGCTGGGGCGTCCAGGTCAGGTGCCTCTTCTCCAGGCCCTTAACTTGATGGCACAGTTTCCCGTCTGCATAATACCGCAAGGCCCAGGGTTAGGACCAGAGCCTCCGCTTGGCCCACAACTGCTGCTTTCCGGTTTGGGGGTTTTTTTTGCTTGTTTGTTTTGTTTTGTAATTAAGATTTATTTATTTATTTTAGAGAGAGAGAGTGTGTGAGCGGGGGAGGAGCGGAGGGAGAGAACCTTAAGCAGACCCTCCCCTGGCGGGAGCAGATCCAGGGCTCGAGCCCACAACACTTGGGTCAGGACCTGAGCCAGAATCCAGAGTCCGCCAGGTGCCCCTGCTTCCTGGTGTTAAGAAAAGATATTCACAGTGTGGGGAGACGACTCAGTATAGAGGTGCTGCTGGGGGCCGGGCTCCCTCTCTTCTGGCCTGCGGGCCCGGAGCCTCCTCTGCAGAAGCCCTGCGGCAGGCCATGTCCCTGCTCCCTCCAGAAAGATCTATAGCTGCGCCAGTTTTCTTCCTGTAGGACGGCAATCAGCCTGTTATAGACAGTGCTTCTGGTCACGCTTTTACTTGGTAAATCTTGGAAACTCCGGGTCCGTGAGCGTGACTGTCTCTGGTTCCTGGTGGCGGCCGCACAGCCTTCCATCATGGGTGTCCAGGTCGCATGTAATATGTGGAATGTGCAGAGAAGCAGGTCAAGGTTTCAGATTAGCGCCCGTCGCAGATCGAGGGCAGCAGCCGTCCATCTGGGACGGGTGCCGGGGAGGCCAACCCGCAGCTCAGCCCACAGGCCCGGCCCACCGACGTCTGCCCGTCTCCATTTAATGAGTGACCTCGGATTAAATGGGAGCCAGCAACAGGGCAGCAGTCTATATTAAATCTCCACAAAATGGAAATTGCAAAGATTTACCTCGGGTCGCTCCGTGCGGAAACGTCATCATAGCCTCATCTGGAACGTTCCCTCGTCGCCGGGCAGATCACTGAGCTGCCACACAGGGGATTATGAATGCCTCCTGTTTATGAAGATAGCTCCCCACTGACGTCTGGGGCCCTCACGCAAAGGCGCGGCCACGGACGCTCGGGTCACTTGCAGCCAGGCCCCGCGTGACGTTGGCGACTCACCCTGATGACCCTCACATTGTTGGTATGACCGGAGGAGGCGGTTGGCACCTGGTCTGAGGAGGATGAAGGCCCTCCCACCGTGCCCGGCCGTGTCCCTCCCACCGTGCCCGGCCGTGTCCGCTGTCTGGACGTTTCCTGTCACTGTGCATGTGCCGCAGGCGTTTCCTGTCTCATGACGAGGTTGTGCAGACGGCTTCCTGAGCGCCCCAGGAGAGTCTGGGGTGGCTTTGGGCTAATGCCGGCTGACGCAGTAGAGGGAAAGTGATATCACGAGGCCATCCCGGCCGGGCACTCCTCAGGGCCCCCTCCCCGACCACAACTGTCACGTCCTATTCAATCCGTGCAGGACCCCCGTCCCAGGCCCTTCACAAGCAAGGGGCGGGGAGGGGTACCTGGCTTCGTCTCCCCTTCCTGAGTACGGGCCACCTCAGTGGCTCCTTGCCACCTCTTGGCCCCTCTCACCTGTCACAGAGACCACCACTGGCAGCCAGGCGTGCCGTGTGTTTTTAAAAAAAATTTAATTAATTAACTTATTTGAGAGAGAGAGAGAGACAGAGATAGTGACGGAGAGCAT
Organism: Mustela lutreola; assembly: GCF_030435805.1. NCBI lineage: Eukaryota > Metazoa > Chordata > Mammalia > Carnivora > Mustelidae > Mustela > Mustela lutreola. The sequence continues at coordinate 976,835 of NC_081298.1, read as the reverse complement.
TAGCAGGTGGAGACGGGGAAGCAGGCTCCCTGCCAAACAGGGAGCCTGACTCGGGGCCCAATCCTAGAACCCAGGGATCATGATCTGAGCCGAAGGCAGCACCCAACCCTCTGAGCCACCCAGGTGCCCCAGTGCCATGTGAGTCTTAACCCAAAAGACTTGTCTCTGAGAAGGGGAGGAAGCGTGGGGGACACGCAGGCTGCCTCCGAGAGAGGTCAGCATGGATGGTGCTGGGACCCTGTCCCGCAGGAGCCACAGCTAGAACTGTCTTGGGAAATGTCGATACACCCCAAGCAGGTCTTTCTGTAAAGACTAGGGTTGGCCTACTCACTTTACCCAAGAAGTCTCTTCACGTCATAGTGGCCCATGCGAGGCTTCTGCAAAAATTGAGGTAGGGCAGGTATGGTGCTAAGATTTATGAAAACACCTCGTACAGCTCCCTCAAAACCCCATATGCTACTGAGATTACCACCGCACTTTGCAGATGGTAAGACTGAGGCACAGAGAGGGGACCCCGGACAGCCTCACATGCGCTATGCCGAGGCCACCTGTGAACAATCCCTCCCTAGGAGATGTTCTGGAACAAAGCAAGACTCTAGGCCCAGAAAGCCCGCCGGCCGGGCGGGGGTGGCGTGCGCAGGAAGGCCTCCTGGGGTGATGGCAGCCTTCTCTATCTTGGCCGCGGCGGCGGTTCCCCAGCTGCGCGAGGTTCCCACGTTCCTGAGCGGTGCGTCCAAGCACGTGTTTTACTGGATGCACGTTGTACCCTAACGAGCCCGGCTTGAAACCAGTCAAATTACAGATGGAAGACGGGCCTTCCGGAAGGAGCAGTGGCGACGGCCGCACGGCGCTGAGAACACCCTTCACCGTCACTGGACGGCGTCCTCACCTCGCTGAAACGTCAGCCAGTTAGGTCTGTCTTACCACAACACCGACAGGAGACAGTCACACTGGGAGACGGCGGGCCACCCCTTCAGCGGCTGGCCCTGCGGCGGGGACGGGGACCGCTCGCGAAATGCCCCCCCCTCCTGGCGCAGAGCGTGCCTCCGGCAGACCGTGGGGACCAGGCAGCCGACCACAAAGCTGACGTGGGACTGGGGAGAGCGAAGCCCCTGGTGTGGGTCCCTCAATGTCCATGGGTCCGTCGGCACTAGGAGGAGAGGGGGTCGCCCCCCCCGCGCCGCCCCCGCCGCCATCCTGCTGCCCGCGGCGCTCTGCTCCGCCGTCCGGCCCCGGGCGCTGGGTAAACGCTGGCTGGAGCCCGCGGAGGAGCCTCTGACCTTGTCGTTCATTTGTGATTATTTTGGAAACAGTATTCGTTCACTTAGGTGGGGGGAGGGGGAGGGGAAGCCACTGAAAGCCGAGCATTCCCTTTAAAATGACATATTTAGCCCTCGGCCGCCGTAATGAGGCTGCTTAATGAAGTCGGTATCCTTGAAAGGCCATCGGCGTCCCTCATCTGTCAGCACAGCCACCTTCCAGAGCGGTATTAATGAAGCGACACACCCCCACAGTGCCGGAGAGAGGCCCGTCACCATGACGAGCGGGTCTAGCGGAGGCGTGGATCCTCAAAATTACGTCTCAAACCAGCCTTATTAAGCAAAAATTAGAGTGAAATCGCCCGACAACGTGCTCATTAGGAGACGCTGATCCCCGTGGGCTCCCCTTGCTCCGACAGTTTCCCTCCGTGGCGGTGGCCGCTGTCTGTCCTTCCTTCCTGGCCGGCTCCCGGGCCTTCAGCCCCGCCCAACGGTCTCTCCTAAAACCTCGGTGGGGGCGGTTTGGTGTCCAGGGCTGGCCGGGCTGGATGGAGGCATCTTTGGGGGAGAAGCAGGTTCCGGGCAGGGGCCACGGCTCGGGGAACGGCCCCTCCCTAGTCCAGCCCTTGGCTCCTCTCTGCCGTGGCCCCGACCACAGCGGCACCCAGCGCCGTGGCCCCTCTAGCCCCTGCTGGGAGGAGGTCCCCTCAGCGAACCACTTCTCTCTCGGGCGCTGCCTGTGGTCTGCGTCAAGCAGCCTCACCTCACTTGTGGAACGGCCACGGGCGCGGCAGTGAGCTCCCACCTGCGCTGACCCATTTGCTCCCGGCCAGGCTCACATTCGTGGTTTGGCCTAGGCTGCAGGGAAGGGCGTCCGTGGGGAGACAGGATGTCCACGGGGGTGTGAGAGCAGAGAGCAGGACACTGTGCCTGTGTTTTACTTATGGGGCTCACCCTCTCTCCGGTTTTCAGAAAGCGTTTGAGGACCTAACCCCTGGTGATCAACTCGGCCTTTGGCCTAGGATTTTCCGGGGCTTAAAATGGAACATCTGTGTCTGGGGAAACCCGGTCCCAACAAGTGGGCAAGAGGGTCGACCTGCTAACCTCAGTCAAGCACACTCAAGGCCAGACCATCTACGAAAAGGTGGGGAGTTGCTGAGACCTCTTAGGGCAGGGTGGGGGCTGGCGACGGTGCCACTGTTCGGTACCCTGGCGGCAGCCAAGGACCCAGGGACTGTGTGGGAGGTGAAACCGTGCAGAGCAGGACACATGTAGGAGCACATGTGCACACACACACACGTGCGCAGATTCAGGACACACTCCCGGGCAGAGGATGACAGAGGCCGCAGCCCATTCTTACCCTGCACCCCCCAGGCCGCGGGCGGGGCTGGTAGCCACCGGCCAGCTGCTCTTTTGCATCTGCCTTTCCCTTGCCGACCGGCTGGGCTTTCCCGAATCCCGAAGCAGTCGGGTCTGCCCGAGAGTAGTGACCAGGGTCTGGAGACACCGGAATACATGTGGAATATTTTAAGGACCACATGTGCTCATTAGGGGAGCAGTGCTGCCCAGAGAGAAGGAAAGAGTTATAGGCTCTTCATCCCCCCCACCCCCAAAAGCAGCTTCAGGAGAGAATGAGCCAGAGACAGACAGACAGACAAAATGAGCAAGGGTATGTGTGCCGGGAAAGGGGCCTGGGGACACACTCTGTTCCCTGAACACAGGCATTTCTGGAAGCAGCTCGTGGGGACGCTGGGGCGAAGCTCTCACCCCATCGGGCACCCTCATTCTGGGCACCTCTGCCTACGCCACAGCCCCAGGGGAGACTCCAGTGCACACAGAGAGCGGCGTTTTGCAGCAAGAAGCCTTTCTTTTTTTTTTTTTTTTTTTTTTTTTAAAGATTTTATTTATTTATTTGACAGACAGAGATCACAAGTAGGCAGAGAGGCAGGCAGAGAGAGAGAGAGGAGGAAGCAGGCTCCCTGCTGAGCAGAGAGCCCGATGTGGGGCTCGATCCCAGGACCCTGGGATCATGACCTGAGCCGAAGGCAGAGGCTTTAACCCACTGAGCCACCCAGGCGCCCCAGAAGCCTTTCAATTTATTCTAGAATCCCAGATTCCCAAATATAAAATAAATGTCTTCCCTGTTGTCTGTGATGTTGACATGCAGGTGCTGCCCACACAGTCTCTCCGTGGGAGCCCGAGGAAGGGCACTGGCCGTCGGGCTGGTCCAGCCTAACGGGTTGGGAAGGGCTACGCTCGGAAGAAGGGATCTTTACACCTCAACCCTCCCGTTCAGAGGCCCTTTCCCATCAGCCATCCGGCTGCCCGTTGGCATCAACCGACTCCCAGATGTAGAGTTTCTGAATCTGTTACCAAAAATCATGGGTGTCCCTGCTCCCGAGTGATGAGCTGCTCCCTCCTCAGCTTGCATTCCATGGACAGAGCCCGGGAGGTGGGGGGCTCCTTGGCAGAGCACACCTGACTTCCACCAGCACCACCTCGAGCTGGCGGGCGGGGTCCCACGAGCCCCCTCTCCGACAGGCTCTGGAGCCGCCTGGGCAGCTGCGGGGGGCTGGGACGGATCTTGGACCCTGCCCCGGGCATTTGAGACTTAGAGGCCGTTCCCAGGGATTTGTAACCTCGGTGCCTCCGTGACACAGGGCTGCAGGCCGAGAGCCAGCCAAGCCAGGCTGTGGAATGAAATGCGTCCCGTCAGATGCCTCCTGGCCATTGGAGAGCGTTACAGGGCCCACTGGTGTCTGGGCTTTGTGGCCACTTCCTGGACTGGCTGTGGCCTCAGGAGCACCCAAGCCCCGTCCACATGGGGCTGGGAGATTGGGCTCCTGTCAGGCTGAATCAGGGGCCCCAGGACAGCAACTGATGGTGGCCTCACCATTTCAGACAAAACAGGCTTGGAGGTGAAACCGGGCACGTTGGGAAGGCTCTCCCGTCCAGCATGCAGGCACACTGTTGCTAAGAAACCCTTGAGCTAGGACCTTGTCCCAGGTGCCCCACAGGCCCCCGTCAGCTGGGCACCCCCATGTGGCCTGAGCGTCATGGGGGACAGAGGCCACTGGCCAGGCCCGCATCCGGTTCCGCTCTGCGTTCTGACAGCCGTGTCTCTGGGAACGCAGACCGCAGCGGCCACGGGAGCCACAGAGCGACGGCCCTTGGCCCTCGGCCTCCTGACCGGCACCAGCCCGGGGAGCCCGCACAGCCAGCCGCAGAAGCACAGACACAGCCTTATTCCGAGACCCCCTTCTAGCCCCGCATTTCACAGGCTCCTGCCCTACGCTCACTTTCAAAATAATGCAGCTCGCCTCCTACTCAGAGAGCCTCAAGATCACAGCTTCTCCTCCCTCTTCTCCGTACAAAGGCCCGGGGCACTTCAGACTCATTCTAGAACATGGGAAGACACTGGCCTCAAAGGAGATTTTGCTAACGATCAGAGAGAGCCTTTTGGCTTTTATGTGTATGAATTTATGTGTATTAATTTTCTTTTTTTTTTTTTTTTTAAGATTTTATTTATTTATTTGTCATAGAGAGAGAAGCGAGAGCAAGCACAGGCAGACAGAGTGGCAGGCAGAGGCAGAGGGAGAAGGAGAAGCAGGCTCCCTGCCAAGCAAGGAGCCCGATGTGGGACTCGATCCCAGGACGCTGGGATCATGACCTGAGCCGAAGGCAGCCGCTTAACCAACTGAGCCACCCAGGCGTCCCAATGTGTATTAATTTTCTAATGGTATGAAACTGACTTTTGTTTGGGTATAGAACACAACATCCAGGGTTATGATCCAAAGAGGTAATTAATTGTTGGGGAAATGATTTAATACATTGTAAATCCCTCTGTTCCCATCCCTTAAAACGGGATGCCGAGAGCGATTAAAGACTCGGGACGTATCACAGGCAAATTCCTAGGATACAATTGCCGTAACCACAGTCTGCGGGATTAACCGGGGCTCTGGGGTCCCGCCTGGTCGCTCTCATCAGACTTCTCTCGGCCAAGGGCGAGGCAAGACAGGCCGTGCCGCTCGGAACGACACTCTATGCATCTCACGCATCCTTTTAGGGAAACAACATTTGTCCTCTGGGAGGAGGTGCCTCTTCCTGTAATGTCCCAACCTGCAAGGGAAACAGACATGCATATTTGACAAAGCAGGTGTCTGCCCCGGAACACTTGGGAGCTTCCTCATAAGGATGAACAGAGCTCCCCGCATATCTGACTAACATCAGCACGAATGAAGACAAGCCCTGGGTTTGGGATGAAATCAACCAAGAAGCCAACACACTGGCACACGAGGGTCTGTGAGCGGACGCGCGGGGGCCGGTGGCCCTTGCCTGTCTGAGCTCCGGGTCCCTTGGGGCAGAGCTAGGTGAGGACGGAGTTCCGCTCCCCGAGCGTGGATGCCGTTACCCAGTACTGAGAACCAGGGATGCTGTTTTCGGTGAGCGAGTTTCCTACCTGGAGGGAAACAAAGATCTTTGGGCGTCAGATGTCCTGAGCCCACAGGAACAGAAAGTGCTGGGCCCGTGGCATCTCACCAAGTAGTTAAAAATGTTCCCACCAAAATACCCAAAGGAGGTGGAGAACTTTGCTGTCGGCATTTTAAAGAAAGAAAGAGGAAGGGGCGTCTGTCGTGAAACGCCCAGTCACTGGCCTGACCCTAAGGACCCCCACTTCCGTCTTCCAACCCCTGTGCTTCTCTCTCTGCCGGGGAAGCTGGCGTGTCCACACCCGCACGGGCCGGGGAGGCGCCAGTCAGGGAATGCAGGCAGGGGTACAGGACCTCCGCCCACCAGCCAGCCTCTCCTCACCCCAGCAAGGGCCCCCTGGGGAGGCCACTGGGTCAGGGAAGCCTGCCCCAAGCCCCCATGAGCCGGGCTCCACGGGCTCACAGCCTGATTTTGAATGAACCTCGATCTTCGAGGGGCTCCGGCAGCGGCCAGCGGCCCCCAACGGCGTGGTTAATGGAGGAAGAAGGCACTGTTGGCTGCCTGACACCCCCTCGGCTGGAATGCCGTCGTGCTGCTGGCTCCCCGGGCCCGGGCGTGGGTGGCCAGCGTGCTGCTGGAAGGCAGCTGGAAAGGGTGACTGTAGACAAACGGCCGCCACTTCGTGGGAGAAAACGGACCACAGCTATTCCCGCCCCTGCCCGGGCCTCAGCTGGCCTTGGTGACCCAGGCTTGGAAGAGTAGCAACGATGAAGCATTTCCTATGTGTCTCGCTCTAGAATTTATTCCTTGAATCAGCGGGCATTTCCTGCTTATTATGAGCGTGAAGAAAACAAAGGTCCCTCAGAGCTTTGCCTCAGGCCACAGGGTCCACTGTGGGCATCACAAACCTGTGCGGCCGCTGATCCTCAAAACGGGGCTGGTCTGAACGGAGAGCAGCTCTAAGCGCAAGACAAACCAGGTTTTGAAGACTCAGTACGAAAAAAAAGGAACGTGCCATATCCCCTGATAATGAAAAGATACTGACTGTGTTTTGAAACACTCTTTTGCATGCACGGGAATAAATAAAAGTCATTACAATTAATTTCATGTATTTACTCTTACGTAGCCAGTAGAAAAGCTACCATTTCATGTGTGGCCGGGTCTCTGTGTGGCCGGCCCGGGTTTACTGCGACACTCCCTCACACCACATCCAGACCTACCAGCAGGTACGCCTTCCCTTGCCCTAAGACGGTTCTAAAAACAAGCACGGGGGAAAAGGCTGTTTCAAACTCCGTTATAAGCAAAGCCCTCTCCTGTTGAACTCTCCAGCGCTAGAGAAGGGTCGGCTCTGGGGGGTTAGATGCCCGAGCCGTTCTGGAGTGCCTGCCCAGAGCCCCCGTCGGATGTTTCCAGACAGCGGTGGGCTTGCCAGCGGGGAGGCTGCTTCACTGTATTTGGGGCACAGGGGCCGTGGAGGACCAGACCTTTTGTGCTGGGAGCTCTTAGAATGGGGGAGGCCAAATGACTTGTATTTGCTAGAGCAGGTTGCTATGTTAGCCTTGTTGAAAAGCCTAATTTCACGTACGGAATGATCGCTCTGTTCCACGCCGCGAGAGGCAGCCTGACGTTCTGGAGAGAACAACGGATCATGTAGCACATGACTGAGCAGCCAAAAAGAAACACATTTCATTTTTTTGAAAACCAAGTAAATGGAAGAACATACGATTAATTAGATGGTCCTTTTAAAAACTTAATGTTTTTCATTCAAGGTGGGGTGCAGAGATTTTTTTTTCCTTCCCCTGTTTTCTTCATATTTTATACATCTACTGAGGGGTTGTTCACACAGCAGCCGTCCGCCCCCCACAGACTTTCTAGGCTCTGACCGAGAAGTGCGGGGTCCAGACCGGCACAGCTCTCTGAGAACCTAACCTCAGCCACCAGTGACCGTGTTTAATATAGTATTAAAATTTAATCACATTATTTTAAAAACTAAGTTAAAACTGTAACAAAACTGTAACTTCATTCCAAATAGAAATGATGCACCAGAGGCGTCTGTTTCAGCCAGGATGAGCAACGCTGTTTCAGGTTATGACCAGTGACTCATAAAGTTGATTCAGGAGCACTTTGAAATGGTCCTGGAAGTAAATGGCATTGGAGTTCGCAGCTGTCCTGCCTTTGCTTACCTAAACAGGATTCGAAACAGAGCCCCTAGCTCCCAGCTTTCTGAATGTGCAAAACCGATAACGTAGTGTTTTAGGGAGAAGCAGACAGTGAAGATATAAATATGGAAATTAACAAAAACCAGTATTAAGCATATGTCTTTATGAATAAAGCTTAATCACACACTTCATTTTGCAGATACAAAAGGGCCTTTTGAAATGCATTAATTAAAGTTAAACGCTTCAGACAGGCCGCTCTGTAGGGCCGAGGTCCTCTCCTCATTAGCGCAGCGGCAGCGGCCACCGGCCGAGGAAACTGGGTTACTAAGGCCGGATACTGCAGCAGGACGGCGGGAGGGCAAATGCGCTGGGACAGCCCAGTCCCCAGGGTAGCTGGCCGGCTGAGCAGAGCGTGTGGACCCCTACGGCGGCAGAATTCTGCACCATGCACCCTCATCAAGGAGACAGACCCCAACACCAGGAGACAAACCCGTCACCTTTTCCCAGCTCAGGAAGCAGCCCCTCCCACCAGCGACTCACCCATGGCCCGGCCTCCGCCCCTGGAAACACGCAGGGGGCTGGTGTGGAGGTCAGTGGGGCTAGACCCGGCCCTTCCCTGATAGCCCAGGCCAAGTGTGGGGACTGTCCTCTGTACAACTGCCTGTGAGCAGAGGGCATGCGGCAGGTCTCCATCCAACTCCGTGCAGGCCACACCCTGGCGGGGACATTCCAGCATGAGCGGTGGTGGCCGGGGAGTCCAGGGACGGTTTAGGGGACAGATTCCGCAGACTTGGAGGCCGCCAGCATTGGGATCCACTCACCCCCAGAGGCTCGTGCCTCCAGGCAGGCAAGAAACTAAACATAACACACTCTGACTTCAGCTACTGCCCAGGGTCTTCCAGGGTCAAGGGCGACGTCCAGCTGCTTAGCAAACAGTCGTGGGCTGGGTCCCTGTGCATCCGCCACTGGTCTGCAGGAGCGCGGGGCCGCCAAGCCTCGGAGACAGACTACCCTGGCACCAGCGGTTGTCGTTGGGAGCACACCCGGCTGGAGCCAGCCCTGCAGTCCCAGGAGAACCCAACGCCAGGGCCCGGAGCCGCCAAGCCCAGCCAAGCGCTCTCCCTGCGCTGGCGACCAGCAGGACCACTCCCCCTGGAGTCACGCCGGTCCCTGCTCCCAACGTGGTCCTGGTTTTCTTTTTCAGGGTGAGCCGCGGTGTCCAGACAAGCAGGGTTTGTCTTTGTCTCCCGTCGGAGGTTGTCCAGTGGGCGTGCTGCGGCCTCCAGGGCGCAGATGCCAGTGCCCTGCTCTTGCGCTCAAACCCGTGTCCAGACGTGCTCCGACCTTCTCGGCGGCCCTACCCGCGCTGTTCAGCGGGCGGGGGCTGGAAGCGACCTCCGGCAGCCTTCTCCCGGTGGGCGGGGTTCAGTCGGGGCAGGGTGGCACAAGGTAAAATGCAGGGCTGGTGCGGGAGGAGGAGCAGCCCGGGCGCTCATGGCTTCTCGTTGCAGTGTTTGCACAGCGCCGAGGGCGTCCGGGAGAAGGCGGCGCACTTGTCAGGGCAGGGAAGCGGGGCGCCCGCGGAGAACGGGTATACAGCGGCCTGGCCGAAGGGCGTCAGGGGCGCAGCGGCCACCGGCGCCGCCAGGCCCTGGCCCTGGTTGAGGTAAGCCACGAGGCGCCGCATCTCGTCCAGGGCCTGCGCCTGCATGAGGATGTAGTTCTTGGCGAGCAGCAGCGTGGCGATCTTGGAGAGCTTGCGCACCGACGGGCTGTGCGCGTAGGGGAGGACGGCGCGCAGCCCGTCCAGAGCGTCGTTCAGGTCGTGCATCCGCCGCCGCTCGCGCGCGTTGATGCTCAGCCGCAGCGAGCGCTGCTCCCGGGGCCGCCGCCGCGCGTCCGCCGCGCCCCCGGGTCCCCCCCGCCGCCGCCGCCGCCGCCGCCGCTGCTCGAAGGCGTCGTCCTCGTCGCCGCTCTGCTCGCCGCTGCTCTCGGCCACGGCCGCGGGGTGGGGCGCGGGCGCCGCAGGGAGGTCGCCGCCGGGGCCCGGCGCGCCGTAGCCGCGGGCCGCCTCGGGCCCCCGCGCCGCCCCGTAGGCCAGGCCCGCGGTCGCCGCCGCGTAGCCGTGGCTCAGCGCCAGGTACGCGTCCCCCGACAGCGACTTGAGCTCGGCCATGGCCGCGCGTCCGCCGCGGCGCAGCTCCGGGGCCGCGCGTCCGTCCGGCTGTCGGTCGGTCCCCGAGCCTCCGAGCCTCCGCGCGCCGGGCCTCTCTGGCCGCCTCGGCCACGCCTCCGGGTCGCCTCCTCCTCTTCTCCCGGTCCTCGTCCTGCTCGTCCCGGTCTCCCCTCGCTGCCGCGCGCAGCGCTGGGCCGGGCCGGGCTCGAGCTCCCACACACTCTGCTCTTTTAAGGTGCGGGGGCGCCCGCTGGGACTTCGCGGCCATCCAATCAGAAGGGACTTGGTGACCGCCTCTTTTCGAGCCTGGCTCCAGCGGCGGAGACCGACGGCCAGGGTGGGGGTCCGCTGGGATGGAGGGAGCTGGAGGTCTGGGTGGAGAGGGCGGCTGCGGCTTCTCGGCGTCTCAGGCGGTCTCGGTCTGCCGCCTCGGGGTTGCCACCACAGAACGCTCGCGCCTCACGTGGGCACCTGCCTCGTCCATCCCGACTTCCGTTCCTCGGGCCGCAGCGGGACCGGGGAGCGCGCAGCACAGCCCGGCACACTGGCAGGCTGGGGCAGATGCCCAGCGGTCGCCTGCGGTCCTCTGCCGGCGGCCTGGGCCTGCAGCCCCGGGCGGGGGCCCTCGCAGAGCCGGAGCTCAGCTGTGCCTCGGAGTCCGCAAACCAATCACTCACTCTCAGGCGCGAGCCCTGGGGCGTCAGGCCTGGAGGCGCCAGGGGACCTCCCTGGGCCTCCAGGACCCCCACCCATCTTCCTGGGACTCCCGCGCCTCCTGAGGTGGTTTCCACACTCCCCCGAGTAGTGATGAACCGCTGGGATTGGAGTTTGAGGACAAAAACTTCCTTTTTAGGGTAAACCTCTTGTTTCTGTTTCCCGGTCTTCCAAGTACACGGTTTACACTTGTCCAAGGTCAGAGAGGGAACATTCTGGGTTTCTATTTGCCAGGCAGCTCTTCTGTGGGGGAGTTCGGGGGATGGCGGGTGCTAGACGGGGGGTGGGGGGGGGGGTGGGGTGTGGGGGGGCGGCTACTGGACCCCGAGTTTGCCCCGCTTGTGCGTTCAGAAGGGCAGTTCTCACCCACAGGTGTGTCCTGGCCCAGAACGAATGTGGGTGGCAAGAGCTGGTGAGGGTAAGAAGGGTCTGGGCTGAGGCCGGGCGCGGACGGGTGCTGGGGCTGAGGCTGGGCACGGGCGGGCGCTGGGGACAGCCTGTGCGGACAGGAGGCCGTGGTCTGGAAGGCGAGTGGGTGTTAACTCCGCCAAGGGGCTGGGTGGGGGCATACAGCCGTCCCAAGGAGCATGGCACGTTGGCAGACAGCAGCAGGGGGCCAGCAGGGGGCCAGCAGGGGGCCAGGGACTCAGGGTCGGGGGAGCAGCTACACTGGGGAGTTTGGTCTTGGGTAGAAGAGCAGGAGCAATCATGGAACGCGCTCAGGGACATGTCCCGACAGACCGCTGTGGTCAGGGGGCTTGGGGGCATTCCGTCCTGGGTGTCCCCCCAGGCCTGGCCACGCAGTCAGGGGTGACAGGTGACACAGAGAGAAGTGGGCTGAGTCCACAGGCACCCTGAGGCCGACAGGAGCAGTCGGATGATGTCCTGCCTCCGGGACTCAGGCTTGGATGGAGGTGCGGGGGCTCGGGGGGCGGTGTGCTACGGACATACTGAATGGGGAGCGTCTGATCACCCAGGGGTGCCGCAGGAGAGCAGGTTGTGACCAAGCACAGGTGTGGATGAGACTGGCTTTCAAAACACGGCCTGGATGGAGGCATAGGGTGGAGTGGTGCACGGCCACGCAGGGTGAAGCCCTTTGTCATGACACGGACGGAGCCAGAGGGTGTTATGCTAAGTGAAGCAGGTCAGGCAGAGAAAGACAACTACCACAGGGTTTCACTCCTCTGTGAAATTTAAGAAACAAACAAGAAAAGAGAAGAGAGAGAGAGAGGCAAACCAAGAAACAGACCCTCAGCTCCGGTGGACGCGCGGCTGGCCACCAGAGGGGAGGGGCGCGGGGGGCAGGGGAAGCAGGTGATGGGGAGGAAGGTACGCACCTGTGCTGAGCACCTGGGGGTTAAAGTAAAAACTTAGAAAAATTCCAAGATTGAACCCTGAAACAAGCTGGCCCGGAGCAGCAGGTGGGCTTCTGGGGGGGAGGGGGTTAAGGTGTAGCCCTCCTCCGTCCAGCTCAGAGGAGGACTGGAGGCAGGGGTGGGCCTGCGGGGCGGAGGGCAGGATCAGGTAACAGCCTTCAGGAAGGCCCACTGGGCTGACGGTGGAAAACCAGCCACAAATCCCGGAAAGGGCCCAGAGATGCACCGTTTTTGGTCAGGGGCTGCCACCTGCTGGCCACCCAGAAAACTGCACTCTACCCGAGGAGACCTGAGAGTCCCCGTCCACAGCACAAGGGGCTGCTTCTCATGGTCCATAGCCCTCAGGATGCTTCAGCTGTTTCTTTCTTTCAAACTTCGCTAACGAATAGCATATTTCACATAACGAGCTGCATTGGTGGTGCCAGGACGTGGGGCGGTTTGCACACAGATCTACTGGGTTGTGGCCTCTTGATGCGATACCTAGAACCCAGACCCCAGCACCCACGTCCTCCCGAGTGCTGCTTAGGATGCCCAAATCCTGCCCCACCAGCTGGACCTTCAGATCCCCCATACAGAGGGCACCTGCTGGCCGTTCAGGATGTCGTGGAGGCAGGTGCAGCACACATCTGCATGACTTATGTCCCCAAAATGTCTCCTTGGTTGGTGGCCCGGCCATTGACCTGGAATAGCCACAGGAGATCTAGTACTTCCTTCTGCTCTGCTCCCTCTTCTCCATCACCAGACAGGCTCCTGGCTGGTCGGATCTCTTTCCACTTAAATGCCCAACATGCTCTGTGTTGTTTGAATCCTTCATTCTCTTATTTTTGGTGTATTTAGTAGCTGCTAAGCCGTGGCTGGGTCTCACTGTGTACCTGAGCTACACCAGACAGTGACAACCGCTGGAAAAGCCATTCTGCAGGAGGGGGAGTGGTCACGATTGCTCTGAAAAATTTGCTTCCTAAAGACATTACCATGCTTACTTATCTTTTTTTTTTGAAGATTGCTTTTGGCTCAGCACATGGTCAATTAATACATTTTTCTTTAAAAAAGGGAAGTTTTAAAGTTTACAGAAAAATTGATGGAAAAGTATAGCTTCCGGTTACCCCCCCCACCGCCTGCCCCCATTGTTAACATGGTGCATGGATGCTGCGTGCGTTCCAGCGGATGGCGCGGTGACACGTCATGGGGGCTGACGTCCACAGCTCACATTCGTCTTCACGCCCTGGGCTGGACATTCTGCGGGTCTTGACAGGTGTAGAGTACAGGCACGTCCCACACGGAATAGTTACAGTGCCTCAGTGTCCCTCCCTGGGCCTACCAATCTTTGTCCCCTCCCTCTCTCTCCACAGATTTCTATAACTAACTTGTGTGGTTAATTTTTGTAAAATTTGTAAAAAATTTTTCTGGTGAAAGCAGGTACATTTCTCAGTTATTGGGTGTAGGGTTCTATATAAGTTAATTTGGTCAAATTCACAATTGTATCACTGAAGGTCTCTACACAGTTACAAATATCTGTTTCTTCTTTTTTAAAAAATAATTTTATTTTACTTATTTGACAGACCAAGATCACAAGTAGGCAGAGAGTCAGGCAGAGAGAGAGAGAGAGGGGAGGAAGCAGGCTCCCCGCTGAGCAGAGAGCCGGACGCGGGGTTCCATCCCAGGACCCTAGGATCTTGGCCTGAGCCGAAGGCAGAGGCCCAACCCACTGAGCCACCCAGGCGCCCCTGTTTCTTCTGTTAGTTGTTGGCAATTATGAATGAAGTTGCTCTGAAAGTCCATGAGCTTGTGACTGACAGCACAGAGATACAGTGGATCGTAGGAGACCGCTGTGAGCAAGTGTGCACCAATAAGCTGGACAGCCTGAAGACATGTGTAAGTCCGTAGAAGCGTACAAACTCCCAAGACTGAGTCATAGAGAAATAGAAAGGCGGAACAGATGAGTCACCAGCAAGATCGATTCAGTAATTGTGAACCTCCCAACAGAGAAGGCCCCAGGACCAGAGGGCTTCAGAGGAAGATTTTCTTGGATGTTTAAAGAATCAATGCTGATCCTTCTCAAAATCTTCCAAATAATTAAGAGAGGGAATTCTTCCAAACACGTTTTGCTAGTGCAGCATTACTCTGACAGCAGGCTAGGACACCACAAGAGAAGATTACAGGCCAGTGTCCCTGATGAAAGAAAATTTCAGAAAAGAAACCAAAGGCATCCAAATCAGAAAGAGAGAAGTGAAACTGTCTCTAGAACATAATGGGCGTGGTATTACATAGAGACCTTCCATGACTTACGATGGGGCCACATCTTGATAAACCACCATAAGTTCAAAGTATTTTAAGTAGAAAATGCATCTAACACACCCTTTAGCTACCAAATACCACACCTAACCCAGCTGACCCTAAACGCACTCAGAGCACTGACACGAACCTATAGCTGGGCAGAATCATCTCCCTCAAAGACTATTTTAAGATGCTGAATATGTGACTTATTGAATACTGTATGGAAAGTGAAAACCAGAATGGCCGACTGGGTGCAGAACGGTTTCAAGTGTCTCTGACATTGACTTTCCCGATCACGCGGCTCCCTGGGGGCCGCCGCTGCCCGGCATCGCAAGCAGGACCCAAGCACAGACTTAGCTGGGGAAGATCAAAACTCCAAGTGTGGTTTCTACCCCGTGTCTATTGCTCTCACCCCATTGTAAAGTCGTGAGCCCACGACCCTGAGATCATGACCCTGAGATCGGGACCCTGAGACTGTGACCCTGAGACCATGACCTGAGATCACGACCCTGAGATCATGACCTGAGCCACAACCAAGAATTGGACATTTAATGAACTGAGCTACCCAGGCACCCTCAAAATTAGTTGTGTTTCTAGACACTAAGAACAAACCATCAGAAAGAGGAATTAAGAAAATAATCCCATTTACAATTGCATCAAAAAGAACAAAATAACTAGGAATAAATTTAACCAAGGAAGTGACTCTGAAAACTAACATTGATGAGAAGACATTGAAGAAGACGCATAAATGGAAAGATATTCTGTGCTCATGGACTGGAATTTAATATTGTTAAAATGTCCATACTGTCCAAGGCCATCTATAGATTCAATGCAATCCTTACCAAGGTTCCAATGGAATTTTTACAGAAATAAAAAAAATCCTAAAATCTGTATCAAGCCACGAAACACCCTGAAGAGCCAAGGCAGGACTGAGACAGAAGAACAAAGCTGAAGGCATCATGCTTCCTTCTTTCAAACTATGCGACAACGCCGTAGTAATCAGAACAGCGTGGTCCTGGCATAAAAACAGACACATGGGCCAGAGGAACAGAACACACATCCCAGAAGTAAACCCACACACATATGGCCAATGAGCTTATGACGAGGGAGCCAAGAATATCCAATGAGGAAAGGGCAGTCTCTGGAGTTGTTGAGAAATCTGGACAACCTCATGCGGGAGAAGGAAACTGCTTCCCGATCTTATGCCGTCTACAAGAGTCAACTCAAAATGGGTTAAAAGACCTGAAAACACAAAACTCCTAGAAGAAAACACAGACAGCAAACTCCCTGACATTGGTCTTGGTGATGATTTTTTTGGATTTGACACCAAAAACAAAGGCAAAAATAAACTCCTGGGCCTCCACCGAACTAAAAAGCTTCCACACAGCAGAGGAAACCATCAACAAAATGAAAAGGCTGCAGAATGGGAAAAAGTATTTGCAAATGTGTGATAAGGGGGTGATAGCCTAACTATCTAAAGAGCTCATATAACTTATTAGCAAAAAGCATAATCCAATGAAAAGTGGACAGAGACGGGGCCTCAGATTCCGGAGGAAGTGGAACTCGGCCGCGTTCCGCATACTGCCGGCACTCTGTCGCTCTGGGACCCAAGCAGGGTGGTGGGTTCAGTTATCCAGGTCCTGGCTTGATCGCCTCATGCTGCCTGGAGTTGGCAGGAAGACAATGCGCCCCGGGCCCCCTGATGGCAGAGCTTGTGTGGGGGTCCTGGAGGCAGAGTCTGGAGAGGCTGGGCACGAGAGCAGAGGCCGGCGGGCCCCAGGCTTCCCTTCCCAGAGGTGTCTGTGCTGCCGACGTGGGACAGTGTGGAAACGTCGCTCAGGCTCCCTGACACCGTCAGAGAGTGCTAGGAAGTGGTGTCCTAAGATTTGCCCCCATGTCTGCCTTTTCTTCGGGGAGGGGTATGCCCCAGTTCACCTATGGGGGGCCAGCTACCCCTGCGGCCTGTCACACAGCAGTAGGTGCCCGACACAGCCTCCCAGCCCGTCTCCTGCTGCTGTGTGGGGTCCCCGCACGTGCTCCCCCCCGAAAGATGGGGGGATCCTGGTGAAGCACGTCAGGTGTGTCCCTGCCATGGTCCCTCACTCAGGAAAAAACCGTGGTCCGCCTGCCCTTTGCAGTGGCCCCTGGTTACCTCTCTGAGCTGGGGAGAACAGCAGCCTCACCCCACCCGGCCCACTCTCACCCTTGCCCAGGTGGCTCAGCCCCGGACACCTACCTGTAAGGCAGAGCTTTCCCTGCAAGTCCCCTGCGGTCCCCCCTCCCCCGCTGCGGTCCCCCCTCCCCCGATGATGTGGTTCCCCCTCCCCCGCATTCTGCTCCCCCCTCCCCCTCCCCCCTGCTCAAACTTCTCTCCTCTCTGTCCCCTGCTTGGTCCTGGTGCATTAACCAGCTGAGCTGTGCTGGTCGTGGGTCGCCACCTGCCCCCTTGTCCATGTTCTCTGCAGCCACTTGGAGACGAGGCAGTCACTGCCCCGGACTTGCTGAGGGCACCTGAGGTCACCGTGCCCCGAGCCCCGCCAGACACTACAGGGGTTGGTGTGAGTGGGGGCTCTGTGTGGGTGGGCGGGCTCTGCCGCAGCACCTTGTGGTGCTGATCGGAGGATAGCCTGGGAGTCCAGGGCCCCGGAGGGAGGGCAGGACGGCCACTCCCTCCCAGTCCCTCCCCAGGGCCCCGCCCCTGCAGCTGGCAGGGCTGAGGGTGGGGTGACCCATTAGGGGCTGTTCTCCTTCTGGCCTCCGGGGGGCAGCAGGCCCCTGGGTTTGTGTGTCCAGCAGGCAGCTCCAGGGGACTGGGGAGGCGGAAGCACGGGGTCTGAGTACATCCTTGGCTGCTCTTGGGGACATCTCAGGCCCTGGACTCTGGAGTGACTGGGACACAGCCCGGAGGGCCCCGCCTGCAGCCCCTCGGTCCCCCCACCTGCCCCCTACGGCTCTGTGTCAAGGTGAGGCCCAGTGTGTGTGTGTTGGGGAGGACTGCACGCCGACCCCAGTTCTGGGCCTGGGAAGGGGGAGCACCGAGGGGGCAGGGCTGTGGGGAGGGGGCAGGGGCGTCTCTGCTGTGCCCGGGGGTGCCCAGACTAGTGCCCGTGGGCGGCGGGGTCTGGCCGCAGGGGGGATCTAGGCCCAGGAAACTGAGGATGGGCCCAGACGTAGAAGGAGTGGGCCTCAGAGGACAGCGGTCAGGGCCCAGGAACTTGGGGCCAGGCCAGGGCAGCCCACGCTGGACCCCCAGCTCTGCCTCACCTGTAAGACGGCAAACCAGGGCCAGCCACAGCACCGGGCTCCTGCGTGTGAGTGTGGGGAGGCGCCAGTGTGCGCCGCGCACCTCCATGCACTTTGGTGGGTCACCTCACTGGGATGGGCCCAGGGCCCTGCCCAACCCTCCAGGAAGGCCTCACCTTTTCCTGTCTGCAAAATGGGGTAGCGAGGCTGAGGATGGCCTGGAGAGATGGTGGCAGGTCAGCCTCTCACGTGGGGGCCCCTCTCCTTGGCCCCTCAGCCCTACCCACACCTGTCGGGACCCCAGTCTGAGCCCTGCCTCCGTGGCAGGCTGTGTGGACGCAGAGACCCCACGCTGGGTCGGTACAGCAGGTGGGCCCCATCCTGGCATCGAAGTGCCCACCGCAGACAGCAGGACACAAGGCTGGCTCAGGGGTCATTCGGATCTCTGCCGCCAGAGCCGCACAGGACGATGGGCCACCCCCAGGCCAAGAGCTCTCTGACACCCGCTGCTCTGTGTGGACGCCTGCGGGCGGCTCCTTGGGCGTTGGCTGGCAGCGAGGGACGTCCGTCTGGCCCTGTCCTGTGGGGTTTGGGCACGTGCACCTTTGCCATCCTCAATGAGCGGGCTCTGCTCCCGGATCAAACAGGGATGGACCCGAGAAGAGCTGCCGCCATCCTCGGGGCCCGTCCCCGCGGCTGCCGGGACACCCCCACCCCCGCCCCACGGCCGCGCCTCTGCTGGCCCCTGTCCCCCGGTTCCTTCTTTCCTGAATCCCTTTGGATTGCGCGTTACGACGACCCCACTTCTACCTTCACCCGTGGCCCATCGGCCGTGGCTGCGAGCTTCACATTCAGGCGGCGGCTCTGTCCGCGTGCAGGCGTGTCCTCCACCTCGGCGCACGCTTTGCACACCCGCGACCCTGTGCTCGCGCCCCCAGCCGGCGTGCCACTGCTGCCCGGCCCATGGGGTGTGTGCGCGAACGGAGGGTCCACGGTGCCTCATTAACGAGTCGGCTTGAAACCCTCGATTTTCTTCTGAAAATGAGCAGTCAGAGTTTTAACGTGACCCGCGTGTCTTCCGTGTCCTCCAGTGGGGACCCGTCTGCTGTCGGTTCCCTGGTGCCTGAAGGACTTTGATTTCTTCTTTCCCCGAGAGCTTGCTGGTGATAAATTGACTTTTTCTCGTTTGTTTAACAAAGTTCTATCTGTGAAGGTATTTCCGTGCGGTGTGGGGTTTTAGCCGGGCAGATCTTTCCCTCTGGACGCTTTCAACACGCCGCCTTGCTGTGTTTGGCCTGGAGCGCTCGGAGAGGCCGCTGTGCTCCGACCGGCCCCGCGGCGGGGGCTCGTCTGTGTCCTGGGCTGCGGGAGGCCTTCCCCCCGGTTCTCCTCCGTCGGACTCAACCGGGCCGCGGTTTCTTTGTGTTTATTCTGCTGGGGCGCGGTGTGGTCTTCCTTCTCCAGATTTTCGAGATTTGGAAAACGATCGTTATTTCTTAGGACCCGATTTTTCTGTCCCTCGGCCACCTTTGTGCAGGCCCTTGTGTCACAGCGTTTCTCTTCAGAGCATGGCCCCGCACACAGCCCGGCGGCCGCGTCTGCAGACTCACCGCCCCCCGCCCCGCCCCGGCACCCCCCCCGGCCCCCCCTCCCGCTGCCGCGTGGCTCTCATTGTCCCTTATGCCTCTCTCTTCGGGGGCTGCGGTTCTCAGGTCTGGAAGGAAAAGACCCTTTGGGTCTTCAGGCCTCGTTCCTCCTGTTCCCAACCTTCTGACGCGGGGAGGGTCCCCTGGGTTCCAGCCACCCGCCCAGTGCCCCTGGCTGGCTCCTGTTTCTCCTGCTGGGGTCGGGTGTCCCTCGGACGCTGGCCTGTGGGCGCTGGACGGCATGTGAGGAGCCTGCTGTGCGGCCCCATCAGTGGGCCGAGGTCCCCCTCTCCAGGCTTCCTTTTGTGTTGCCGGAGCGCCCTGGAGCACTCTGCGGGGCTCAGCTACTCCCAAAGAGTCCCTCTGGGGTCACGCCCGATGCCCCTCCCTAGGGATGCAGAAGGCCCCGCGCCAGGTGGGCCCCACCACCATCCCAGTCTGGGGCAGCTTCATGCTGCGTGAGCAGACCCACATCTGTCCCGAGCTGAGCTCGGGCCCCTCCGCCGCTCTCTGGGGCTCCCTCCGGACAGCTCTCGGGTCCTTGGCCCTGGGGCTCCACTGCCTCCTCCTCCCGGATCCCGGCTTCTGTCTCCTCTGCTCAGAGAGGCCTGCGGGCCCGTGACCCTTCCTGAGCTCAGTGTGGACTGTCCCCAGCCGCTGAGCTGGGAGCCAAGGGCCCCGAGACTGACTTCTCTCCCTTGAAGACCACAGTCCTGCTGGGCCTGAGGTCCGGTGCGAGAGAGCGGCTCGGGGCTGCTCATCCACAGTGGAAGAGCAGGTCTCCCTGCCGCCCTCCCCCGCCCCCGCGCCGGCCAGAGCCTGGCTGCACCTTTGCGGGGTCTCCTTCCACAGGCCCACGACCTGGGAGCCGGGGGCTTTGGAGTCGAGGATATTTAAAAAGCAAGGGAGGCAGGAGTTCCGCGGACCCTGCGCTCTTGGCCAGGCACCAGGCGAGCTCATTCCCTTCCTCTCCGGGCTCAGTGCGCCCAGCGTCATGTGGCCCTCAGGGCACAGCTGGGCTTGGGCTGCCATCCGTCTGGGTGCAGACAGGAGAACGTGCAGCCCCAGGCTGGGGACCTGGGGCCCGGCATCCAGAGTCCTAGGCTACTGGGGCTGCATTCTTGCCTGGGGGACCCGATGTCCCCTGGTTCTATCCATCCGTCCCCCCCATTCCTGTGTCCAAAGTCTCCGTCCAGAAGCACTGGCCGTAGCTTCCTGTCAGAACATCCAGAGGGGAGGGACCCCCTTTGGACACGACATCTGTGGGGGCACGGGGACCTGGCCATGGGGGCCGCCTGGACGCTCTGAAGGACCTTGGAACAGTGGAGCCACTCTCACCTCAGCTCCCCTGCGCACGTCACGGACGGCCCACGGCGCTGCCTCTGACCTTGTCCCTTCCTGGCCATGGCATCCCGGGGGCCTGTGTGTCCAAGAGGCGTGATCGCCCGGAGCAGGCAGGGACCCTCGAGACGCAGCGAGAGCAGCTCACACGTGCTCGTTACTGATTCTTACTCCTGTGGCATCCACAACATTGCCCCGCTGATTCTGCACTTGGTTGAGATTAAATATTAATACACAGAAAATTAAAAGAAGAGATTGTCCAGGCCCCTGCACAATGCTCATGTAACAGTTCAAAAGCAAATGAAGGCATCTCGGGGGTCAGGACAGGAGGCGTCCCTGGTGGGGGGGTGTGCAGGCCGCATGGCCCGGCCCACATGTTCCTCAGGGAGATGTTTGCTGTTTATCTGGTGAGACTGATTGGTGGGGGAGGGAGTCTCAGCAGCAGAGAGCGAGCAGGCTGGGGGCCGGGGGCCCAGAGGTCGGCGGGCAGGGTGGTGTCTCCGTGGTGGTCCCAGCTGCCCGGGACCACCTGTCTGACAGTGCACACCTGTCTGGCTTCTCTTTGAGCTTGGACCTTCCTGGGAGCTGGGACCTGGCCCCTTGCAACTGGAGGAAACCTGACTAATTCAAACTGCTCTAAGAAGAAAAGGGACCTCTGAGTTTGCAGTTACGTGAGCCCAGGATGGCTTCAGGCACTGCTGGATCTAGATGTCCAGACGATGGCCCGAGGGCTCGCTGCGCCCCCACCTCCACCTTTAAGCTTTGCTGTGCTCCGTGCTGACTTTGCTCTCGGGCAGGCAAGCCCGGGAGCGGCAGGAGCTTCGGACATCTCCCCGGCTTCGCTCCCCTAGCGGGAAGCAGACGCTTCGTTCCCTTCCAGCACCTGCTTCTCTTGGTCTGGTAATTCTGTCCTGAGTGTCATTCCCGACTCTTGGTCCTTGTGGTTCGGTTGGCTGACCCCCCACCCCAACTTGATAGCTGGACACTCACCTCCCGCACATGAGGCCCAGCTCAGGCCAGTCCAGTGAGCTGCAGTTCCTGGGCCTGTGCTGAGGCCCCCCGTGAGGGCTGGTCCCTAGAACTCCCCAATCTAGGTTGATCTCCATCTGTGGTTCCCCCTCCTCTCCATGAAGGCCCCTCCACCCAGTCTAGAAGGTGGCAGGTCCTGGCCCAGGGCTGGGCTGGGGGAGATTGGAGCATCACTTTGCTGGGCTAGTCCCAGGAAGGCTTCCTGGAGGAGGTGGCAATGGGCGGCACCCTATTTGAGCAGAGGGCTGCGGTCTTGCGGGGACTGGCCCACAGTGATACTGGGGACCACCAGCCTCCCTTCCCCGTGCTCCTTGTCCCTCCCCCTTCCCTGGGTCCATCCTAGGGAAAGGGACAGCGCCAACCAGACAAGCGTTTTTGCTGTCAACACACGTCCTGCTTGCTCCGCGGGTGCGGGCTGTGCTGGGTGCGAAGCTTCCCGCTGAGAGCAGCAGCGACTGTCCCTGTCCAGGGAGCCCAGCAGCAGTTGAGGCCAGTGACTCTGGACCAGCCTGGTGCAGCCCCCGGGGGGCCTCGGGGCGGTGGGAGCGGCTCCTGTGGTGGCGCCACCTGGTGGGCATGGACGGTTACAGCCGCCTCCGCGGGAGTTTTCCAGGTCAGGCCAAGTGGGCGACTTTGGAAAAGGGTGTGTGGATGGATCCGTGTGTGTCACGATTTCCGGGCAAGGTGAGACTCCCGAACGGCGTGAAAATCAGGTGGCTCAGCATGGAGATGCCAGTGGGCCGGGAACGCTGCCAGGCCACGCGCACATACACGCGCACGTCCCTGAGCCGTGCCTTGCCGTGTGGGTGCTGACCCCTGGGCCGTGGCTCTCAGGCACCCTGCCGCTGGGTCACTGGCCAGCGCTGGCCACAGTGTCACTGAGCTGCCGCAGCTGGCAGGCCCCCTGTGCCCATGGCCCTCGCGGCATGTGCATGGCCTGGCTCTCGTGCGCCGACTGCCCCCGGGGGAGGGACTCCTGCCTGGAGTGGCCGTGACTTCTGTGGTGGCCATGTCCCTGTCGCCTGGGCAGGGACCCCTGGAGCAGACAAAAGAGGGGTGTCGCCTGGAGGGCACGTGAGCTCCCAGCCATCCGTGGACGTCACCGGGAATGTCCCCAGCTGGGCCTGGTTTCCTTTCCGAGTTCCCTTGTTGTGCAGCAGTTTCCGTGCTGGGAGAGGGGGACCCCGTGGTTCTCAGGTTGGGCTGTGGAGTGGAGGGATGGGCCGCTTAAGGGGTGGTATTAGGCGTGCACCTCATGCACCCCCAAGTTCTCTTTCCCACTGAGCATCAGCACATCACCAAGTGGCCTTGGAGAGATTTTTGTGTTTTTAGATGAATAAAAACGGAGTAACCAACTGAAATATTTTGGCCACGAAAGCAGTCCATGTTGGGGAGAGCGTGAGTTTCTTAGGTGCCCCCAGACCCCGTGTTTGCTACCAAACCTCACGTCCTCACCCTCTTGGGGCCTGGAGAAGCGGCCTCACCCTGATGCTGGCAGCCCTGCCCGCGCCCCGCGATCTCAGCCCCTCAGAGCAGGACCAGACACCTGCCGGCAGAGCGGAGATGTGCAGAGCAGACTCCCCGGGCTCTTAGCAAAGCCCTCCCCCGTCCCCTCCCCCCTCCCCCTCTGACTTCCCCCTCCTGCCCCTCCTCCCTGAGCAAGCACTCCTTGCTGGGACTCTGGCCTCCCTCTGGAGCACAAGAGAAAACTTCTCTGCCTCTGTCACAGTGCACTCACAACACTGCCCCGTGACTCTGGAAGGAATGTTCCAGAGGGAACCCAGGGCCTCAGGAGTGCTGGGCAGGGCTGAGAGGGTCCGGCGAGCAGGGAGAGCCCAGCCCTGGCATCGGCTTCCCAGCGGGGCGGGGGTGGAGACCCGCTAGCTGAGAGGTGTGTGCAGAGGAGCCGCCTCAAGGGAGACCGATGGCCGCCCTGCACACTGTCCTCAGGCAGGCTGTGGCGCTGCGGTCACTGCATCTGGCTCTTGCTGGGGCTGCTGACACCGGATGCAGGGCCGGGGGGGTGCCAGGCTGTCTCTGCCTCACCTCGGGGAAGCTCCCTCCGTTCTGGGCCTGCATGGTCACCTGGCCTCCTCCCCGGGCACCATGTATCCCACGTCCCCTTCCTGCCAGGACAGCCACACTGGGGCAGTGAGACCACACTGGCCTAAGTCCCTCTGCAAGGACCTGCGTTCCCAACGAGCTCGCATTCTGAGGGCCTGGGCTCAAGGACTTCAACAGGTGAGTTTTGGGGACACAATCCCGTGTATGAGGGGTGCCTGCCCCGCGGTGGGGTGGAGACGGGTCCCCTCACTGCCAGGTACCCTGCTGCCCCCACGCGCAGCGGAGCTTCTGATCTGCATTCCCGCTGCCCGTGCAGTCCCTTCGCCCCCCACTCGCCCCCCGTGGGCGCTGTCCCCATGCTGTCCCCATCGCTCACAACTTGTAATCCCCGAGAGCTCGGTCCTTCCCCTTGCTCTGCCTGTGCTGGCCCCTTGCAGGGTGTTTTGGGGCTCTGATGGCTGAAAGCAGAAGGGGGCGGGGCCTGGCCGGCAGGGGCCAGGAAATTTGGGGTCCTCTCCTGCAGAGTAGCTGGACTTGACCTGTCCACTCCCCAGACTGGCCATCCTGGCAGCTGAGTCTTGTTGGAAGCTGGCAGGGCCAGGAGTCCACTGTGTTCCACCTCCAGGCCCCCCAGAAAGCCGGGAGAGAGGGCGGCCTTTGCCCCCACAGAGGCAGCACCAGCTCAGAGTTTGCCGGGCCCAGTACAAAATAAAATTCCGGGGCCCTTTGTTCAAACGTGATGACTCAGTCCTTGACAGTGACCGCGGAGCTGTAAGCCATTCAGCCTTCCGAGCACGAGGTGACGCGGCGGGGAGTGACTGTCCAGCCCCCTGCCCAGGAGACCCGGTGGGGGGCTTCTTGCTGGTCTATAAGGAAGGACCCACGGGCCTGGTCCCAAAGGGGCGTGGAGGAGCTTGTCCCAGAGGGGCCCTGTCGGACCCTCCTCAGCGCACGTGCAGGGTGACCCCGCGGCCCCGTCCCAGGCGGAGCTCGGAGGATGGAGTGACGATTCCCGTCGGGGAGTCTGGGGTGTCTTCACCCTCCTCCTGCCTGCGGGGCTCCTCTCGTGGGCCGTGTTCCGGAAGCAGCTCACGAGTTGTGCGTCGACCGTTCGGAAGTGTGCGGTGTGTCCACATCCGGTGCATTTACGGGCGGCGCTACCCCCCCGGTCCGGTTCCGGACATGCCCTCACCGCCAAAGGACAGCCGCCCCGGGCCCCCACGGATCCGCCTCTTGTCCTGGCTCGGCCGCTTCGGGCCTTTCGTGTAAGTGGAACCCCACGGCCCGACTCCACATTTTCACCCCAAATCAGACAACTGAAGTTAGGCAGGCCAAGACGGTGAATCCCGGGCCGGCCCCGCCTCTCTGGGACAGCAGCTTATTAATACGCCGATTTCTCGGGCAGCTGCCTGGGAAGCCGGCTGACTCGCCTCTTCTGTGTTTTCCCCTTTATGGCAGAGGGTCATCTCTGTGGGGGCAAAGCTACGTTCCTTTGCTTTTCCTGATCTCAGAATGACGGCTGTGTGCGGGGGGCTCACCCCCTTCCCCCTGGAGAGAGACGGACAAAGAGGAGGGCCCCGTCAGGTTGCAGCCCTGGCCGCGGGGAGCGAGGGAGCTGATCCAACGCTGTTGAATAGGGTGCGGGCCTCCTGGGGGAGCGGCGCGCACACCCACTCTCCGGGGGCCCTGCCCGCCAGAAGGCCCTAATGTGGCATGAAATTAAAGCGGGAAGCTTCTCGGCAGTAGCCCCCTGTCCTCCCCTTCCCCGCTCCTTGTGATGAAGTCCTATGTGGGGAGAGGTCTGGGCAGTCTTCCCGCCTCCCAGCACTCTGGAAAACTCGCAGGGCCCTCCGTGGGCCTCGTCCGGAGCATGGGGTGTCTGGGTGGAGCTCCTCCGTCCCAGGGTCTCAGACACGTGCCAGCTGTGGGGGTGGGGACGCCTGCGGACGCAGGGGCCTGGCAGGGCTGGCCAGGCCCGAGCTGGCCCTCATCCAGGGTCGTGGGAGTGAGGGCGGGGGCGGCCGGGGCCAGGCCCCCTCCCTGACAGAGGTGTGACGTGAGACCTTCGGCGGCGGCGTGAAGGGCGGCAGGAGAGGTGGCAAGAGCCCCCACCCCAGTCCAGAGAACACGCGCGTCCCTAACCTGCCGTGTGCGGCTCCAAGGAAGGGAGTGGGATGCTCCTGCATTGCTTTAAAAGATTTTATTTCTTTCTTTTAGAGAGAGGGAGTGCGTGTGCATGAGCGTGGGGGAGGGGAGGCGCGGTGGGGGAGGGGGAGAGAGACTGTCCAAGAAGCTCCCCGTTGAACACAGAGCTTGACGTGGGGACCCTGAGATCAGACCGGAGCCGAACCCAGGAGCTGAGCACAAAACCCCCTGAGCCACCCAGGCGCCCTCTTTCTGCTTGATTCTCAGGATGCTGGAGAAGCGGGGTCAGGGGAAGCAGCTACCCCGCTTACAAGCACAGGGGGAGACATGGCCGAGCCCCATGCAGAGACACAGTTCGTCTCTACTCGGGGTGATCTCACTCATTTCCGGTGAGGGCTCCACATGCTTCCAACCCCCCAGGCCTCTGGTTGTGCAGACCCCAGCCCCGCATGAGCCTGCCTGCTCTGCTCCCCGGCCCCCTGCGCAGCCCAGTGGCGACAGCTGGCTGGACCCCGGTCTGCAGGACGAGGTTAGCCTCCCACCCCCGCCGCCGTTCCCACCTCCACCGCACACAGCACCCCAAGGGCAACGACCCTGAGCTGCGTGGGAGCAGGGCCGGCCGGTCTGGGGATGCGGGGTTGCACGGGCCGGCGAGTCTCCCACAGACGCTCCCCCTTGCCCAGCTCTGTGGGGGCCGAGGCTTGTGTCTCCGCTCCCCTGTTTGAGGTTATCGACTAACAATTCTCTGTGGTCCCACAGGGAGCTGGTCTGAGGCGGTTTGAGCACAGACACTCCATGAGGAGAGATAAATATTTCATGGTCTGGGCCAGTGAGGGAAGAAAATAAATAGCTCCGTCCTCAATTAGGTGTGGGCCTCCCCCCAAAGAGAGTGCGGCCTGCCTTCGCGCGTCTGGTTTTCCTCATCCTTTTAGGCGAGACCACAGGCTGGGCTGGTGCAGAATCGTATGGAAAGCCAGGCACATGCCATGGGCCTCCTGGAGGTTTGGGGGCTGTGTGACGGATGGAGGGGGCCCTGGCCCAGAGTGGGGAGTCCAGGCTGTCATCCCTGACCTGCTCACAGGTCCTGGGGCCGGGGAAGCCCCAGCCAGGGGTGCGGCCTCCGGACAGCATTTCCTGCAGGCCCGGCTGCCCTGGAGCTGTGTGACCTCCTGTAATGCGAGACCTCAGGTTCGGGGCCCACTGGCCCGCTCCCATGTGTCGTGTAGATTCTCCTCAGCGCGGCTGAGCTCAGTCGCCTAACTGCTTGCTGACTGACTCCCGTGATCCTGTCTGAGCACGTCTGGAAGGTGCAGGCATGGCTACTGTGCTCTGTCCACTTACTAAGACCACCTGGTGTCCACCACTCTGCTCCCTGTCCCCCCAAGATTGGGCCGACTCCTTCTTGGACCAGGAGCCAGTGCGCCCTGTGCCGGGAAGAGTGTGTGGGATCCTCTGCCTTTATGAAGGGGGCCGTCCTGCCGTCTCCTGCGTCAGGTGAGCTATGTAAGGAAGGGCCGGCCCTGTGGCATCCGGGGAGGCTGAGGGCAGCAGGCAGGACATGGCGGCTCCTCCCAGCCCCTCGGGTGGCTCCTGGGGCCCTCTGCAAGGAGCGGGTGGGGGACACGCGGGTGTGCAGGAGGGACCCAGTGTGGTCGTGGTGGGGGCTTCAGGGCTCACGCTGTGAGCTGGGGAGGTGCCTGTGGTGTGTGGCACCGTCTTCATCCAGGGAAAGGAGCCAGGGGTGCCCAGCACAACTCTGTCTTTGGGGGTGAAGAAACGAAACCCCATTACCATCGAAGACGCCAGTCGATGCAGCTCTGGAACGTTCATTTGTCCACAGGGTGGGGCTCTCCTGATCAGCCTCTTTCCCTCTACCCTCGTGGGAAAGCCCCGAGTCATCCTTTCGGGATACGGACTTGGGAGGAGATGGGCCGGGAGAGGACTCGGCGGGCCTGGCAGGAGTTTGGGGACCCCAGTGTCTTCTTGGGGACATTGGAAATTTGTAAGTTGATCCAGGCGAGGCAGACGCTGACCCACAGCAAGGAGCTCTGTGACGGGACTCAGAAGCCGCACATGTGTGTCAGTATGTGTACCTGCCCCCGTGTGCACGTGTGTGTGCACCCGTGTGCTCATTTATGTGCGTGTGCGTGCCTGTGTGCACCATCTCCTGGGGCAGGTGTGTGCACATATGTACACGTGTGCACCCGTGTGCATGTCCCTGCACCCGTGAGCGTGTGTGTGTGTGTGTGTGCACCTGTGTGCATGTACATAGACCTGTGTGCACCTGTGTGTGCGTGTCCGTGTGCACATGTGTGTGCGTGTGTGCATGTGTGCGTGTGTGTGTAGTGGTTCCTCACGTCCTGGGGCCTCACCTTCCTGCGCTGCTGGCCTCTGGGTGTGAGCGTGTCCAGTCTCTAGGTCCTGACTCCTCCCCCAGTGTGAGGTGACATCTGGCCTTTGCGGGGACCAGGCCAGTCTTACGAGCTGTAAGCTCGGCAGGCTCAGGAGCCACCCTCAGAGGGGCTGCTTGGTTTAACGCTGTGCTGTAGCCCCCTTGAAATTCTTAATCATTTTATGTTTGAACTTGTGCTTCACATGTGATACTCAGAGGGGCCGATGGAGCAGGTGTGAGCGGAGGAAAAGCCACATGTGCTCTCTCTCTTCTGTGTTGTTTTCTGCACTCACAGAGAGCGTTTAGGAGGCCCCGGACACGGGATTTGGGGGTCCAGGGAGACCAGACTGAGTGTGACCAGTCAGGAGTGGCAGGAGTCACATGTCCCTTTGAACCAGAACTTGCAGTAGACGCAGAGACAAGGTTACGGAGTGGTACCAACTGTCCCCTGGCTCGTGTCCCTGCTGCTTCCCGTGTCAGCCCCACGAGCCGCAGGGGCATCAGCTGAACCCGGTGAGGGACAGGAGACCCCGGCTCCTTTCCTGACTCCTCCTGTGCTGCCCGTGGAGGGGGACTCTGGTGGGGAGACTGTCCACAAGTCAGAAAGTGAGAATCAAAGCAGGGGGACCGGTGTGGTGTTCCCACAGGAGGACACAGCCACGGGTGCGTCGGTGCCAGGAAGGGAGCCCGTGTGATGTCATTGTTCCGCCTGGAAGTTAAGGTTTCAAATTTACTTTCAGAGCTGGGATTGTATAACACGAGGATAAATAGTAAAATTCACGCTAATCCCTTGGAATTTTAACTTTGCTTTACTCAGAACTGCGTTAAATAGCACGTAAGGACACCTGACCCGCGGAGAGGGAAGACTGCCGGAGGAAGGAGCAGCTTTGCCCTGAGCCGCTCTGGGTGCGTGCTCCCTCCTGCGTCCGGCCCCCCTGCACAGGACAGCCCCGCACAAGCTCCTGTAGCCCGGGCTTTGCCTCCAGCCTCTCCTCAAGCCCTTCCCTCTGGCCCTGCTGTCGTCCTGGTGTCCAGGAGGGCTGGCGTCGACCTGTGCCTAAAATGTCAGGGGTCTATGGCAAGGGGCTCCTTGGGGACAGGAGCAGCCACCATTGCACTTGACGCAGCCTCACCACCTCCCTGCCAAGCCGGCAGGGGCGGGGTAGGGAGAGTGCCGTCAGGCCACGTGGACTCGGAGTGTTCTTGGGTGTCTTGAGGGCCAGTCCCTCCTGATGAGCATGAGGAATTCTGCTCAGGTGTGCCCGCTCCCCTCTTCTCCAAGGAAGCGACGCCCCACTGAGGAACCCACTGCTGGGTGGGCCGGGGCTGTGGGCCGGGAGGCTGTGGTCTGGCTAGCATCGATGGAGGCGGGCGCTGGGGGTCAGGTCGTGGCTGGACAGTGGCCTTGGGCTGGGAAACGGAGCAGCAGGCTCAGACCTCAGGCGACAGACAGCCCGCACCAAGCTCTTGGACTCAGGCAGGTGGGGTCACGGCCCTGTATGGAGAGGCTTCAGGCTCCCGGAAACGACACAGCCCAGGACACTCCTCGCTCCCACCCTGGGACAGGAGACGCTGCATCTGCATAGATTTGTTTTATTATTTTTTATTTATTTATTTTTTATTATTATTGTTATTTTTAAAATTTTTATTTGACAGAGAGAGACACAGCAAGAGAGGGGACACAAGCAGAGGGAGTGGGAGAGGGAGTGGGAGAGAGGCTTCCCGCTGAGCCAGGCAGCCCGACGCAGGGCTGGATCCCAGGACCTGAGATCATGACCTGAGCCGAAGGCAGACGCTTAACGACTGAGCCACCCAGGTGCCCCCATCTGTGTAGACTTAATTGAGGGCCTTGACTCCTGGTCCCTGGGGGCTGGCAAGGGGCTGGGGGCCCCGTGGAATTGTCCTGTCTTCAGCAATCTTGGCTGTCCAGTCTCAGGCTGCACGGATCAGCTACTTAATCAGATACCCCATCAGAAAATGTCACATTATTATTTATGATGGGTTTAATAATCACGGCACAATCACTGCAGGCAGTGGGGTGGAAAGTGCAAATGCAGTTTTTAAATTATACTTTTGAATTTGGTCACCGGCAGGAAGGAAGGTGGAATGTTTTCCTCCCAACCCCCATGGCCCTGGGGGGGAAGAGGGAGGCTGGCCAGGTGACGTTTGTCCCGCGGCTGGGGCGCTCTGGGCATGGGTGGTCCCTCGCGCGGGCTCAGGGTGTAGATGACCTCCATTCAGACCCCAAAGTCCGCCACGCGCCCTCTATGACAGGCTGGTGTGTGGACGCGGCAAACTCGGGTCAGCACAGGAGGGCATAAACACACCCCCAGAGGGAAATCTGAAAACAAGGGATGTGGGGGTAAGGTTTGGGGTAAAAGTACTGGATTTCATGCGAGTCTGTCCAGCATGATTTTGAGCCTCGTTTAGTTTGAGAGTAGAGCCTCACGGTTAGAGATGAGAGCAAAGAAACAAGGCCGAGACGCAGGGACCCACCCCCGCGGAGGCGTCCGCCTGTCCTGCGTCGGGGGAGAAGCAGCGGGATGCAGGGCTGTGGAGCTGGGGCTGTTTCCCGTCCCGGCCCGTGGCTCATCCCATGGACAAGCGGAAAGTCCTATCCAGACCCCACAGCAGTGATGGCCCTAGCCGGGTGGCCGCTCCTCCTGGAGGGCTGTCCCTCTCGCTCATTCGTCCCTTCTGGACCTGGGAGGGGTCATGCGGGTGGCCTCCCCCCATCCATCCACACCTCTGCCTTTGTGTTCGTGACTTCAAAGGGACCACAAACAGTAGCGCTTATCCCAGAGTCCACCCCAGCTGCGTGGGGGCTCTGTGCTGCCTCCGTGGTCAAAGGACACTGGGAGGGCCAGACACCCAGAAGAGGATGAAGACACAGTGGGAAAGGTCAGGATGGAAGCCATGGTGCCTCTCCTTCTCCTCCCATGGCTCTCTGAACCCCAGCCCCCAGCAGCCTCTCCTGAGCTGACAGGTGAGCCCAGGCTGGTCCCGGAGCGGGAGGTCTGCTGAGTCCCCAGGTCCCCTGGAAGGAGGCACCCCCATCACTGCAACCAATGTGACTTGCCCACAGCCCTCACCTGTTCCTCTCGTGTTGAAGGGGGCACTTGTGGCTTCCATTGGGGATGGATTAAGAGTTCTTGGTCATCTGAGCTTTACTGGGGAGGGATTTCCTCCTTCTCCTGGACTTCTCCAGTTCCGCCTCCTTTCTTTCTTTGTGGATTTTCCTGGTGGGACAGAGGGAGAGAGGAGAGGGGAGGGAGAGAGGAAAGAAGCAAGGAAGGTGGTCTCAGGTTGAGGGGTCACTAAGAAATGAGGCAGGGGCTTCTGCCAGGCCCCACACAGCACACCCAGGGGCTGTGTTATCCTCGTTTTTGGTGACTTGTGAGCCTGATGTCTGAAAGCTCAGGTGAGCTCTTGGCCTGGTCCTCGAAGACGGGGAGAAGCTTGCCTTTGGGGACCTGTCTTCTGGAGTTGGTCAGCGGTGCTGCCAGCAAGGGGCTCGTCAGCCCTGGGCCTCAGGTTACTTCCTCCTGAACTGTCTGTACTGTGGTGGGTGGGGGGAGGAAGGGACACTTCACTGTGTCTAGTGAATAATGGGGCAGAGGCAGACCACGGCCAGGATCTGGGGCAGGTCCCTGCTCACAAAGCCCATCCAGCCGGACGCCCAGTGCTGACTCTGTGTGGTGGGGGAACTCCCACTTGCTGTGGGAGCCCAGGGACCAACTGGCACCAGAAATGAGGGCGACTCCTCCTGATCCAGAGTCAGCTCTGGCCTCTGGAGTCCGATACAGCGCCCTCGCACTCAGCCCTCAGCCGGGGCGCGGGTTGGAAAGAGCCCAGGGGGCACCGGGCGGGCTCGCGGCGCTGTCCGCGGTGCTGACGGATCTGTCCGAGGTGCTGACGGCGGCCAGCTACAAAACCAGGCACCTGTCGCCGCCCCATACGGGAGCTGTCGGTTCTGGCCTCCCCGCCTGCCTGCGCGGGCAGGACGCACCTGAGGTAGAGATGCACACAGTTAAGCAAGCAGCCCCCACTGAAAGCAAACCTCAGCTGTAGTGTCCCCCCAGGCATCCAAGCACAGCGCCCACCCCTGAAGGCGGGGCCACTGTGAGCGTATATGGGGACGCACATCTAGAAATGAAAGGGAGAGCGTCAAGCTCAAAGCCGCTCTTCCTTTTCTTGCTGACATCCAGCCTGGACAGGGGATTCACCTGGAGAGAAATGAGGCCACAGATGGTGCACATGCTCTGTAAAGACCGCTTTCTTGAACACTCAGACCCTAAATGCTTCTTTGTGCCACATTAACCTAGAAACCGAGCACCTCCTCAGAGAGCCCTGGACTCCAGAACCATCGTCATGTACCTCTGTGACTTGGAGCTCAGAACCATTGCATTCTGGGGGGACGAGAGGGTGAGGAGGAAGGATGAGGGGAAGGCGTCCCACACCTGAGCTGCTCTTTCAGTGCATTGAGCTCTGAGCCACTGTGGGGGCTGATGCGCTCGCTTTGCCACACGGACAGATCTGGGGAGGCCTGTCCACCATAAACACCAGAAAGCCCACTACCTTGCAGCAGCAGAGTCCAGCCCTGCTTTTTCCTGCTGAGCATGCAGACACGGCCAGGGCCCATCCCCAGACAAGAGCTCAGGCCAATGAGTGATTCCAGGGACGCTCGACCCAGAGGGAAGGCCAGAAGGCCAGGGCTGGGGACACTGGGACAAGTCATGTTGGGGTGTAGGCTCTTTGGTGTGGCAGAGGCTCTCCTTCTGGCATTTTCCAGGTAGGCA
Organism: Mustela lutreola; assembly: GCF_030435805.1. NCBI lineage: Eukaryota > Metazoa > Chordata > Mammalia > Carnivora > Mustelidae > Mustela > Mustela lutreola. Next base: position 943,787 of record NC_081298.1, on the reverse strand, counting down.
ATGCTGACTGGGCATGTCAGGGAGAGGGGAGCTGTTTGCTAGCTTGTCATCTTAAATCTAATTATTTAATTACCCTAATTTAAACTTCTACCAAATTTAGCATCAAAACATAAAAATCTGTGATTGCAGTGTCAGAAAGTAATAATATAATTAACTTATTTAGGGGTAACATATTAGCTCAGGTGATTGCAAGGGGGTCCTGGGGAGAAACCGTGCTCGAGATGTGTGGGCACATGAGGGGTCCCGGGGGCCTGGCAGTGGGCAGGCGGCCCCAGCTCCCTGGGGCTGCATGTGGGCAGCCTCCCCCCACCCAGCTGTGACCACAGTCGGCCACCAGGCCACTCAGCCGGGCAGATGCTGCTCCAAGATCTCACGGACCCTGCTTTCCAGGAGCAGTGTTTAGGATGAGGTCTCTCTAAACTGAAGTTCTTGTCAGGACTCCAGAATTTGATTCCAATTTCATTTGTAAAGTTCATTGTCTAACCCCATTTCATCTTCAGCCTCTGCTGAATGAGTCGCTCTCTCCCTGCCCTTCCTCCTCCTCCCCCATGTGCCTCCAGGAGCCCTCCCACCATGTGGGCAGCGCTGACCTCTGCCAGCAGCCACGTGTGAGCGCACACGGAGTGCGGCCATCAGGGAAGATCCGGGCTGCTGTGCTGTTGGTATGGACTGTCCAGCCAGCCCAAGGCCACAGGCAGCAGAGACGCCCTCGTCAGGATGCCCCACACAGGCCTCCTCCTGGAAGCCGGCACAGGGCCAGCCTCAGCTCTGGGGGATGCCCAGACCCTGCCAGCTGGACTCGTGTGGGGGTCCTGGAGTTGGTGGGACTAGAGGCCTCATCTGCAATTGTCCTGTCCTCCCCCTGCTCTCCGGAGAGGCAGCCCCTCCCCTCCGGCCCGGGCGTGTTTGTCCCCGGAGAAGTGTGCTGGGACCCGCACCTGAGCTGGGCTCTGGGCAAGGGCTCATGTGTGGCAGCTCCTCTGGGAGCAGACCGGGGAGGAGGCAAGAAACAGGAAAAGGTGGGTGTGACGGTCCCTGAGGTCAGTGGGGCCGTGGGGTCCGGGTTTGCCAGGACCCCTTGAGACGCACACAGATCAGCTTCCAGAACTCTCTGCCCGGGGTGCTTACCCATATGTTCCACCACCTCTGGCTGAGAGGGACTCCCCACAGAAGAGGGCAGCCCCCAGAAACTGGAGGAAAATGACACCTGTGGCTTACCTGTGGTGGGGGGCCGTCATCAGCTTGAAGGGACAGGAAGCCAGCAGGCCAGGCCTTCCATTGGCAGTTACACTCAGGGGACCCACATGGGCACCGGTGCCTCGACTGTAGCCCCTGACAGACAAGAGTCCGGGGAGCAGACCCACGGGTGGGAGCAGGGGTCACGGCGGTGGCCATCCTATGCAGGGATTCCCATGCACAGGGGACCCGAGGCTCTTCCGTGGCAGTTGTGAAACCTGAGTGACTGTTGGGGGGACCAGAGGCCTCCAGGCTTTGGAGGCCTTTGCACATGGTGGGCCTGACCTTCGAGGGGAGGCTCCCCACCTACCCAGGCTGCGAGGTGCGCTGACGGCCGGTGCTGTCCTCTGCACAGCCCTCCTGGCCCAGCGGCGTTCCCCAGCCTGGTGACCAGAGTGTGGGGCCTGCGTGGGCACTGGGGCTAGAAACCTCACCCACATGTTTCCACCCACCCACTGGGTCTCTGTGCCAGGCCCAGAAATGCCAGCTGGAGTGGAGGCATCCTCAAAGACATCGGGCACTCGGGCTGGCAGGAACAGGTCCGGGTCAAGGAGCTGGGGGCCTGCCCTGTCCTCACGCCTTCCAGGGAGTCCATCCAGGGCAGGGTAGATGCTGACCCTCTGTCCCGTACCCATGCTTCTGCCCCAGCCAGGAGTGCCCTTGCCAGTGATGCAAATCCGCACTGACCTTGACCCCCCAGCAGACACTGCCGGGCGCTCTCTCAGACCCCTGCGCCCCCCAGGTCCTGCTGCAGCAACTCATGGGGGCCCAGGTCCCAGCAGGGTGTCCTCCGGCACAGCTCCCTTCCCGTGCCTGGACCCCAAGAGCCACAGCCACATGCGGAAGCCCGGACTCTGTCTGCCCTCATGCCCACACCGGGAACACGTCGGCAATATTTTAAGTGACTTTCGCGACCAGGGCCACATGCATGTAGAGGTTCTGGGAACAGTCAGGGTCCCCGAGGGGCCTTATCCACCACGCAGCTGCAGCTCAGCCGGCGAAAGTAGCAGAAGGCGCAGGCCAGGTGGGACTGGGAGGCACGACAGTGAAGAGACACTCGCGTCCCTTGAGCACTGGAGAAATGAGGACATTTGGGGCCAGACGGCCTGATTAGATTTCCATCAACTCTGCGGCCTGCAGAGGCAGCAGCCCGTCTGACACAGCCTCGGCCGCGCTCCCAGCCCGGGCGTTCTGCAGACATGGGGCGGCTTGGGGCCCACCCGGTGCACGGGCTCTGGTGCTGAGGCCCGCCTGTCTGCCCGTCCACCTGCGAACCACTCTGCTCCCCGCCCCGGCTCTGTCCTTCATCCCCCGAGGACAGAGGGGAGGCCGGCCAGCCTTCAGGATACAGGCAGGGTGATTCTGAGGGACAACTTGCTCTCACAACTCAAGATAATAAACAATACGCTGCTTGAAAAGCTGCTCCACTGAGGAAATTGGGTGCTATGTCTTCCAAATAAAGGCTTTAATTGCCCCAAATGGATAACTGTGAAGAGGAGTCTGGCAGGAAAGGCATTTCCTCTCCACGCTCCGGGTCCCTGCAGGTGGCGATGGCTCACTCCTGCTGGACGCCGTGGCCTGACAGGCCCGTGCGGAGCCCCAGCTCCCCGGCTGTCCACACCCCTGGATGCAGGTTCCCAGGGCAGCTTTCCTGGGCTTGTGGGTTCCAGCATTCCCAGAGTGGCCCCGGGTTGGAAGACAGACCCGAACAGAGGCCCTGGCAAGGAGGGCCGGGGGCTGCCTTTCCACGGGGGAATTTGCACCCCCATCTCAGACTGTCACTGCTGCCTGAAGCAGGGGGGCACTCTCCGTGAGGATCGGGCTGGGGCCCCCCAGCCAGAACAATGCCAGCCGCCGGCAGCACCCCAGCACGGCGGTCCATGCTCCCCACCACAAGGCCCTCCCCACCCAGCAGGCACGGACCGCCACCCAGACATGGCAGGCTTTGGGGTGCTTTTCCGGGTCCCCGAAGTGCAAGCCCTCTGCTTCTCCAGCCACGCCTCCCACCCCTACCTGCCTCTAGGCCAGGTTGGGGGCGTTTGGGGGAGCCCTGCCCCATTTACAGCTGCCCCATTTGCTCAGAGGGTCACTTCTGGGACTGGCACCGTCTTGGCCTTGACAGCCTTGTCCTTCCCCGTGTGGCCGGAGCCGCGCCCTGGTCTGCCTTCTCCCTTGACCACGTCGCAGTGACCCCCATATCCTCGGGCTTGAACAGCATGTCAGGTCCTGCAAAGTTGTATAAAAATGCCTTTTTAGGAATTAGCTGTGTTTTGGATTCTTTAGAGAAACCCACTGTTGAAAAGGATTCTTTGGTGGGTCCTCTGAAGCCGGGACCCCCTCCCTGCCTGCTGAGAAGAAAGGTGCCAGTTCTGCTGGGATGTGGCCCAGATGGGATTGCAGGTGCCCAGGAAATTTTCGATATCAATAAATATCAACAAAACCAACAAAGGTTTTATTCTGAGTGTGTGTTGAGAAATATTAAACTAGTATATCAAACCCATGATTTTATAGATATTTCTGCTCAGGCCAAAGGCTAAAAGAAGTATTGAAATCAATTCATTCATTTGGCTGAAAAAGCTCCACAGCCGTCTTGGGCTGGGCTCCCTCGGAAGTCAACCCCAAAGCAGGATGGGAGAAGCTTCGGCCCCTCCAATAAAGCCCTTTCGACTGGGCGGTTTGCAACAACAGAGATTTGGTCGGTCAGCTCTGTACGCCAGAAGTCAGCAGTCGCTGCGGCCGCGCCGGCTGGGGATCTGTTCCAGGTGCCTCTGCCGCTTCCGGTGCTGCCAACACCCAAGGCTTGCGGACACGCACCCAGGCCTCTGTCTGCGCCTGTTTCCTGTGCCTGCCTTCCTTCATCCCGGAAGGACAGGTGCCACCGGACCTAGAGCCTGAATCCAGGACAACCTCCTCCTGAGAGCCTCACCTCGATCGCACCTGCAGAGACAGCTGTTCCAGGTAGTTGAGCACACTCGGCAGCACTGGGCTGTCCCAGGTGGCCCAGAGGGGCGGTGGGATGGGGAGGCTGCTGAGCGGTGTGGGCATTGCGAGCGGGTCACTGCCCCAGGCAGACGGTGTGGACCGTGCCTACGGTGGCCTCACCCAACAAGCCAGGTGGTGCGGGGTGGGGGGTGTGGGGGCTGTGATCATGGGAGGGCCAGCCGTGCTCACTTTCAAGCCCCATCACCATGCCGGCGGGCTGGCTTGCTGTATGGTATCCCTGCCCAAGAGGTGAGGCTTGCTGGAGGGTCGGTCTTACTGTTCTCCTGAAAGGGGTCCCTTTCAAGACAGATGTCATGACCCAGGTTTCAAGACGGATGTCATGACCCAGGTTTGCGACGCCAGCCCGCCCGAGGCTCCGGATCCCGGGACCCTGGGCGCTCCTGCTGATCCTGCAGACTCTCTAGTCCTCATCAGAAGCACAGCTGCACTTTCCATCCAGTCTCTGGGCCTGCATGTCTCTGGACTACCCCCCTGGACCGTCTCTGGCCTGGAGCCCTCCCTCTTCTCCGCCTCTGCAGGGCCTCTGGCCAGTGGGCACAGACTCTGCTCCGACACAGCCCCATCCTCCTGGCTCTGCTCCTCCCCAGGCAGGTCTGCCACGCCAGCCCAGAGGGGCGGGGACTGCTGCAGCCCCTCCCCCCAGGCGCCACCTCCAAGCACCCCTCCCCACATCCCGCACCCCTACAAAGCGAAGGGGAATCTATTTTGTTTGTAACAAGCTGATTATCCTAGATAAATGTATCTAATTCGTCTCATTTGCTGACACACAAGCCTTTAATTGCGAGTTGAATAATTAGACATATCTGCATATGCAAATGGCTACGGTTATATCCTCTGTCAGTCTGCACCGTGACTCCTGCGGAGACCAGCACAGAGCACAGAGCACGACACACTCAGTCGCGCGGACGGACAGCTGCGTTCAGGTCCAGCGACTCCTGCTCGCTTCCGTAAAGTAATACCTGGAGAGGAGTCACCTC